>NW_012144411.1:1729116-1732001 GCF_000956105.1 Propithecus coquereli
TATTTTATTATATATTCATAAATTGTGTATTTTGTGAAAATAAGCAACATATTTAAGATGTCAGTAATACATGAGCCTAGTATTAGGTTAATTCTTTTCCATTGCTTTTTTTTTGAAAGTTATTCTTTAGGCTAGGCTCAGTGGCTCATGCCTGTAATCCTAGTACTCTGGGGGGCTGAGGCGGGAGGATTGCTTGAGCTGAGGAGTTCGAGACCAGCCTGAGCAACAGCGAGACCCTGCCTCTACTAAAAATATAAAAATTAGCTGGGTGTCTTGGTGTGTGGCTGTAGTCCCAGCTACTTGAGAGGCTGAGGCAGGAGGATCGCTTGAGCCCAGGAGTTTGAGGTTGCTGTGAGCTAGGCTGATGCCACGGCACTCTATTCAGGGCAACAGAGTGAGACTCTATCTCAAAAAAAAAGTTATGCTTTAAATTCTGTTCTAATAATTTCAATAAAGATTATATGCTATAGAGCAGATATACCTTTTTTTTTAAGTTTTAGGTGATTAATATGTACAACAATGTTAGCAGTACTGTGATTCCTCAATTTATTCCATTGTTTTACTCAGCTGTCTGGTCCTTTAAAAGAGAAACAAAGTCCGGCTGCCCATTTGCATATGTTAAAATGTAAATACATAAAATAAAATAATTTTCTATTTTGTTTTATGAGGCTAGAAGGTCCAGCTTAAAAAACGTGTCTGACCTTTTTGTGATGGGAGGAGCTCTTGTCTTAGAATCTGCAGCTCTCTTGCACTGGCTAGAGAGGGAGGGTTATGGACCTCTAGGAATGACTGGAATATCCATGGGAGGACACGTAAGCCTTTTCATTTCTACTTATATTTAACGATGATTGTGTTTATAAGATCTAGGGAATCTGGTTATTTTAAAAATTCACTTTGGATATAGAATTATTTTTAGTTTCAGTAAAAGTTGGAAGCAGAAAGAGATTCTAAACTGTCATTCCAGTTATGAAGTAATGATGTTAGTTTTTTTGTGTGATTTATGTAGACATTGATTGTACTACTCCACAATTACATGTCATATATTTGATTTAATATTTTATTAAAAGTTGATTATAAAGTTTAATTTTCAACTCTCAAGTACAAATGCCCAATTTTGCTGTTAAGTTGGTCGAGATAACTGAATTGAAAAATACTTATCATTTATCTCTATCCCCAATGTATTTTACTTTTGTCTGCCTTCTAGAGTTTACTAAAACAGATTCCTAATTGGTTTCTGTGTCTCTAGTCTTTTCTCTCATTAATCTTTTTCTTGACCGTTTTTCCCCACACCATAACTAGAGTGATCTTTCTAAATTTGATCTCTGCTCTCTCCTGCTCAAAACCTGCCCAAAGCTTGCTTTTACCTTGGGCTCTAGCTGTGCCATGTGCTAGCGTCCCTCTAGTGCCCCTTTATTCCCTTTCACCTAGCTGAATAACAGCTTACCCTTCTGGGTCTAGCTTAGAGCCATGTAGAGCTTACTTCCTGTGAGAAGCTCCATCAGACTCCCAAACTTACCTCCAGACTACTTCAACTCTCATTAGTACTTTTCACTGTACTGTAATGACTTGTTTAGCAGTCTCAGTCTGTTTTCTGCATGAAGCAGCTGGTACATTGAAGGCCAGGAAATATGCTATGGATCATCACCCTCATGTATTAGTCAGTCAATACATTTTAAAAAAAATATATGGAGTTTTCTATAGGTCATTTGAATTATAAAATTAAATTCAAAATTTTACTCAAATTCAAAACAACTACCAGACAGCAAAACTGAGGGTAGAAAAGGATTTATCTTCCTACCTAGTTGTATTAATATTTCCATCGTTATGACCTAGGCCAGGTCCTGATAACCTTCACCTGGTTTACTCCCTATTAACTGGTCTACCTACCTCAGATTTCACCAACTCTAATCAATTCTGTAAACTGCTATCATGTTAGTTTCTTTGAATCACTTCTTTGACAATGCTACTCTTTTGCTCAGACCTCTTCACTAATTCCCCATTATCTACAGAACAAAGGGATCTCTAATCTGATCTTGATCAATATTTCTAGCCCTACCTATCTCCCTTACCCCACTGGCCACATGAGCCTATTAATCAGCCAAAGTGAAGTATATTGGCTGTTTCCCTACCAGACCCTGTGCTTTCTCACCATCTTGCCTTTGATCATACTGGTTTCTTCATATGGAAAAAAGGACCCTCATCTTTCATTCCTCTTAAAAGACTCAGCCATTTCATGAAGCCTTCCTTCTCTGATTCCTCCAGCCAAAAGTAACTTTTCCCTTCTCTAAACACAAATATTACATTATTTTAATATCTGTTATATAATCTGCTTTATAGTTCACCAAATTCTTGGCATACTCAGCCTCAGAGGTTTTATAGTTGTGATTTTGATGTTTATAAACAAGTTACTTAAGTCATGAGTCTGGTTAGCCTGCCACCCAGCCTCTGCATCTTAGCATGTTCGCTCTATATTTACACAGTAGAAAGTAGCTCTTAGTGAAGGGTCTTGAGGTTACTTAAAATTTTCTATTATACTTTATTGCTTTCTAAGGGGGAAATTGTATGTCATAGTTGAATTTATGATTTTAGAAATTTAACGAGGTTGCTAGACATTTTCACAAATGTTTACAAACTTTGTGTTTGTCTTATCTGACCGACTGTTAATACTTACTACACAAAGTACTTCTTAATATCAAATAATTTTCATTTTAATTAATGGAAACTTTAAACATAAGCTGTCTAAACTGTATTATCATATTACAGATGGCTTCCTTAGCAGTATCCAACTGGCCTAAGCCCATGCCATTGATTCCATGTCTCTCTTGGTCCACCGCATCTGGGGTCTTCACTACGGTAATTTAATTACAATTAATATTTAGATAGCT
>NW_012144411.1:1732051-1734243 GCF_000956105.1 Propithecus coquereli
ATAAATATTTAACCTCAGACATTGGGAATACAGCAACAATAAGACAGTGTCCTCTCATAAAGCTCATATTCTAGTATGAGAGATAAAAATAAATGATTTCAGATATTTATCAGTGCCATGAGGCAAATAAAGCAGGGCAATGGGATAAAGAATTATAGAGAGTGTAGTGTAAGAGCAGTATTACATATGAGGACATGATATGGTGAGAAAGAGCCACTCAGGTGAAGACCTGGAGGAAGATCAGCCCCAGAGAAGCAATAGTGAATGAAAAGCCCAATGTAAGCACAAGGAGGAGAGAGTAGAACAAGATGAGATCAGAGAGGTAAACAAGGGTCAGATTATGAGGCCATCATGCTTTGAATTTTATTGAAAGTGCAAATGGGAAGTATCTAGAGAATTTTAAATAGATGAGTGACCCGATTTGTGTTTTTAAAGGCTCATTTTGGCAGAAGTAAAATAATAAGACATGTTTATGATTGGATGTTATAAGTGGAAAATTAAAAGTTTTGACTTGAAGATGTTAAATTTGTGATCTCTGTTACACCTGTAAGTGGAGAAGTAGAGAAGTCAACTAGGGAGTTGGAAAGTGGTAGAGATGTAGATTTGGAAGTCATATGTTCTATGCAGTCTTGCTATGGTACGAAAGAAGTATAGATGAAAGTGGGGTGGGGTAGAGGTAAACCTGTATACTATAAAGAATAGTTTAGAATGAACCTTGATAGTTTAAAATGAACTTTATGAAACTTTGTAAAAAATTAAAGTCCAAGCTAAATAGTTTGAGAATTTTCACTCTGGAAGCAAAACCTAAATTCAGAACTAGGTCTGTCATTTTTATCCATAGGTTGGTTAAAAACCAAAAGGAGTTTATTGAGGTGTAGTGAGAGGCAGCCTGGGTTTAATATTATACAAAGACTCTGACTCTGGAGTCATACTGACATAGGTTGGAATTATAACTTGCCATTTACTAATTGTATGACCTTGGCCTCTCTACATATCAGTTATGTCATTTATAAAATGGGAATACTGTATGATTTCTTCCATGCATAATTGTGAGAATTATGATATTTATAAAATATCCTATCACATAGTATGTACTCAAGAAATATAATAATGGTCCAATTGTTTGATTTTTCTCAAATAATTCATCATAAGTAAGAAATGGCTTTCAATTTAAGTCACAAAATTGGCTGGGCATGGTGGCTCATGCCTGTAATCCTAGCACTTTCGGAGGCTGAGGCAGGAAGATCACTTGAGCCCAGGAGTTCAAGACCAGCCTTGGCGACATAGCAAGACCTTCCTCTCTAAAAAAAAAAAAAAAAATTTTTTTAAATTAGCCAGTCGTGGTGATACATTCCCAGCTACTTGGGAGGCTGAGACAGGAGGATTGCTTGAACCCAGGAGTTCGAGGTTATAGTGAGCTACAGTTGCACCGCCACTGCACTCCAGCCTGGGCAACAGAGCAAGACCCTGTCTCTAAAATCACTCGATCAATCACAAAGTTACTACTCTTTCTCTTTTTTTAAAAAAGCCATCTTAAGCCTATTTTCATCAAAAGTGGTGAAACAATTTGAGACTGGATCAATCATTATAAATAGTCACTTTCCTAGAACTTCACACCAGTAACTTCTATGTAAAAGAGCAAACTGGGTGGACCTGAAAATTCAGGACTCCCATACCAGGCTAAAATAAATAATTACGGGAATTATGTAGTCATAAATGGAAAGTTAGCTTGAGTATATGAAACAAAGATAAGGATAAATGGGCTCTTTTCTGATGAAGTATGACTGTGATGTGTTTGGATGAAGGACAGCATAGTTTCCATAAAGAGAAACCCTGCCCTTCTGGACTTAGAGCTTTGAGCGGACTTGGTAGGACAGTGTACATAAGCTCTTTGGGGGCCAGGGTTCTGTTTTTCACACTTGGCACTCCTTATGGCACCTGGTTCTTTGCACGTAATTATTATACATAGGCATACAATAAATCATTGGTAAAATGAATTTTTGTACACTTTAACAAGGTTTCATCTAGTACCAGTTATGTATGTCTTAATACAAGTTAAATTTTGAAAAATAGATTCTAATTTGGTCACTTTAACACTAAAATATTTTTTAATCACTATATAAGGATGGTTCTGGGATCTAGAAGATGTATTCAAATACTTCTCATAAGGAAATATACTTACATGTAAAATC
>NW_012144411.1:1734293-1740095 GCF_000956105.1 Propithecus coquereli
TGTCAGACTTAATACTTAAGGAAATTGGACAATCCATACTTAATAACCTAATAGTTTGTTGTGCTATCAAATATTTTTCATTCTATCTAACTATATTTTTGCACCCATAACCATCCCCACTGTATCCCCTTCTCCCCGGTATCCTTCCCAGCCTCTGGTAGTTTGTCATTCTACTCTCTGTCTCCATGAGATCAATTGTTTTTAATATCTAGCTCCCAAATATGAGTGAGAACATGTGAGATTTGTCTTTCTGTGCTTGGCTTATTTCACTTAACATAATTGAACTATAATATTTCAAAACATAGCAGTAATTTGAACAATTTTCAATAATTTTATGCTAACATGGCATAATTTAGTATTAAAATTTACCAAAGATTGAATTCTAGTAAAAGTTAAGGAAAATTTAATATTTATCTTCTGGTGAAATATTAATATTCTTACAGGGATAGTTTATAAGTCTTCTATAATGATTTCATTTTTTTCAGTGTCAGGTCAAAAATATTTTTTACATAATTGGCTTTAGGTTTCTCAAAAATGTAGGGATATGGTACTCAACGTATACTTTCAAATAAAATGCTCATGGTTTTCATGAAATTTTACTCCATTTTTAGAAGTACATGTGGGCCTGGCGCAGGGGCTCATGGTTGTAGTCCTAGCACTCCGGGAGGCCGAGGTGGGAGGACTGCTTGAGCTCAGGAGTTTGAGACCAACCTGAGCAAAAGCGAGACCCCGTCTCACTGAAAACAGAAAAATTAGCCAGGTATGGTGATGCGTGCCTGTAATACCAGCTACTCAAGGAGGCTGAGGCAGGAGGATCACTTGAGCCCAGGAGTTCGAGGTTGCTGTGAGCTAGGGTGACGCCATGGCACTTTACTCCCCGGGGTGACAAAACAAGACTCTCAAAAAAAAAAAAATTTATTCCAATAACCTATAAAAGTTATATTCTAACTTATATGAAATGACTCATTCTGTAGTTTGTCTTTAACTCAGTTTGCCACTATGGTACTTTGCATACTTAGGAACTTTTAAAATCTTTTAAGTGATTATTGGGATGAAATATTGGGCTTTTAGATTCTAGATTCAAAGCAAAGCAATTCTGGGAACAATGAGCACAGCTGTTCATTGATTTCTT
Organism: Propithecus coquereli; assembly: GCF_000956105.1. Taxonomy (NCBI): domain Eukaryota; kingdom Metazoa; phylum Chordata; class Mammalia; order Primates; family Indriidae; genus Propithecus; species Propithecus coquereli. Next base: position 1,735,426 of record NW_012144411.1, read on the forward strand.
TATTTCTGAAAATTCAAGGAGTTTCTTGTTTTATGCAGTCTCATTTAAATGTATATATTTAAAAAAACATGAATATAACATCTACATTGGAAAGTAGAGTTCTGGTGGCTTAGTTCCCATGATGGCTTAAAATGAAAGAGGCTCCTAGGTGCCAGTGAGTTACCAATATGGGGAAAAAACAGGATTTTTTACTCTATTTCACAAAACAGTGACAACACATTATTTAAAGCATTTATTTTAATTGTTTTAAAATCATAAAATAATATATTGTCATTGTAATAATCAATGCAAATATACAGATGCTGTTAATATGCACATTGTAAACCCTAGAGCAATTACCAGAGAGAAAAAGAGACAGAGAAGTATAGTTAATAAGAGATAAAATAGAAGGGAAAAAAACCCAATTAATCCAAAAGAAGGTAGGAAAGAATTCTAAAAGAAACAAAGAACAGGACAAATAGAAAGAAAATGGCAACATGATAGATTTAAATCTAGTCATGTCAATAATTACATTAAATATAAATGAACTAAACACTCCAATTAAAAGATAGTCTGGATTAACACAAGACCACAACATATACTGTATACAAGAAATACGTTTTTTAGATAAATTAAAAATTGAAGGTTAGAAAAAGATATACCAGGCTAGCATTAATCATAATAAGGCTTGACAAAGTATTATCAGAATTGATAAAGGAGGACATTTCATAATGAAGTAATTTACATGCATTGTCATGGGACAAAAGGAAAGTAAAAATAATAGCAGAGATGTCCAGGTTTCTACTGAAAATTTTCTTTTCTTTTCTTTTCTTTTTTTTTTTTTGAGACAGGGTCTCACTCTGTCGCCCAGGCTGCAGTGCAGTGGTCTCATCATAGCTCACTGCAGCCTTGAACTCCTAGGTTCAAGTGATCCTCCTACCTCAGCCTCCTGAGTAGCTGGGACTACAGGTGTGTGCCACCATGCCGGGCTAATTTTCTTCTGTTTTTGTAGAGATGGGATCTTGCTTTTGCTCAGACTGGTCTTGAACTCCTAGCCTCAAGTGATCCTTCACTTCAGCCTCCCAAAATACTGGGATTACAGGCATGAGCCACTGTGCCTGGCAAAAAAAATTCTTAAATGTTTTCATTTCTGCCACATCTTTAAAATATCAGGAAGCAGGACAGTGCTGAGAATGCAAAATGAAGCAGAGATGTTAGTTAACACTGGTGGTTCTGATTATGAGATTGAAAATTAAGAATTCCTATGAGCACAAAACGGAAATAATCATTGAACAATCCTAAATGTTTTTGTCTATGTTCTATTTAACAATCTGTTGACAATAAATAACTAGTGATATTGCCCTTCTGTCCAAGTAAAGTAAGCTCACAATTAAGGTTTTATGTTGCCTGAGAATATAGCCACCTCAGGCCAAACCTTGTATTGTTTGGCCTGTACTGTACAATATTTTACATAGTAAAATTTACTATGACAGTAATTCTAAAATGTCAACTGTTATGGAAATTTTAAAGAGAAGTAAATGAGTTTAGGAAGATGAAAACATCTGAAGATGAATGGTAGTGATGATTGCACAACAATGCAATTGTACTTAATAATGCCACTTAGGGGAAAAAAAATAATGCCACTGAATTACACTCTTAAAAATGGTTAAAATGGTAAATCTGGGCTGGGCGAGGTGGCTCATGCCTGTAATCCCATCACTTTGGGAGGTTGAAGTGGGAGGATTGCTTGAGACCAGGAGTTCAAGGCTACAGTGAGCTATGTTAATACCACTGCACTCCACCCAAGACAATAGAGCAAGACCCTGTCTTTAAACAAACAAAAACCCAAAAGAATAATCACATGAAATTTGTGTTTATGTTGTATTGAATATTTTAATATCCTAACAGAAAGCAAATTTGGAATATCTTGGTAGCTTTTAGACAATATTAGTTTAGTCATTTAAAATTTGAATGTCAAAATTCTGAATGATCTTTTCTCCCAAATATTTTAATTATAAAATTTTTAAGAATTAAAAGTTTATGTTGAAAGCCTTTTAAAGAGAATTTTACTGATGTAGGTTTTTTAAAAATAGGTTCCAATTTATTGTGCCTAAAGAATGGAACAGCAAATATAGACCTGTCTGCATTCATCTAGCTGGAACAGGAGATCATGTAAGACTTTATTGTAATGCCTTAATCTCTATATAATTTGTTAACATACTCTCTCCTTAACAGATGTGGTTATTATATTCTTTAAGTATGTCATCTTTTCTTTCCTTAGCATTACTGGAGGCGACGAACACTAATGGCCCGTCCTATGATTAAAGAAGCCCGAATGGCTTCGTTATTGTTAGAAAACCCTTATTATATCCTTTTGGGATGCCTAAGATATCTTGTCTCTTGTTTATTTATATGGTCATCAAAAAGAATAATAGATAGTAACCAATTTACCTAAACCAATTAAATGTAGTCATCAGTTGAGAAAATACTTAAGAAGCAAGAATGAAAAAGAATGAAAGATTATTTCATACCTCTTAAAAACTAACATAAGGATTATACTTCGATTGTACTATAAAGATAAATTGTACTTCTATTTCTTGTGAGACTTAATAGTAGATTTTAATATTAATAAGTCAAATGTTTGCTATTAAGGAAACACTTATGTTTTAAATGCATTTACAGTATCAGCTGAGGTTTAGAACAGTTCTTAACTTAATTTTCAAGATGACGTCAGACTATTCACAGAAGAAGAAACGAAACTAATGCACAGATATAAAGAAATGTTCAACTTTGCTGGTAATAAAAGAAATGTTAAGTTAAAGTAATAATCCCCAAAGATTGAAAAAAACCCAATAGTACTGGTGAGGCTACTGTGAAATGGACGTTCTCATCACTGATGACTTGTGAAAATCAGTTCAACCCTTTGGGAAAACATTTTTACCGTATTCTTCAGGAGCCTCGAGACATCTTACATCCCTTGACAGTGATTTTGATTCTGGGAAATTTATTCTAAGGCTAAAATACTAAGAAAAAAGAAAATTATAGAAAAAATATATATAGTTTTAGTTATAATAGTAAAGTATTAGAAATAGCTAAATGTCTACGATAGAGAAATGGTTGAGTAAATGTGGTTCATAATATTGGAATTTTATGCATGTCATTGTGTTATGTTTATTTCTCTACCATTTACTACCTTTGTGATCTTGGACCTGTTACTTAACCTTTTAGTACCTCAATTTTCTCATTGGTAAATGGGAATAATCTCTTAGGTTATTGAGAGTATTAAATACTTGATACTGTCCAGAACAGTACTGGGAAATAATAAGCATTTAGTAAGTTTTAACTGTTAGTTGTTATTAAAAAGTAACATAATGTGGGAAAAGTATTAAAAAGATATAAAACTCTGTGATATGTCACAGGTATGCAAAAAACCTAAAAACAGAAAATCCAAAACAAAAAGTGCATAAGGAAAAATACTGGAAAGAAATATACCAAAATGTTAATGTGGTTGTGTGTAGATAAAGTAGTTTTTCTTCGATATGCTTTTTTGTATTTTTTATAATAAACATCATTATATAAATGAAAATAACCAAATCAATAAATTGCATTTTAAATTTAAGTTGAAGATTGCATAATCCTGTGAATATACTAAAAACATTAATTTGTACATTTTACTGGGTGAATTATATGGTATGTATCTCAATACAGCTATTTTTAAAAGAAAAATTAGGTTGAAAAACCTGAGAACTTCTAAACAGCCTACCTGAAATAACTAGAAAGTAGTTATTTCAGTACTAAATTGTGTTAAAATGTAAATAATTTTCTTAAATTAATGTGTTCTGAGACAAAAATTATTTAATTATTTTAAAACTTTCTCTTTGACCCACATTCTTAAATGGCTGCAGAAAACCCAAGGATCAAGTGTAAGTATATATTACCTTCATTTTTGTAGTCTTTGTACCAGATATTCAGTATTATTAAAATTTTCGGTAGCCTTCAGTTAACCATTTCTAAGTTTAATATCCAAGTATTTTGGGGGGAAATTCTACTATAAAACTGTACTATAAATGTTGACTGTAATATTTTTTTTAAGATTTTTGCATTTTAATGTTTGATAAGGAGATACAATAAGAAATTTTAATAGGCTGACTTAAGATATGTTTTATTTGTGAAACTGTCACTGAAGAAATGATAAAACTTTTTCCTTTTTAAAGTACATTTACTTTGTGTAGTTATGTACTATGCTTTTTATTCTTACAATGCATAGTATAGAAAATCTGAAGATAAACTTTCTCTTTTTTTTTTTTTTTTAAACGGTGGTGTCGCTCTGCCCAGGCTGGAGTGCAGTGGTGCAATCATGCCTCACTGCAGCCTTGCACTCCTGGGCTCAAGCAATCCTCCTGCCTTAGCCTCCTGCGTAGCTGGGACTATAAGTGTGCACCACCATGCCTGGCTAATTAAGAAACGTATGTGTTTTTTTTTTTTAGTGATAGTGTCTTGCTATGTTGCCTAGGCTGGTTTCGGGCTCCTGGACTCAAGTGGCTCAAGTGATCCTGCCACCTCAGACTCCCAAATAGCTGGGATTATAGGCATGAGCCACTGTACCTGGCTGGAGATAAACTTTTTCGTCTCAGTCTTTTAAAATGATGAACTTTGGGCCAGGCGCGGTGGCTCACACCTGTAATCCTAGC
>NW_012144411.1:1751555-1754951 GCF_000956105.1 Propithecus coquereli
TAATTTTGGGGGGGGTCCCCAAAAACCACCTGCAGGTTTGGTGATTCATTAGAAGGAATTATAGGACTTAGCATATAGTTGTACTCATGACTAAGACTTAACTATAGCAAAAGGATACAACATAAACAACAAAAAGACGAAGTACACAAGGCAAAGTCCAGAGGAAACCAGGATCAAGTTTCCAAGAGTCTTCTCCTAATGGAGTGTCACAGTTCGTCTTTAATTCCTTCACCAGTAAGTTGTGACAGTAAGTGCAAAGTGCTGTTCATCAGTGAAGCTCCCCTAAGCCTAGGAACCCAGGGTTTTTATTAGAGGTCAGTAACTTAGACATCCTCTGCCTAGCATGTACCAAAATTCCAGAAGGAAAGCAAGTGTTCAGCAGAATGTACAGTGTAAAACAGTGTAGGCCCAGTGACCCACTCTTATAATTTAGGGAAAGTTTTATATCAGTGTAAAGAACTGTTAACTGACCAGGTTCCCAGACCCCAGTCAAGGGCTGACTCTAAAAGCAGGCCTTTATAAGGATAGGCAATCTCAAGCCTGCTATATTAACTCTTTTGTACACAGCAATAATAATGAACATATTGGGTAAAATACTTTATGGTGTGATTTGTTCTTAATTTAGTTTATTGTTTCAGGGTGTATTGAGTAAATCAATTAATTGGAGGGAGCTGGAAAAGCAATATTATACCCAGACAGTTTATGAAGAAGAAATTATTCACATGCTTGAATACTGTGGAGTAAGTATTTTAATTTCCACATAACATTGGGGTAAAAAGTTGATTGTATATTTAAATTCAGATTTTTAAAGAGAATAGCAAATTTTTAAAAATATAGTTGTACACATCATTTTTTACTTTTAAAAACTCATTTTAAAATAAAACACAGATATGAAAATAATGCAAAGCAAATATATGGTTTTCTATTAATACATTTATTAAAGGACAAACATTGGCTGGGCATGGTGGCTCATACCCATAATCCTAGCACTCTGGGATGCCAAAGCAGTAGGATAGCTTGAGATCAGGAGTTCGAGACCACCCTGAGCAAGAGCAAGACCCCATCTCTACTAAAAATAGAAAAAAAAATTAGCTGGGTGTGGTGGTGCATGCCTGTAGTCCCAACTACTCGGGAGGCTGAGGCAGAAGGATCGCTTGAGCCCAGGAGTTTGAGGTTGCAGTGAGCTAGGCTGACACCACTGTACTCTTGCCATGGTGACAAAGCAAGACTCTGTCTCAAAAACACAAAAAAGCAAACACACTGGTAACTACTCCTGGGTCAAAAATAGAACTTGACCACCCAACCCCAAAACCCCTTCCATGTGTCCTAATCAGAAGGCTTTCCTCCCTCCACTATCAATCATTATCCTGATTTTTACGATAATTACTTCCTTCTGTCTTTAAAATAATTTTATTGTCCAAATATGTATCCCTAGACCTTATAGTTCTTCTATTTGATGTGTCTTTTAATCCGTAAGTTCCCTTCCATCCTTCTTTTTCTTTTTATTTCTTGAAGAACTTAGGTTATTTTGACCTGTAGAGTTTCTCACAATCTAGATTTTTCTGATTGTATTCAGCATATTACTCTACATTGCCTGCAAATTGGCAGCTGGATTTAAAGGCTTGATTAAACTCAGTTTTGATTTCTTTCTCAAGACTATAGGAAATACATAATGTTTGGTTATTTCTTTTCTTGTGATGTAAGCTTCCACTGATGCTTAATGGCTGTATCTGTTAATTCATGGAGGGTTGCAAAATGCTAATATTCTAATTCTCTTATTTATTTTTCATTTATTAGTTTGAATACTTTTATATATGTGTGCGCGTGTGTGTGCGTGTATTTTTTTTTTCTCTTAAGTCAGAGTCTCGCTCCATCACCCAGGCTAGAGTACCATGGTGTCAGCCTACCTCACAGCAACCTCAAACTCCTGGGCTCAAGCAATCCTCCTGCCTCAGCCTCCCTAGTAGCTGGTACTATAGGCATGTGCCACCATGCCCGGCTAATTTTTTCTATTTTTAGTAGAGACAATCTTGCTCTTGCTCAGGCTGGTCTCAAACTCCTGAGCTCAAGCAGTCCTCCTCCTCAGCCTCCCAGAGTGCTAGGATTACAGGCGTGAGCCACTGCGCCGGGCCTTGAATACTTTTTGTTTGATTCTTTCCCCTAATTTACCAGTTGTCAGGATAATGAATTGATTCCCTTATTATTCTTCAAAGGTGACCAGTTCTTTACATAAATTTAAAAATTTTGTAGTTTGAAAGACAATGAGACCTCAAGAAACCTCAGAAAGAAAAGGAATCTTTCTACTATCAATGAGGATTCTTTATTTATAATTACATGACTGTAAACCTCACTCTTGTAAAGTAGGTCTATCTTGTATAACCTCAAAGGGTAGTTAGTTAATTGCTTGCCTAAGAACCTTATTATAAAATAGCTTTACCTGCTAGTTAGTTCCTGTGTTCCACTATATATATAAACAGAAAGATACCTATATTTGAAAGCTTATGAGAAAATGTAGGTGTATTTTTTAAAGGAAGTTCATAAATTTTGGTTGTTTGAAATGGAATGTAGTTGTACTCCATTTTGTGCTGCTATAACAGAATACCTGAAACTGGCTAATTTATAAGAACAGAGATTTATGTGGCTCAGTTATGGAGGCTGGGAAGTCCAAGGTGGAGGGACTCAAATCTGGGGAGTGTCTCATCTCATGAGAGAATGCATGTGTGCATGCAAAAGAGAGAAAGAAGCTGAGTGTGGTGGTGGCTCACACCTGTACTCCTAACACTCTGGGAGGCTGAGGCGGGAGGATTGCTTGAGCTCAGGAGTTCGATACCAGCCTGAGCAAGAGTGAGACCCCGTCTCTACTAAAAAAAAAAAAAAAAAAAACAAGAGAGAAAGAGAGTGGGTGAGGAGGGTGGAAGCTGAACTCATTCTTTTATCAGGAACCTACTCTGGATAACTAAACCACTCCCACAACAAGGGTATTAATCTATTAATGAGGACGAGTCCTCATGACCTAATCTACTCTAAAATGTCCCATTTCTCAATACGGTTTCATTGGGGATTAAGTTTCTAACACATGAACTTTGGGGGACACATTCAAACCATAGCAGTGGTCTTACCCAGCACTTCTTGACTCAGAACCAGTTCACAGTAATGAATATTCAGTAAATGTCAAGATGACTTCTTTATTCTTTATGTTTTCCCAATCAAAAGAAGTTAAATTTGTTGGTGTACCACTCTAAGTAGTACTAAGACCCTTTGATTCTTACAGTTCCAATTGTTACTAAACTTCTTTTCTCTTTTATATTTCTGTGGTCTGGATGGACTTAGTGATTTGTTCTGGTAACCAGGGTATTGTTGGGTATTTTTTTCCTTGCTTTCAACCAATTTTTAATT
>NW_012144411.1:1756331-1777671 GCF_000956105.1 Propithecus coquereli
TTTTTTATAGAGATGGGGTCTTGCTACATTGCCCAAGCTGGGCTTGAACTCCTGGCCTCAAACAATTCTCCCTACCTTAGCCTCCCAAAATGCTGAGATTACAGGCTTGAGCCACTGTGCCCGGCCTTTTTCCTTGATAATTTTTAATTCTTGTTAGTTCAACCTGAGAAAGGGATTTGGGTGGCTGGTGTTCTCTTGTGCTTGAATTTACATTACTTCCAGGATACAGTAATAAGACTTGTAAGTTCAAAGGTTAAGGCAGATCATGGATTTTGAAACTGCGGCAATAAAAACACGATGCAAACTAAATGATGCCCTTTACCATTTAGTAGGGAACATTTAGCAATAAAGTATGTCATGTATCTGAGTTAAATTTTGACTTTTGTTCTTTTTTTAAATTGTGGTAAATATGTACAATATAAAATTTACTGTTTAGCCATTTTTAAGTATACAGGTCAGTGGCATTAAGTAAATTTACATTGTTGTACAACCATCACCACCATCCATTTCCAGAACTTTATCTTCCCAAACTGAAACTCTATCTATTGACTAAAACTCCCTCATTCTTCTCTTCTTCCAGCCCGTGGCGACTGCCATTCTCTTTCCATCTCTATGACTTTTACTACTGTAGGGACCTCAGACAATATTTGGTCTTTTATGTTTTGCTTATTCGCTTAGTATAATGTCTTCAGCGTTCATTCATGTTGTAGCATGTGTCAGAATTTCATTCCTTAAGAGTGAATATTCCATTGTTTATATATACCACATTTTGTTTATCCATTGATGGACATTTGTCTTTTCTCTTTAACGAGGTTATTAAATAAAACTCTATTTTACACTAAATGATGTTTTCTTTTCTTTCATATATTCAGGCAGATTCTTTCAAAATGGGACGAGAGTTCGTGAAACGCTTCCCTAGCAGTGCAGACAAGCTAACTAACCTTAATCTGGTTTCTAGAACTTTAAATTTAGATGACCAAGTTGTGTCCCAAAAACCTGCTGGGTGCCATAATTCTAGTAAAACATCTATCAGTGCCACATCAGAAAGACTTTTATTACAAGATGCCTCTAAGAAGGAGTGCTTCAATCAAACACTTTCAACCAACAAAAGTAGTTATACAAGTTGCAGCTCTCAGTCATACCACCTACTCAGTAAAGAACAAAGAAGAAATAATCTTCAGAAAGAATCTTTAATATTTATGAAAGGAGTCATGGATGAATGTACTCATGTAGCAAATTTCTCAGGTACTTGTTTTTATATGAAATTGAGAATATTTGATATGTAAATATTTATGAAATATTTTTAAGGATGCTTTACAGAATAATATCATATTTTCAAGGGTATATTTTTTGTTGGCTCCAATATGTATTTGCCAAGATAAATTGGTTACTTACATGTATCATATTTCATTTATGAAAATCTAAGATCTTATTCATTAAAAAACACATTGGATTTTGTATCTTCTTTAGACTATTCATCTCATTGTATGGGAGATGAGTAACATGGTAATATGGCATATTATAATTGATTTTCAATTTAATCAAAGAGTTTTAGTTTGATGAATATTTCACTTACTGCATTGCGTGGTATATTTTATTTTCTAATATGATTGATAGTATTTATATGAAAATCTTAGAGCTTTTTAAGTGTGTCTATGTTGAATTTTTAAAAATCCTATACCTAGTTCCAGTTGACCCAAGCCTCATTATAGTGGTTCAAGCCAAAGAAGATGCCTATATTCCACGAACAGGAGTTCGAAGTCTACAAGAAATTTGGCCTGGTTGTGAAATCCGATATCTAGAAGGGGGTCATATTAGCGCTTATCTTTTTAAGCAAGGACTCTTCAGGTAAGATGATTGGTCTAAACCGGTGTTTGTTTATGTGTTGTTTGTTTTTTGGGGGGTGGTATTTTTTGCCTCAACAAATATAAAAGATTAGGTGGTATTTATATTGTTTGTTTTAGTCCTCTTATTTCTTCCTTGTTTCCCACAGATCTCACACTGAGGTACTTTTCCCTCTTTCCTATCTTGTCCTCTTATTTTCTTTTTCTCTAGAGATCAAAGGTTGTAACATATCATCGGTATGCTTTATCATGTGGTTTTACCCTCTAGAAATATTAATGGCCAGGTATTTTAGGGTGTGGGGAAGAACATCACAGTTTGTAAAAGTTGCTTTGGTTCATCAACAGTTTTTTCACTCTACTCTGATATTCTCTCATAGTGGCCTTAGCTTCTGTGGAATAATCTAGCAGCTTCAGTTAGCAAGTGAATATTGAACCTTAAATAAGTGGTTTTGTTAGCAACCTTATATGATTCCACTATTTTAGTTAGAACTTAAAAATATTTTAAGCTATAACTCTAATTTTCTGATATTCTACATTATTTCTACTTCTATCCAAATCTGATGGTAAATTGTATCATTGGAATATATTTACTATTAATGGTTAAATAAATTAGTTCACATAAATGCTTAGATCAGTGCCCTATGCATAAGTGTTTAAAAACTGCCAAATGGATAACTATATAGTAGGAGAACTGAGATATATGTTTGACATGTTTTTTAGCTCTTGTTAACATAAAAAATCCTTTGCATGTTGTTGGTTATTTAGTTCAACTTATAAATGTCACTTTTTTGAGATACAGATTAATTCTTCAAGTCTGTTATGTCTTGAAGGATTTGGTAAACCTTTCTTTTTATAGTATGATCTTTTAAAAAATATTCATTCAACATTTGAGTCCCTATTAGTTGGTAAGTGAGCAGACTATCTGATACTCAGTGACTGTGGCACAGCAAAACTAAAACAAACAAAAAAATACGTAGGGTTGCTAGAGTTGCTTAAGAAGAGTCTAAAGTTCTGTTACATATGTGAATGCAGAGGATCCACATGCTTGTATTAGTAAATCAGTATCAAATTTCTTTTGCTCTTTTGTTTATCTAGATGGAAGTATAGCTAAGAGGGGTTAGGAAGAATAGCCATAATCAAAGTCATGTAAAAACTCAAAAGTGCTAATATGAAAGCTTCATTTGAGAAAGAGATAAATGTTAACTATTACTGTGTGCCAGATACTAGGGCGATTGCTTCATTTTATTATCCCCTTTATACAGATTAAAGGAGACAAAAAGATTAAGTAATTTGCTCAAGTGGAGTCACTACTAAGCTATTTGGCCTCTCCTACTCCCACCAGTCACTTCAAAACTTAACAGCTTAGATGACATTGGAAAAGAAGCTACTCCTTTATATGTTCCAATATTGTGTTATTTAGTTAATTGATAATACAGATGAATAAGAGACTATTTAAATGATTAAAAAGGTATATGTATACCTTTTTTAATCTTCCTCATACCATGTACACAAGCCCAAATTGCAACCTTAGGCATCAGAAGTATTAATAAAACAAATTCAGATTCATTCTACCATAGCAAGTTCCCAGAACTAACTCTGAAGAAAAAAAAAAATCATCCAGTGGGCAAACATCCCAAGTCCTGTCTCCCTCTGTTCTCACACTTGCCCTCAAAACAAAATCTCTTTATGTGTTTACATCAGCATGCAAAACATCCAGCTTTAATTTGTTCCCCTTCTCATGGTTTGTTATAATTTACAAGGAACAAATTCTTGAGCCAAAGAAATACAAGTGTTAGAAAGCTGTATTTTCCTAATGTATTGGAAATAATAATCTATTAGCAGGCTGTCAGTTTTAAAGATAATCTTAATATCTTTGTTAGGATGTGGGGAAATGCTTAAACGAGTAGAATATGAAGTTAATATCCTATAATTATTATTTAAACTGGGTTAAAATATAGACATATGCATTTTTTTAAAAAAGCCTGGAGGGGCCAGGCATGGTGGCTCATGCCTGTAATCCTAGCACTCTGGGAGGCCAAGGCAGGAGGATCACTTGAGCCCAGGAGTCTGAAGTTGCCACGAGCAAGGCTGACGCCACGGCATTTGCCTGGGCAACAGAGTGAGACTCTGTCTCAAAAAAAAAAAAAAAAAAAGAATAAAAAGCCCAGAGGAAATATATGGAAAGATTAATAGTATATGCCCTAGTATGATGGGATTATGACTTTTTTCCCCTTTCTATATTTTGGATTTTCTGAATACTCTGCAATGGAAACTTATTGTACACTGGAAAGAAAACTGGCTAGTGCGGTGGTTCACTCCCATAATCCCAGCACTTTGTGAGGCCAAGGCAGGAGAATCACGTGAGCCCAGGAATTTGAGGTTGCAGTGAGCTATGATGACACTACTGCACATGAGCCCAGGCAACAGAGTGAGACCCTGTCTCAAAAAAGGAAAACAAAATAAGCTCTAGAAAAAATGCTCATGAACAGATGAGGTGGTCTGTGCCTGTAGTCCCAGCTACTTTGGAGGCTGATGCAAGAGAATTGCTTGAGGCCAGTAGGTCGAGGCTGAAGTATGCCATGATCACCTCTGTGAAGAGCCACTACACTCTAGCCTTGGCAAGACAGTGAGACCCCATCTCTAAAAAGAAAGAAAAAATATCTTATAGAAGGTCAGAACAATTTATCTATTCTTTTTCAATTGAAATATTAAAATACCTAGTGAAGTTAATGTAGGAAATCAAGGCTTTCGATTTTAAATTCAGTTGCTAGAACATGTTCTTAGTAAACAAAAACCAGCTATATCATAATCTATGAAATAGATTGAATCTTACATTCTGAAGTTACATAATTAATTTTCAACAAAGTGACAAAAAGAATAAAGAGAAACCAGTTCCTTTTTATCATTTTATATATTTTATATCTATTATATATATTCTAAGGCACAAAAAATTGCTTCAGAAAAAGATGATGCTTCTAGATCTATCATCAGTTGGAAATACGTTTGAGGTTTTTCCAAGTAGTGGTGGTGAAGTTACAGGGATCCAAACACCCGCCCTCAGGTAACTACCTCTTTCATAGCTGTTTAGAGAGAAGGTCAGTTTGCAAGCCACACATAATTTGGAAATAACTTATAGTAAAGGTGTTGTCTGTCTCCCCTTTTTGGTATTTACTTGTAGTTTTTCTTTCATATTTAATTTTAGACAAGCCATCTATGATGCATTTGAACGCTTCCTCCACAAATACGCTAACTAATTGGATCACTTCATGTAACCAGTACAGCCATCATGTTTCTTACAAAAGGAATTTTCATCCTATGTTAATGTGAAGAACAAGCAGACCGCATATATATCTAATTGCTATCAATTTAATCTGGAATTCAGTGTTACAGATCCATCAGCTATAAACTCTGAATACATCTGAATAATTTTAAAATAATATTTCAATTGAATAATGTTAAAGTATTTTTATTATTGTTTATTGGAATCCCATATACTCAATATCTAGTCTGTTGCTATTTATGAAAACTTTAAATTTTTAATTATGAATAATTCATTAATTTTAAATAAATTTATTCATAAAAACCTTATTGGTTTTTAATAGAATTGCTAAATCAAACTAAGATTGTAATATATCAGCCTGTACTGTGTACCCTTATCATGACATTTTGCTACTGATTTGAGAAACATGTTTCTTTCTTTTTTGAATATCTGGTGAATTTATAATCCAGTTTTCAACTTTAGTTAACTTTCTGCCATGGAAATAAATATTTACCATGTATAAAATCAGTGTTAACTTTGAATTCTAAAAAATCTTGATTGCCTTGTAGATAAGTGCTTTTAATAATCAAAGTGCATGTTGAAATGCAGATAAAATGCATTAGACTTGGCTAGACTTTAAAACTTTACCAAAGATTAGGTTAGAAAAAAATGCCAAACATATTTCCCCTACTTAAAAAGTTTCGATTCACGAAAAATGGAACTATTGGAAGACCTATTGCATTAATTGATGGATACTGTGTCAAACATTTTTTTGTCTGCCTACTCTTCAGTTTGCTAAACATCTGACTTTATCCAAGTACTTAACAGCTTTGGCTTTTTAATCTCAGAATTTAATAGCCACATATGAAATTGATTTGTCCCATATAAACTTTATTTTATAGAAAAGACTTAAAGTTTTATATAATAACTACTAACTTTTAAAAATGGGGGCTTATCAGGCTAGATTTGGGACTTTTTATGTTAAAGTTCTCTAGCTGAGCTAAAAGGTCAAAGAAAAAGTAGAAAATGTTTTTGGGTATTGTGTGAAGGTTTGGATAAAGTGTATTTGAGCTTTGTTTGAAATCTGTGTTGTCCATGAATTCTTTTTAAATAGGTATTCTTAGTCCTGTGAGAATATTTGAATAATGTGCCTTTGTAGCCTTTTTAAAGGAGATTTCATTTGTCACTCTAATGCCTCATCCATAGTCTTAATTTTTTATAACTATTTTAAAAATTAATGTGAAGTCATGATGGCAGACAAAGTAGTAACTTCTGTAAAACTGCTTCGGCATAACAAACCAACATTGTATAGCTATTTCAACTATAGCAATTTTACATATTCAGAGGAGACACTTTAGTTTTGACCGAAAGTACAAAATCTAAAGTTCTTGCACAAAATACCCTTTAAAGTAGCACTTACTGGCAATTGAATTACAATGATTTTCTTATATCACGTTTATAGTGAGGTGATATGAGTGAATGTTTTCTGAACGTGGCTTTAGAAAAACCAATACTTTATTTTTTACAAAAATATTTCTTACTAAGCAATAATTTACTATGGTGTGTGAATTTCTATTAGTAAAAGAATGAGGCCAGGCACGGTGACTCACACCTGTAATCCTAGCACTCTGGGAGGCCGAGGTGGGAGGATCGCTCGAGGTCAGGAGTAGACACCCCATCTCTACTAAAAATAGAAAGAAATTAGCTGGACAACTAAAAATATATAGAAAATATTAGCCAGGCATGGTGGCACATGCGTGTAGTCCCAGCTACTTGGGAGGCTGAGGCAGAAGGATCACTTGAGCCCAAGAGTTTAAGGTTGCTATGAGCTAGGCTGACGCCACGGCACTCACTCTAGCCCGGGAAAAAAAGCGAGACTCTGTCTCAAAAAAAATAAATAAATAATAAAAAGAAAAAAAGAATGAGGCCAGGTGCCATGGCTCATGCCTGTGATCCTATCACTTTGGGAGGATCACTTGAGGCCAGGGTTCGAGACTAGCCTGAGCACCATAGCGGGACCCTGTCTCTACAAAAATACAAAAATTAGCCAGGCATGGTAGAGTGCACCTATAGCTTCAGGTACTCAGAAAGCTGAGGCAGGAGGATCCCTTGAGCCCAGGAG
This sequence comes from Propithecus coquereli, assembly GCF_000956105.1. Lineage (NCBI taxonomy): Eukaryota > Metazoa > Chordata > Mammalia > Primates > Indriidae > Propithecus > Propithecus coquereli. The sequence continues at coordinate 1,763,557 of NW_012144411.1, forward strand.
TTTGAGGTTGCAGTGAGCTATGATGATGCCACTATACTCTAGCCTGAGCAACACAGCAAGTGAGACCCTATCTCAAAAAAAAAAAAAAAAGAAAAAAAGAAATTTCGATTTTGTTTTAATTAACTCTTAGGTATAACTGATTTTTCCCAAATAAAATGTGAAAGATGGTATTTTAAAAATTTCATCTCTTAACCAGATATTTTAAGAATATGTCCATGAAACTACCTCAATTAATTCAAGGTGCAAAATACCTTTTCTTAGGGTTTTTTTTTTCTACTCCCCAAAATAATGGCTCGAGTATTCTCAAATATGTATGTGTATACACACACACACACACACACACACACACATATATAAAAAACCTCAAAGAAGTGCTCTCTGCCATTTGTCTACCATTTTGAGGATGAGATACTACAGAAAATGCTAGAAATTCATTTAGACCAGAGTTATAAACTGTTAGTCCACACAGGCCAGTTTGACCTATAGTTGTTTTATATAGTATTCGGTGTACATAATGTTTCAGAGATTTCTGAATTTGTCAAGTCTTTAGATTGGGCATGCATTCCTCAGTTTTCCACAGTCCAGTGGACTGCCTCTTAGACTACTTTTCTAGTTTGTATTTCCTGCTCAGCCCTGAAGACATTGTAAGTTTGAGACCCCTGATTTAGATCTGTGATTAGAAAAAGTTTCCAAATTTCGTGATTTGCTAATGTTGTAATTACTATTAAGTCATTTTAGCGTATGTATTTTAGATTGTTTATGAATGTATTTTTTAATGTGGTGCTTTCTCGTAAAGATTATTGAATTGTTTAACTGAAATATTAAAAATAATTTCCAAATATTTTGTATTTCATAATAAAAGACTATTTAAAAAGCTAATCATTTGGTTTTTTTTCTTTCAAGAGGTATTATTGGAAATATAGAGGACATATGTCACATTTGATTAATGTACAAACTTGAACTGAGTATTTATGTTCCCCCTTAGTTATTTATGCCCCAGACAAGGTAAGGCAGAAATAAGTAAGGGAGGCTTTAGCAGAGAAGTATTAGTCTCTGTAACAAGAACCAAATTTCCCCCAAAATATGTGTGATCTAAGGGAAACAAGCATTTTGACAGGCTTAGTTATCTGAATGCTATATAACTCAGTATTGGATACATTTATACTAGTAAATATACTACAAACAATTAAAATCTAGAGGCATAAATTAACCAAAGGATTCAGTTGGTAGCTCTTATAGAAACTGAGTTTGGAATGTAAGGAAAGATTATGGCAGGTGAGACAAAGGAAAAAGAGATAGATTTTGGCCACTTTGCAATAGGATAAACTAATTCCAGGAATATTCTTACAGGCAGAGTCCTAGGAAACCAATGATTGTATGAAGTGTAAGCCAGGAATTGAACGGGCCAGTACCTTGATCTTGGACTTCACAACCTCCAGAACTGTGAGAAATAAATGTCTTGTTGTCTAAGCCACCCGGTTTATGATATTCTGTTATAGTAACCTCAGCAGACAAAGATAACAGGTCATGTGAGCAAACATTAAGTAAGCGTATTACAAAAGCACTGTCCAACAGAACTTTCTATAATGATGGAAAGGTACTGCATCTGCTCTAATACAGTAGTCACTTTTCACATGTGAAATGAGGCTACCATAACTGAGGAAGTGAATTTTTTATTTAACTGAAATTTTAAAAAATTAAATAATCATGTGTAACTAGTAGCTATTGTATTAGTATCAATATAAAAAAATCTTAATAGAACAATAACGTAGATCTTCTGGATATATATCAAACACTATGGTCTAAGAGAGTATAAGTTTTCTCAGGTATACATGGAATATTTCCAAAAGCCATATAAGAAAAGAAAATCAGTATGTTTCATAAAGTGAAAATATTATAAACACTTATCACATGCAATAAAACCATAATTTAAAGATAAAAAAAATTACCACAAAGTTACAGTAATCAGTGTGGTAGTGGCATAAAGACATATGGACTAATGGAATAGAATAATGAGCCCAGAAACATACCCTTGAATGTATAGTCAAATGATTTTATTTAATTTATTTTATTGAGACTGAGTCTGGCTCTGTCACCCTGGGTAGAGTGCAGTGGGGTCATCATGGCTCACTGCAGCCTCAAAGTGATCCTCCTGCCTCAGCCTCCCAGAGTGCTAGGATTACAGGCTTGAGCTGCCTTGCCTGGCCATCAAATGATTTTTGACAAGCATTCTAAGACCATCCAATGGGGAAAGGACCATATTTTCAACAAATGGTGCTGGGAAAACTGGATATCCAGATGCAAAACAATGAAGTTGGACCCATACTTTTATACCATATCCAAAATGTTAACTCAAAATGGATCAAAGCCCTAAATGCAAGAGCTAAAACTATAAAGTTTTTAGAAGAGAACATAGGGGAAAAGCTTCATGATAATTGGATTTGTCAGTGATTCTTTGCTATGATACCAGAAACACAGGCAACAAAAGAAAAAATACATAAATTGGATTTTACCAAATTTAAAAACATTTGGGCATTAAAGGACACTATTGAGAGTGAAACAGCAACCCACAGAATGGTAGAAAATATTTGCAAATAATATATCTGACAAAGGATTAAAATCCATAATATATAAAGAACTCCTACAACTCAACAACAGGGCTCACCAAACTTTTCCTATAAAGGGCCAGATAGTGAATATTTCAGGCTTTGCAGGCCAAGATGAAAAACTGAGGATATCATATAGGTACTTATATAAGAAGGAAGAAAATAATTTTCCACAAATTTTTTGATAAAATTCAAAATAATAATAATTGAGCACAATGGTTTCTAATATAGGTCTACTAATTAGAAGAATGGGATTCTTTTTGGAGGAGATAATTCAAAGTTTATGTGCTCTGTCCTCAAAATCGTTGTAAATATTCATCTGTTAATATTGATCTATAATGACATTTTACATATTGTAGCTTTGAAAATGTCTCTGCCAAATACTGATATCAACCCAAAAGTGCTTTTAATTGAACATATTCATCATTTGGAGGGCATTTATAGAATTCTATTAGATTCTTGATATTTGCCCTTTAGCCTTTTTGCAACAAAATAAAGTGACGACAGTATCATATATGGTCTATCGCAACTACTCAACTCTGTTGTTGTAGTGTGAAAGAAGCCATAGACAATACATAAATCAATAAGCATAGCATGGCGGTGTTCCGATAATATTTTATTTATGGAACTGACATTTGAATTTCATGTAGTTTTCATATATCACAAAATATTCTTTTTTTTAAAACCATTAAAAAATGTAAAACTCAGCTTGTGCCTGTGTAAAAACGGTTGGTGAACAGGATTTGGCCCATGGTTTGCCAAGTCCTAATCCAGATAATTCATGTAACCCTGAATTGTTTTCTAAGTAATATATGTTTATGAATGGTATGATTGCCTTGGAATCAAGCAGTTATACAGTGATATGATTGTTCATATTTAAGGATAAGTAATAATGGAAACATTTTAAGTCAGAAAAAACAAAGCCAGCAGTCTTTCTTACCCTTCGTCTTCCCTATGTATGATTTAGTAACATTTTTAGACATTTGGAAAATATTGGGTCACTGAGTTATGCAGACTTTCTAAATATTGACACATTTCATTACACAACATAAAAAAATACATTAAAATTGGCAGCATAATTCACTATTGCAAAGATGTGGAAACAACCCAAGTGCCTGTCAATTCATGAGTGGATTATTAAAATTTGGTATATGTATACAATGGAATATTATGCAATCATAAGAAACGACAGTGATCTAGCACCTCTTATGTTTTCCTGGATTGATCTTGAGCCCATTATCCGAAGTGAGGTATCACAAGATCGGAAGAATGGGCTCCACTTGTACTCGCCATCAAATTGGTACTAACTGATCAACACTAGGGTGCTCACATGGCAGTAATATTCTCCAGGGATTAGGGGGATTGGGGGGTAAACCCACAACTAAAGGACATGGGGAGCATTGTAGAGGGGAACGGCATGCCTCTAACCCTGCTTGGGTCAGGCAAAGACATAAAATGTAACCATAATGTTTGTACCCTCATAATACCCTGAAATAAAAAAAAAAATACATTAAAATCACTACTGAGCTCATCAGAAAATCTCTAACCCTGGGAAGCTGTTGAGTTCCTGGTGGTTACAGGTTTTCCAAACTTCTACTTTTCTCTTGAAAGCTTGAATTTTATCACTAGCAACAAATATTGTCAGTTGTTTCCATTGATGTGACAGGCTCATGTCATTCATTTTTGACAAAATGTCTGCCAAATCACCTAAGCATGAATAAATCTACTTTGTTGTCAGTCATTCTTTCAAGTAAAAACATGTTCCAAGAAAAAAGCAGCTAGTTCCGCTTACAAATCAAACAAGCTCAGAAGTGCTTTTCCTCAAGACAATCATACAGCAGAAGTGATTTATGTGTATTTCCTATTTCATCACACAGAATGTTAATAAGATACACATTTGTATTCAAGGGTTAGGTTTTGATCAAATCAATTTTTACTGCTGCATCAAGAACATTCTTAGATGAAGCTTGCAGTTTTTAAATTGAGAATGTATGACTGTGAAGAATATGATGACTGCTAGTACAGATTGGTGCCACTGCCTTGATTCTTGCTACGTCTCCAGCGAACTTCCCTACCATCATTTTTGCACCATCAGTGCAAACGTCAACACAGGGGAAAAGGGAATTAATGTCTTAATATTATTATAAAAATAGTTTTGACCTTGCAGACTTCCTGAAAGGGTCTCCAAGATCCCAGGGTTTGGGGACCACAGTTTGAAAATCTGTTCACCTAGGACATAGTCTTGAGCACCTCCACCAACAATTAATGTTTAGGCAAAGAAAGATTAAAGAGGTAGACTGAGGAGTGGCTAGAAAGACAGGAGGAAAATCATGAGAACATAGTATCATGAAAGCAGAGGAGAGGAGTAATCAGGAACTCATGGAAAAATAAAAACTTTTCTAGAGATGTTAATAAGCACATATATGAAACAAACTAAAATGTAGTAGGAATTTCCTAGTGATCTTATACTGACAGAGTCTAAGATATGAATCCATTTAATCTTTCTAGAGGATCATGACACTAAAACCACAGAGAGGGAAATGGGATCCCATTATAATACATTGTTCTACAGTGAGGGATAGCTACAAACTGAAAATAACATAAAGCTGTTTATAGATTCTTAAATGCTAGAGCCAATCTATGAACAAAGCACAAAGAAGAGCATTATGGTTACAGAATAGAATGTAAATTATCACCCTTGACAATGTAAAAGAAAGGAAGAAATGTTGTCCAGGATATGGAGAACTCTCAAATACTGCCAGTAGGAGTGTAAACTGGTACAAGAGTTGGAAAATGGTTTGACAATATCTAGAACCGATGGAGATATACATACCCTATGAATTAAATTCTATTCCTAAAATGATACAGTAGAGAAATTGGTACATGCACACCAGAAAAGAAAAATGTTCTTAAGAGCAATGTTTATAGTAGCTCCAAACTGGAAACAACCCAAATAGCCACCAACAATAGAATGAATAAAAAATTGTGGTATAGTCATGCAATGAAATACACATACTATAACAAAATGAATGCCCTATCCCTACTCTCAAGTTGTATGGATCTTAAAAATAATATTAAATGAAAGAAGCAAGACACAAAAGAATAAAGCATGATTCCATTTATCTATAGTTAAAAAAAATAGGCAAACTAGGGGATGTATACTTAGTGATAAACCATAAAAAAAAGCAAGGAAATAATTTACCTCTTAGGGGAAGGAAAGTGCTGAGAATAGGAAGGGACACCTGGGAGTTCTAATTCTTGACCTGGGTAGCTATTATATCACATGGTTCTTCACTTTAACCATAAATTTGTACATTTTTTGGTTTTGATTTTTCAGAAGTATGTTTTTCTTTTCCCAACAAGACTTGTTGTCATTATTTTTAAGTTACCCATCCATGGCAGAGCTTATCTGTGTACGATTACATGTAAACACTTCAATTGGATGGACTTAAGCTGATTGTTGAATTTAAAGACACCATCAATATGGTAAGACCATCAAGATGGTCCAGTGAGCCTTGCCTCATGGTTAACAGCACTCCAGCTTCATTTATCCTCTTTTCTTTTTTTTTTATTTCAGGATATTATGGGGGTACAAATATTTTGGTTATATGTAATGCATTTGCCTCATCCAAGCCAGGGCTACAAGTATGCCCTTCCCCCATACAGTGCGCTCCACATCCATTAGTTGTGAATTTACCCCACCATCCCACCCCGGCCCCCACCTGACTGGCACCCAGTGAATATTACTACCATGTGAACACCTTAGTGTTGATCAGTTAGTACCAATTTGATGGCAAGTACACGTGGTGCTTGTTTTTCCATTCTTGTGATACCTCACTTCGGAGGATGGGCTCCAGCTCTATCCAGGATAATATAAGAGGTGCTAGATCACCATTATTTTTTGTAGTTGAGTAGTATTCCATAGTATACGTATACCACATTTTATTAATCCACTCATGTATTGATGGGCACTTGGGTTGTTTCCACATCTTTGCAATTGTGAATTGTGTTGCCATAAACATTCAAGTGCAAATGTCTTTATTATAGAATGTCTTTTTTTCCCGTTGGGTAGATGCCTAATAGTGGAATTGCTGGATCAAATGGTATTTCTATTTTTAGCTCTTTGAGGTATATCCAAATTAGTTCCCACAGAGGTCGTACTAATTTGCAGTCCCACCAGCAGTGTACAAGTGTTCCAATCTCTCCACATCCAAGCCAGCATTTGTTGTTTTGGGACTTTTTTATAAAGGCCATTCTCACTGGAGTTAGGTGATATCTCATTGTAGTTTTGATTTCCATTTCCCTAATGATCAGAGATGTTGGGCACTTTTTTATATGTTTGCTGGCCATTATTCTGTCTTCTTTTGAAAAGTTTCTGTTCATGTCCTTTGTCCATTTATTGATGGGGTTGATTTTTTTCTTGTTGATTTTCTGAAGTTCTATATAGTCTTGTTATCAGCCCTTTATTGGAAGTGAGAGAGGAAATATTTTCTCCCATTCTGTAGGCTATTTGCTCTAATGATAGTTTCCTTGGCTGTGTAGAAGCTTAATTTGATCAGATCCCATTTATTTATTTTTATTGCTGCTGTGATTGCTTTGGGGGTCATCTGCCTAGACTGATGTCTATAAGAGTTTTCCCAACATTTTCTTCTAGAATTCTTAAGGTTTCACACCTTAGGTTTAAGTCTGTTATCGAACATGAGTTGATTTTTGTGAGAGGTGAGAGGTGAGGATCCAGTTTCAATCTTCTGCATGTGGTTATCCAGTTTTCCCAGCACCATTTATTGAATAGAGATTCTTTTCCCCAATGTATATTTTTGTCTGCTTTGTCGAAGATTAGATGACAATATGAGGATGGTTTTATATCTGGGTTTAATTCTTAATGCCAAGCTCCTTTCATTTTAGGGAAATACTTGTCCCATAGCCTATTCCTTCTCATTTTCTAGTTCGCAGTTTAAATTTTGCCTCCTCCGAAGGGCCATTGATCCCACTCTTTTTATTCTTTGTTTTCTTCATAATACTTATCAACAATCTATAATAATGCATTTGTTTGCTTTTTGTCAGTATCATCTAATAAAAATAATAGTAATAATAATGATAATAACAACAATGATGATTATGGCTTATAGTTATTGGCCCTTATTATTTGCTAGGCACCAGTTTGAGTTTTAAATTAATTAACTCTTTAATCCTAACAACAACCATACAAAATAGGTACAATTATTATTCATGTTTACAGATGGGAAAACTGTCACAGAGATGTTATGTAACTTGTGCTCAGTTTTACTGTTGGGTAGTGGCGGAGCTGGTATTTGAACCCAGATAATCTACCTTCAGTTTAACCACCGTACCACAGTCATTTTTTTTAAGCTGTAGGTTACAATCTATAACTAGGTCAAGAAATTTAGTGCTTTTTAAAAAAAGTGACCAGCCCTAGCAAGAGTGAGACCCTGCCTCTACTAAAAATATAAAAATTAGTCTTTACTAAAAATAGAAAAATTAGTCATGGTGCATTCCCAGCTACTTGGGAAGTTGAGGCAAGTGGATCACTTGAGCCCAGGAGTTTGAGGTTGCAGTGAGCTAAGATGAATGACACCACTGCACTCTACCCAGTGTGACAGAGTGAGACTCTCTCAAAAATAAATAAATAAAGTGAAATATGCCAATAAAATAAAGTTAAATAGAACTGAATAGATCACTTAAGAATGTATTCATATAGTAAAGATAAGTACTGTTTTATGAAACTTTTGGCTCAATTATAAACATTAAGTCATGAGATGTGAAGACCGTCCCACTATGCATTTTGCCTCTCTGTGTAAGCTCCTGAAATGACTAGCATCTAGCCCAGTAACTGGACCATAGTAAGCACTCAGTGAATATTTATAAATTGATTTTTAAAAGCCATGACAGGTATTAGGAAGCTGGTAAAAACTTTTCCCTAATTTTTCTACAAAATTCTTTTCTTTTTAAAATTTTTTTTTAAAGTTTATTTTTTCTGATGTCAGCCACTGAAGTTCATATGAACATGAATTTAAGGATCACATTTATGTTGTATTTATGTTGTACTGGCAAGACTGTACTAATATTAAATATAACAGAATAATAGGAAACATTCAGAAAGGTTACTGACCTCATCCTACTCCTTATTGTTTGAAAATCCCTGTTTGAAAATTGGAAAAGAAAAAAAGTTATGCGTCCTGGAGCTTATTGAATACTATTTTTTAAATTAAATTTTACTATTATTTGTGTTATTACAAGTTACTATAAAAGAAAAAAGACTAAATAGAGTGACAAGAAAGGCAGATTTGAATTATAAATCCGAGCTCAGATATTACAGGCTGAGAGTTCTTAGCCAAGACATAAACTTTTGACAGCCTTAGTTCCTACTTGAGTAAAACTGGCCTTTTAAAACCTACCTAAAAGTAGGTTGGGCATGGTTGCTCACGCCTATAATCCTAGCACTTTGGGAGGCCCGAGGCAGGAGGATTGCTTGAGGCCAGGAGCTTGAGATCAACCTGAGCAACACAGCAAGACCCAGTCTCTACAAAAATTTTAAAAATTAGCCAGGCGTGGTGGTGTGTGCCTGTAGTCCCAGCTGCTCAGGAGGCTGAGGCAGGAGGATCGCTTGAGCCCAGGAAACCAAGGTTACAGGTGAGCTATGATGACACCACTGTACCCCAGGCCAAGTGTCAGAGTGAGCCCCTGTTTCAAACCAAAAACAAAAACAAAATAAACCCCAAATCTGCCTAAAAGTAAAGAGAGCCAAATAATTCCTACTTAGGAAGGCGTTTAGGAATAGCAATCTGGTTGGAAGGTAGCCTAGATTTGACTTGAAACTATGTTTGCAATGGCAAGTACAGTGGTTTTATATATTTGTATGATACAAGTCAGTAAAAAAAGAGCAACATTTTCTAAAGGTGCTTTTATTCTCATTTTACATAAACTGAATATGTCAGTTGTATTTATCAAAAGTAAGATTCTGATGGACATTATGGCGGGAGGGTGCAAATCTTATCAGTTAAACATTAGTATTGACCCTGCCTTATAGATTAGAGATAATAGGGAGTATTTACCACTAGGAGCTATTATTATGATAAACGGAGCCAAAGGCTCTGCAACTTGGAGGAAATGATCATTCGGTATATCTCGTGTAAAAATCACTCTTCTTAAAAGTGGTTACTTTGTAAGAAGTTAAAAAAAATCTCTGGGTTCATTTTTATCTTCTTGTACTACTGCTGGTCTTTGAAACAGATTATATAGAATGGATTCTTTGAAACTTCTCCAAGTTTCCAATACAGCTCTATGCACATCGAGTCTTTGCCAGCCTGAACCTAAATTACACTGGTAATTACTGGAGAACCTTGATGTTCTCATGGGACTTCAATTTCCTGAGATACCAGGGGGAGTAGGAAGGGCTTCAGGTTCAATCATCTGATGATATATTAGCATACTCTAAACAGGAAAAACAGGAATCACTTTTTAAAAGTTCATTTGAACAATGGGATCAAATTTGTATAAGAATTACTTTATGTGTTTCATAACTTCTGAGGGCGTAGAAAACCATTCTTCCATTCAAAAGATAACTTTATACCTGTTCTCTAGATTTCAGTTTTCCATTACCAAAAAAAAAAAAAAAAAAATCAGGCTTTTTTTAACAAGACAGAAATCTCTACATTTACTGATTATAAGACAGATGCTATGAGTATAAATAGATAATACCTGTCCTCAAAGGTTTTACAACCAAGTTGAAAAATCAAACATGTTATCAGTTAACTTATTTTAATTTCAGACTATTACAGGGGTATAAATTTGCTTCAGCTGTATAAATTGCCTTTGCAGTGCCAGTCAGAGCTACAAGCAAGCCCATCCCACAGACAGCGTGCACCACACCTGTTAGGTGTGAGTGTACCCAGTCCCTCCTACCCCTCCCACCTGCCAGACAAGAATCAGGCTTTAACCTCAGTAGTTCAGTAAAATTAAGGTCACTCATCCCGGTTAAATCTACTGATTTAAAAGCAATAAAAATGCTATGGTAAGCATTTTGCACATATTATCTCATGTGATCTCACAATGATTTTATCGAATAGGTCTAAATGGAGGCAGACAGACCAGTTAAAAGGCTGGGTGGAGGTGGCAGTGGAGAAAGCAGCAGAAGGATCTGACAGATGCTTGGGAGGTACAATCAATTGGTCTTGGTGAGTGTCTACATTACCTGGAAAATGCTTGAGAAATTTTGTAAATGAATAAACTAGCCATGGAGGATGAGGGGAAGGAGGTAGAAGGATGACTCCTAGGTTTTATGCAAGGTGGTGCCGTTCACTAAGAGAAGAGGGGAAAAACTCTGGTTAAAGGAAGGTGGTGCCATTCACTAAAATAGAGAAAAGGGGAGAGAAAAACAAACAAACAAAAAAAATCCCTGGTTAAAGGATGCTACTTCTCACACATGCTCACTAGAAGCTGGTTCTCCTTCCACCCTCCCATTGCCTTGATGAGTGTTTTGAGCCAAATAATTGTTTCTCCAGGCCAGGTAGGCACCCTTCCCAAGGGCAAATCATTTATAGATTGGCTAATGACTTGTGTGATCTTGCTAGAAAAAATAAATAGAGCCAATCTGTCTTTTGTCCTTGATTTTCAACTAAGAAAGAGAGGAAGACTCTGGGAAGTACCTGCAGAGGCAGTACAAAGTAACAAAATGGAGGTCAGCAATGGCAAATTGGGTCAATCAGTGTCCCAACTAAAATCAGATGGAATGCTCAAACTTTGTAATTTGAAGTAAAAGGACCATTTACAGAGGTGTGGGTAAGAGTCAGGGAAACCAACAAAGGATAATGCAGTATCCCAAGTGCTGGTGGTTATTACCCCTAAGCCTGAAGGAGCAAAGGGAAAGGTTGGAGAGGGTAACTAGAGAGAGAGGGCTCTGCAACCAACTCTTGGTGACCCAGCTTGAGGAATAAGGACTATGAACTTATACTATCTTCTGGCCTCCAATCTCTTGTAGATAATTCCCATTGCCTCAACCCATCCATATACCAAGGAGGGCAGGGAGCTGGTTTGTGGAATCTGGACAAGTTAGCTCTCCCTAGTAAGGGTGAAGAGCGGGTATGGCCAGGCAAATAGAAGATAGGTGAAGTTGTTTCCAAGACAGTTATGTGGAAGCAGGAGTTACAGTACTAGTATGCATTTAAAAGAGGGACAACAAAGAGCCAACTCCCTTGCCTGACATTAGTGGCACTGCACTACATTGAAGATCCCAAACACCTGCTGTTCAGTTTTCGTGAGCCCTTCTGAGCACACAATTATACCCTATGGTTCTTCTCTCGCTGCAAGCAAACCCTATTCCGAGAAAGTCCTCCATCATTTCTTCACCTTTACTTGGTCTGTCCCTATATGACTTTTCACTTAAAAAGACAACAAGGCCCGGCGCGGTGGCTCACGCCTGTAATCCTAGCACTCTGGGAGGCCGCGGCGGGTGGATCGCTCAAGGTCAGGAGTTCAAAAAGACAACAACAACAACAAACCGTGGTGACGTAGCCCACATAAATCAAACTTTGGAGAATCATTCCATGTTACCTTTTTCTCAACTGATTTAGTATTTAATCCACCTATACTTGAACGGATGGTAAAATAGAATTTGTTGATAGGCTTTTGTAAAAGAGAGAGTCAAACATTACCTGGTAAGACTCCAAAGGGCTGATTGTAACATGAAGAGCAGCTAGTTGGTAATTAAAAACACAAGGCTTCACCAAGAACAGAGCTAGTAAAGATGGCGCTTCTCTGGGACTACAGGTGGAAGTACAATCCCTATTTAATTGCAAGCAGGTTCAGAAGGTTGTGTAGGGTCAAGTAAATTGGAGATTACTGATAGGGAAACAAAAAAAACCTTCTTTTTTTTTTTTTTTGAGACAGAGTCTCACTCTGTTGCCCTGGCTAGAGTGAGTGCCTGCCGTGGCGTCAGCCCAGCTCACAGCAACCTCAAACTCCTGGGCTCAAGCGATCCTCCTGCCTCAGCCTCCTGAGTAGCTGAGACTACAGGCATGTACCACCATGCCCGGCTAATTTTTTCTCTATATATATTTTTTAGTTGTCCAGATCATTTCTTTCTTTTTTTTTAGTAGAGACAGGGTCTCACTCTTGTTCAGGCTGGTCTCAAACTCCTGACCTTGAGCGATCCACCCACCTCGGCCTCCCAGAGTGCTAGGATTACAGGCGTGAGCCACCGTGCCCGGCTGGCTGCTTGTTTTTAATCTAAACTCTCTTTAAAAATTGCTGAGGAGTGGTCCATAAATGTAGCTGCCATAGTTAGCCATTTACTTATTGATCACCATGTCAGTTATTTCCATTTTCTGTAATATATAGATGAAGAAACTGAACATTTTTATACAAACCTTTTGTATATATGTGTGCCTTTCTCTAGGGTAGATGCTGAGATATGGAATTATTAGGTCACAGGGTATTTGTAGGTTGACAAGTTGCTTTCTAAAGTGACACCTTGATATTCCTGCTATTAGAGTTTGAGAATTGTCCTTTTTCACATTTAAAAAACACTCATTTACTGTATCAAAATGGCAGTACTACATTTTTACCTTAAATAAAATCATGTGAAATTTCTTTCCTTCGTTTTTTTTGGAGACAGAGTCTTGCTCTGTTGCCCCTGGTAGTAGAGTGCAGTGCTGTCATCATAGCTCACTGCAACCTCAAACTCCTGGGCTCAAGCAATCCTTCTGCCTCAACCTCCCCAGTAGCTGGGACTACAGTCATGTACCACCACACCGGCTAGTTTTTCTATTTTTAATAGAAATGAGGCCTCACTCTTGCTCAGGCTGGTCTTGAACTCCTTAGCTCAAGCAGTCCTCCCCCTCAGCCTCCGAGAGTGCTAGGATTACAGGTGTGAGCCACTGTGCCCGGCCTGTAATGCATTTTCTTAATTAAAACTTTGCTAAAGATTATGGTCATAAGAATTAAGGTGAGTAAAATAGCCTCTGTTGTGTTACAGTTTCTGTTTAAATTATCTAAGTTCTTAAAAATGAGTTTTTCATATTTAGAATTTTTTCCCACCTTAGCCTCCCAAAGTGCTGGGATTACAGAAGTAAGCCACCACTCCTGGCCTTTCCTTATAGGTTCTCAGGGTTTGAGAATAACATTTTAAAGTTATTGGAATATTGCTCAAAAAAGTAGTACTGGTATATAGTGTCTTACCAATGATGTTTGAAAAATGGAGATATGTAGATCGCATGCTTGTTCATGTTTGTTGATATGTATTTGGAGCCATTATTAGCTTAAATTTGTTTCTTAGGTTCTGCTTAGATACATGTTTTTTAATTTGAATAATTTTGAAATTTGAACAATTTTCTAGGTTGGCCTGCTGTTTGTCTTAGGTTTTCTCTACTGATATGCAGGGCAATTTATTTTAGTTAAAACATAAGAAAACAAAAAATTTCCTTTCTTAGGCTTGATTTACCTGTAATCTGTATGTATATATATAAAAAAACTATATTTAAAACCTGATGGA
>NW_012144411.1:1777721-1782851 GCF_000956105.1 Propithecus coquereli
CTTTTGCTGGTCTCGAAGTCTTGACCTTGAGCGATCCACCCGCCTCGGCCTCCCAGAGTGCTAGGATTACAGGCGTGAGCCACCGCGCCCGGCCTAATACCTTATTGTTTATAGCTGTTGTAATGAATAAATAGTTAATTAGCCTTAGGAAAATAAAAAATATATGCCTAGAACGGCTTTTGAGTCAATAAAAAAATACTAACCTCGTTTAAAGTGATTGAAGTGAGAACTGTTGTGTGTGTCTGGGGTGGGATTCCCGGACAAATTATGTTTGGTTTGGCAGTCCTAAGGGAAGCCGAGAAGGACCCATTTCAAGTCTCTGCAAAGGGCTAGCACGGATAATGTATTTAACAGGGCGGGCGGAGCGAAGAGGGGGATCCGAGAAAAAAAGTTTCACCTGCGAACGTGACTGGTCTCAGCGACCTTGTACCAGAACATAAACATTAAACACGCGCACATGAAACCATTATCTTTAGTTAACTGTGAGTGCCAAGTAGAAAGCTTATATCGGATTTATTATCAAGACATATTTGTACTATTTTACCATCCATTCCAGGAAAAAAATGGGAATATACTTAATTTGTAATGAAGTGCTATCTCCCCAAATTAAAGGAACAGGTAATGAAATTTTAAAAATCGGCGAAATATTAACTGTTTTACTCAAGAACACCTGAAAACTATTTGAGTTCGTGGGTGGGAATCCGGGAGGGGAGGCGCACTAAGCTAATTACCCCGGCAAACGTTTCTTAAAGAATTACCTACAAATAACACCGTCTTCTTTTTGGACGTGCCTTAAGATTACAGGTGACCGCAATGCCCCCAGGCGCTGGGGAGAAACTTTCACTGGGCGAAGGCACCAGGGTGCAAAGCGGCCAGTCAGGGATCCCGGCCCACTCCGGAGCCGCCCCGCGTCGGTGACCGACACCGCCCCACATCCCTTTCCCTAAGGCGACTCGGCTTAAGGGCCTGAGGGCAAATCGGCCTCCGGGTCCTTCCACGTGCTTGGCTCGCCCGGGCCCTCTGCCGCCGTCGCCGCGGGAGCCGGGCGCGAGCCCGCAGCGAGTCACAGAGGCCCCGTGCGCGCCCCGCCCCTGAGCCCGCAGCCTGGGCGGCCTTAGCCCGCGAGCCGGGGAATAGCCCTGTTCGTCCTCCCTCCCCCTCGGCTGGCCGCTGGGGCGGGGCCAGCCCTGAGGCCCGGCGGCACCCTAGCCGGCTCTTTAGTCAGCTACCGCTGAAGGCCTGGCTAGGGCGGGAGCCGGTGAGTAGCCACGTCACGCTCCTCAGGGAGGCCCCGCCCCCGCCCCGTCCTCTAGGACCGCCCCCTCCACGCCCCCATGAGCAGTTAACCGGTCGCGCGGCGCGCGCCTCCCTTACTCCGGTAGAGGTCCTCCAGCTTGGTTCCCTGAGCCTCCGCGGCTGCCCGCCCCAGGTGAGGGCTCGCGGCTCCCTGCTGCGGCGTCCGGCGCGTGTTGGCCGACTCGGGGCGTGCGCTGCCAAGGAGGACCGGGCCGGCAGGCGGTTAGCGTCCCGTTCGTCGCGGGGAGGGGCGGCACGTCGGGCGCTGCACAGCCTCGGCGGGCGGCTGTGGCGGCGACGGCGGCCGGGCTCTCGGGTTCTCTGCCACAGGCCGAAGCCAGTAGGTGCCCCGGCGGAGAGACGGGCAGCCGGGCTCCCTGGCCCCAGGGCCCCCCCGGCTGGGGCGGCTGGGGCAAGGGGACGATGTCTGCTCGTGCCCCGGTGCCCGCCGCTCACTCTCGGGAGGATCCGCCCACGGTGACTGCTGAGAGGGAGTCGCTGTCGGGCGCGGCTAGCCGGCAGGCCGAGCAGACGCCCGTGCCCGAACGAGAGGGCAAGGAGGCGGCGAGGGAAGAGAGGGCCGCGGCCGCCACCAGGGCTGGGGCGTGGGGAGAGCCATCGCCGGCGCTGGTGCTGGGACACAGCGTGCCCCAGGCGGCTGTGCCCGTGAGGCCCCTGGCACTGCACCTGGCTCACAAGGCGCGTGGGCCTGGGGGCCCCTTCGGCGGGGAGCCGCCGCCGCCGCCGCGGGATCTGCCAGCCGAGGACGCCCGGGAGGAGGAGGTTGCGGCTGCTCCTGAGGAAAAGCGGCAGCCACTGCCGCCTAAGGAAAATCCCTGGACCAAAAAACCTCCCCAGCACCTGTCCCCCGCCGGGACGGGCCTGCCGCCGCCTCTGCTGGAAACCCTGGAGGCAGGTCTGTGGCTCCTCTGAGGTGGGCACAGGGAGGGGCGGGCAGGGGCGACTCGCAGCACTTGCCGGCGCGTGGCGGCGGTAGCGGGCGCGGGGCTGGAGGAAGGGCAGGCCTCCTTTCCCTGTCAGTCGAAGATATTTCGTTCCAAGGTGTCATTCACTCTGCCTATTTACATAAATGGGCATCTGGGAAGGGAGCGGCAGGAAGAGGTGGGACCTCAGGTTCTCCTTGACTGATGGGGGCACGGAGGGGGTAACTTGGCAGAGCAGCCCCGCTGGCGCGGTGGCGCTTGTGTTTTGCCCCCACGTGGGAAAGTGGCTGACTTTAGATAGATACGGAAGTGCATCGTATGGGAAGGTTTTTGTGGACTTTAAAAAAAAAAAAAAAGGGTTGAAGCAAGACAGCAAGGGGATTTATTTGCAAGTGGAAGCGCGATTGTAATCTTTTATTGTAGAAGTGATAAGCTGAAAATCCCAAGGTTTTCAAAACACTGCTTAAGTAGTCATATTAAAAATGAGACCCAAAATGTAGTTGCCATTGAAGTGCTTTGAGTTATGATTGTGGTGGAAAATAATTGACATAGGACAGTTGACAAGAGACAGTAGATTGCACTTTAAGTAAATGGTAGTCTTCTGACATTCAGTTAGCTCTCCTTCCCTTTAGGAACATTAGATTATGCCACTGCATTTGAATGCTGACCCATGCAGTATGGCCCTTGGTGCTTTATTTTGGTTGTAGCAATTGCAAGTCTTTTTTTTTTTTTTTTAAGTTGAAATGCTACAAAGACAAAAAGCAGTGTCTTCTACTTTTGCTTTCTAAATTAAGTTGTAAATTAGTTGAACTTTTTATATGGAAATTACAGCTGTTTACTTGGTAAGTCTTCATTGTTTCTTAAATTAAAGGTTAACAGTGAAGTAGGAAAAATTTGAGCATGTTTACAGGGTTGTGAGGATCAAATGCAATAAAGCATGTGGTATAAATGTAAGGTGATTGTTACAGACGCATGTTAACATTTCTTCTGAGGAACTCTTCCAATAGAGGGAGATAAGTGTTGACTTAATTGATCCTTTAGCTTTTGCACAGAAATACTCTTCATTAATTCTTGGTAAATTTTGACACTTAGAGAAAAAACTTAAAAATTTACTCTAGATTTAATATTGACACAATTCCGTCCTAGCTGGAAGATCTGTTTATTCCTGTTACTGGCTAAAGAGAACACCCTAAGTAAAGTCTCCAATTTAGCAAAGAAAGCCCTAGTGAATCATCTTATTGGCTGTCTCACCTCCCTACTTCTAGACATAGACACAATTATACATTATATTCAGTGAACTACAAAAAACCGAACTCTTTGTTGATTGTAAAATCAATATTGGAAGTTTTAAAACTTTAAAGCTGGGCACTGTGGGCACACCTGTAGTCCCAGCTACTCAGGAGGCTGAGGCAGGAGGATCAAGCCTGTAGAACAGGACCCTAGCATCTGTAAATAGCCACTGCACTCCAGCCTGGGCAACATAGCAAGACCTGGTCTCTAAAAAGAAAAAATTAAAAGTTTCAGAATGAGACTTGGGAATTTTAATTGCAAATGACTCGTAAAAAATATTTAACAGTTTGACCTACTCGTGCCTTCATTCTTCAGTCTTCACTGGAGATTAACAATAAAGTGATGCTAAATGTATGGTGTGGTTCATGGGAATTTCAGTTTTGCTAATATCTCTGTGTAGGCACCTTTTTCTGTCTTTGGAATCTAGTCTGTGCCCTCAGGAATACCATTCTTAACACCTGGAGTGGTATAGTAACCATAGTCTCTTCCCAGCATGGACTTTGTGTTGTTTTCCCACAACTTGTAGTTGAATAACTTAGGTAACTGAGATAAGAAATTGTGATGTAAAAATGCAGTTTTGAGAGCTTGAGTTGTAGTGAGGGTATTGTTACTAACTAGCTAGTTGACTTTGGCAAGATTTGGCCCTGCAAATGAATGAAGTGGATGGACTCATCTTTTATAGTTCTTAATACCAGAATGCCATCTACAATCTGGGTGCCTTGGCTTCCTATTAAGCAAATGTGCAACTTCAAGAATAATGAAATAGGACCAGAAGTTGTTCAGGGTTCACAGCGGGTGCCTCTAAATTAGTACAGTTATCTATTAGTAGGGTGCCTGTATAATTTATTCTACAAAACAGGACACTTTTCAGAGAGAGATTATTTGTGCTGAAATAACAGCCTTAAACCAAGTATATCCTGGTCAAACTTGGTTTAATGTCACTCTTTTAAGGAGGTAGAAGATTTTCATCCACAAATTGTGCCAGAAAGTTTATTACTGGAGTTGGAAACATAGGAAATGGGAATATTTCGGGATAGGAATCATGAATTTTCTCTACATTAGAACCTGAAGATTTAAATGAGGCAGATTCTTGATGTCTTAGCCCTGTGAGACACTTTGTTTCACTTTTAGGATGGTTCTGATTGTGAATTGCTGTTTCTAGAAATTCAGATAAGACACTCTTTTCAGCCAAAGCCACCGCCCACCCAAGAGGCCTAGTGTCGTTGCTGTCTTGAATTCAATCATGAGACTGGGAAGAACTTGCCTTGGTCTGTATCCTTCTAACCTTGTGTTTGTTTTATTTATTTTGGAGACTCTTTATTAAAATCACAATATGGGACTTATTAATTGCTTACCTGTAGCTATGGTTGCCTTTTTCATATTAAAAAAACTTTCAACCAGGACTTCAGGGCTTTGGTGAGTGAGCTATGATCATGCCATTGTGCTGCAGCCTGAGTGACAGAGAGCAAGATCCTGTTTCTTAAAAAAAAAAAAAAAAAATCCTTGTATTTTTATTTCACAAAACATGATGTATTAAAGTATTGTCATTTTTTCCATCGTTTTCATCCTTACTCTTTTCTGACCCTATGTTGCTCTTCAT
>NW_012144411.1:1784651-1786597 GCF_000956105.1 Propithecus coquereli
TCTGTATGTATATATAAAAAAAACTATATTTAAAACCTGATGGATTTATTTCCATGTCAATACACATACAGATTTATCTCATTTCTAAAAGTTTTAATTATTTTGTGTAGATATACCGTATTTTAACCATTCCATTACTGAATATAGAGGCTATTTAAATGTTAAATACAATTATCAGCAAAGTTGCAGTGAACAGCCTATACAGATATCTTTGTACCTTGTCTCAATTTACAGAAATTCCCAAGAAATAGGATTGCTTTAAGACGTTATATAAATTTTAAGTGACAAATTACCCTTGAAAAATAATACTACTTCATATTCTTACCAACAACATGAGAGAAATGTCCATTTCTTTATAAACTGACCAGCACTTGGCATTTTCTTTTTTGTCAATAAGAATGGTGAGAAATGTTTCTTGTTTTAGTTTATGTTTCTTTATTAGTGCTATTGAATGCCTTTTCACATTTGGCCATTGAGATTTCTTTTTTGAATCATCTATTCATCCTTCACTCAGATTTATTTAATTTCTTAAAGCTAATTATCACCCTTTTAACTGAAAAAGGCTTGTTTGGTGGTAGTTTGAGCGGGCAGCATAAAGGACTTCCTTCTGTCAAACTTGGAATTAGACAAATTTATCCACTCAGTTGGCATTATACAACTGCAAGTCCCTCTTTACCCCTGTTGGAAAGTCTTCCCCTGTGATACTGACAGCATGAAGGAGCAGACCAGAACGCTTGCTTTTTGTGGACAGCTAGCTCTCAATGAAAAAGGAGAGAAGGCTCTGGCTTTTCCTAAACTCATTAATCAGGAAAGATAATCCCTTTCCATGGGAAGAATTGGTACAGGGGAATAGAAGTGTTCAGGGAAAATCATCTTCATGGAAAAATATGTTAACTCTGAGGGCCTCTTAGTAACCAATGTTCAGAAATTACTCTGTGATACCTTTCTTATCTCAGAATATCCAATATATTAGTCAACATAGTTTGTCAAATATTCTGTGATGAATGGTATTGATAAAATACATATGAACTTCCCAGTTACAGTGTATACATAGATACTCCATTAATAAAATGTCTGCATTATAGATGTTTCAAAGTTAAATGTAAACTTTTTCCCACTGTATTTCCTGAGGAGGAATTAAAGTTGAAAGATTAAAATTTAGACAAAAATTCAAAATTTTTGAGTCTAAAACAATTGGCTGAAATAAATCTTTTTATTTTTAAATGTCTGAAGAAATATTCAAGATTCTTCCTCCCAAATTTCTTTATTACTTCTAGTGAGAAGTTATTCTCTGAGTAGTGTATGGGACATACTGATTTTTAAATCAATAAAAACATTAACTTCTTGTCATGTTTCAATATTTTTCTCTAGTTTTTTAATTGTGTCATTTAGTATTGGACTAAAACAGGTCAAAGTTTTTTATCTTTAATTTTTGACCTTGGTTTCATGATTGTAAATGTCTAATTGAGTTGTAATAAAGATAGATAAAATTTGCTTGAGTAGCCTATCCCTTATCGTCTTCCATTACATCAAATAGTTTATACTATATATGGCTGTATCGCATAACTTAATCAAGATTTTGGAACATGTTTTCCATGTTGTTGAGGGAAAAGTCTTCTAAAAGTTGTATACTATGTAACTTTCATAAAGTATAGATATATATACACAGCATATTTCAGTGAAATTCTAGATAATGTTCAGGCAAATGCTATCCTTTATTAGTAAGTTAGGTATTTTCCCTTCCCCATGGGCTTCCATGTTTTTGTCCTCCTTCTCTGTGTTTTTCCTACTGCATCTATTTTTCTTTATTTTTATTTTTTTAGAGACAGGGTCTCGCTATATCACGCAAGCTGCAGTACAGTGGTGCACTCATAGCTCACTGCAGCCTCAAACTCCTGAACTGTAAGGGATTCTCCTGCCTCAGCCTCCTGAGTAACTAGAACTGC
>NW_012144411.1:1787187-1792279 GCF_000956105.1 Propithecus coquereli
TACTTAACTATAGTGCTTTAAAAGTAGATTGTTACAAGATTCAAGATCCCTGTATGTCCATTCCTGATCACATTTCATGCCTCGTCCCTTTTCCTTTGATAAGCACTCTGTATCTAAATGTCCTTCTCGATTTCAGCTACAAGATTACTTTATTCTATAAATTGATATGACTTAAGGGATTCACATTTTTCAGGATTACTGTGTTATCTGTAGATGCAAATCCCAAATATATTTTAATTTTTGTTTAGGTCATGTTTAGCTAGATGACTTTGTCATGTTGTCATCTTGCTGGGTAATGAACCAAACTAAATGCAGTATAAAATCTTCATTTGGAGAATAGTATATTGGTTTTTATTGTCAACCACTGAATTCTTATTCAAGATAATGACAGGTAGTGATACAATGATGGTGTTATATAAACTTTTACATCAGTTACTCTCTTTTTTTTATGGTTTGAATCTAGGTACAACCTATTAGGGTTGCCAGATCTGTTTCCTAGCGCAAATAGTTTGAAGTCTTCTGACCTATTTTTCTGGATGCTCCTTGGTGAATTCATTAATTGTATAGAAAAATGTATCCCATAGGAAATTGAGCTTCTAACTTTATTAAAACATGTATTTCTAATTTTCTCATGTTATATTCTATTCATGAGAGGACTGGTCTGTTAGTTCAGTGTCAGTAAACTGTTAATATTTCCCACTTCTTGATTTGGAAACTGAAGACCAATTTGAACCTATGGTGTGAAATGTAGTTGATTTTTTTGCTAGGAATTTGAGTCTCAGAACTTTACATTTTGTTGGGAATGATCATTACATTGACTTACTGCAATTGGTATAATGGTTATTTTCTTAAATGTATTAAATGTAGTTGTAAAAACAATTCTGTGTATTTTCTTTAGAGCTCAGTTCCCCAAAAATCATAAAAGCAGGAAAACTCAAGACAAAGAAATCCAACAAGGTATGTCTTTACGGGGAAATAGTTCTTAACTATGTCAATTTTGAAAATTGTTAGAAACTCTTCTTAGATTATTATAAATGTATTTTTCTTCTAATTGTGTAATTGATTTTAAAGTTAATACTCTAAAGAATTGTAGCATTTATTCAAGTCCCCATATGCCTTTGTTATCATGTGTATTGGTATTTAGTTAATGCCATTAAATAATGCTAGAAGTTAGATCATAAGACCAAAACATTCTTATTTCAAAGTGTTTGGAGAAACTTTGGGATTAATTTGGCAGATGCTTGTATATAACTGAATATAGGTGATTTTCTTAAACTGCTGTCATTTTGAGAAAATATTTTTTCTGCTTAAAACTTCGAAAGCCGATTTGCAGACATAACCTTATTTGTTACTTCCTTAGGCTAGTGATTTCAGCGATATGGCGAATTGGCCAACACCAAGTGAATTAGTCAACGCTGGAGTAAGTATTATTTTAAGGCTTTTTTTTAAGAAAAGGAAAATATTTGTATTTCAACATGCAGAATTTTACTTAAAATGTAAAGAATTGTTGCCTGGGGGGACAGGTTTAAAGACTTGATTCATCAATAAGATTATTTTATTGCCAGTTTAACTTGCAGTCATCCTTTCCAGTATTAGTAATGAACTTGATGTCTTCAGCTTTACCCATGGTAACCTTTCCTTATTGTTTCTTTAACTTAATATGTGTAGTATGAACAGATATTACAAATTATAATCATTTTGTGTTTTTATAAAATCATATACATTGATGAAGAGGTGCTGAAAACTCAGTAGCTACCCTCTTTTATAGTTTTGCCCACTTTTCAGATACCTGATTTCATTCATTACATTTCCTTCATCTGTTTGTGTTCTTATGAGGTAAACTAATGTTTGGAAGAGGGGAAGTATACCTGACAGTCATCTTTCTGTAATGCCTACAATAAGGAGATCAATTTTTAATATCTAATCAAGGCCCATTTTGTGTTTCAGAATTTGTGCCGTATGTTCATGTTTTCTTTTTGTAGTTTTTTCAGTGTATGTTGAATGGCTAACTTTATGTGCATGTCTATACTGTATGTGCATATATATCAGATCAGGAAGTGTGCAGTGAATGGGTTTTTAATTTTAACTATGAAAGCTCAGAAAGATGGCTCTAAAATATCAAGATACCTGTATGGTTATGTGGTTACATGTTTTCACTTGACACTGTACCCTTTGTAATTTGTGCAGTATTATTGGTGTGTAATTCTAGATAAGTTGGACAATTTAATTGATGTATAAATGACACACAATGTATTGAAATAGAAATACATATATAAAGTATATAGTTTGATAAGTTTTGACCTGTGCATACCTGTGAAACCATCACCACAATCAAGATAATGAACTTAACCATTACCCCCCAAAGTTTCCTCTTATTCCTTTGTACTGTAATTCTCCCTGTCTCATTCACCCTCACCATCTGAAACAACCACTGAAATGTTTTCTGTCACTATAAATTAATTTGCATTTTCTAGAATTTTATATATGTGGAAGCATACAGTGGGTACTTTTTTTTTCTAGCTTTTACTCAGCATGATTATTTTGAGATTTATTCATGTTGTGTGTTATCAGCGCATTCCTTTTTGTTACTGAGTAGTATTCTGTTGTATAGATGTAACACAGTTTGTCCATTCACCTATTGTTAATGGACATTTGGGTTGATTCTGGTTTTGGCTATTACAAATAAAACTGCCATATGTACATTTTTGTACAAAATTTTGCATGGATGTATGCTTTCTTTTTTGGCGGTAAATAACTAGGCTGGATCATATGGTAGCTATTTGTTTAGTTTTTAAAGAAATTGCCAAATTTGCACTCCCAGCAGCACTGTATGAGAATTCCACTTACTCCATATCCTTACTCTTAATATGGTCAGTTTTTTAAAAATTTCAGCCATTCTAATAAGTGTGTAGTGGTATTTGCATTGTAGCTTTAATTTGCATTTCTCTAATGATGTTGAGCATCTTTTCATATGTATTTGCCATCAGTATGTCTTTTTGTTGCAGTATCTGATCAAGCTTGCCCATATTTTAAAAAATGGAGTTATTACTGAGTTTTGAGTTAATTACGTATTTTAGATACAAGTTCTTTATCAAATACTTAGCAAATTTTTTTCAGTCTGCAGCTTGACTTTTAGCAATGGCTTTTGAAAAGTGGTTCTTTATTTTTGATAAAAATTTTGTCATTTCTTTTGTAATATTTATGTAAGCTATATTACAAATTTTGAAGTATGTTAGTGAAAATGTTAATGAAAATTATTTCATTCAGAAAACCATTTTTGCAGTGTCAGAGTGTCATCAGCCAAGGAAATAAGAAACTACAAAATAGAAAAGAAAAAGAAGAAAAGGTTGAAAAGAGAAGTAACAGTGAGAGCAAAGAAAACAGGGAAACAAAATTAGATGGTCCTGGTGAAAATGTCAGTGAGGATGAGGCTCAGTCGAGTAATCAACGAAAGAGAGGTCAGTTTATCTATATCTTCATTTTGATTTTAAGTTTTTGAAGAAAGTTGTTGTAATGAAGAATTGTATTTATTCAATTGAAAATCAAAAACTTGTATTTTGTATTTCTTCAGGATACATGATCTTCAGAGGTAACTGATTTGCTTTCATAACACGTCTGAACTATTAGGCTTTCCTTTTTGCATTTAACTTGTATTCTATGCAAGAAAATGGAATGAAGTTCCATTATATGGTTGGACATATATTCTTGGAAGGTTGTGTGATAACTATTCTTTTAAATCTTCATTGGAACTGCTCTCTGTATTTAGGGAGTACTGAGAAAATTAAATATTTTTCTAAGAGAAAAATGAGAACAATTTTAGTCAACTTTTTTCCTCATTGCATTCCCCTGTAAAAATTATACTTTGGAGGAATAAAAATATTTTCTTCGTATTCTTTTCCATTTTTTCCTGAAATTTTCATGTTTCTAGGGGCAGATTATGATTTATCTGCTTTGTAAAAGCCTTTATATGCTCATTCAGTGTCTAGGTAAAAGCCTGGATATGCTCATGCTCATTCAGAGTCTAGGTAAAAGTGTCTTCAGGGACTGCTAGGCAGAAAAGGGCTTTAAATTGTCAGAAGGTCAGTGGCTAAAGAAAGATGAGCTTTGAGCAGAGTAGCAGGAGATGATGTTGTAAACATAGGCAAGGACCATGGTATACAGGGCCTTGGTAACTTGGAATTAGGATGTTATTTTGAGTGCCATGGAAAACTATTGAACCATTTAGTCCATGGAAGTGGTAATGGCACATTGAATGGTATAGTAGTTGCCAGCCTACTTCTTTAATACTAGAACTAACAATCTACCATATATTGAGCACTTACTTGAATAGTTTGTCTTTTTAATATCTAATCCTTAACTGCAGTAGGTTTTAAGCAGTAGGCTTACTTCATACAATGAACAAAGGCTGATTGCTCAAAAGTGACAATAAGACAACTTAAATGGGTGTTAGAAAAATTTCTTCCCATTTCTTAACCACTTTGTCACTTACCTTTTTCTTTGTCATTGACCTTTTTAGTCAACACTAAAGCTAGATATTTTGTAGTAAGAGTAATTCAAATAAGGCATGAAACGATTTCCTAGAGCACACATTTTTTACTTCAAAATAAGAGCTTATTTATGCCAGGGAATTTCACTGATAGAATTTATAGAGTAGGCTTAAGAGTTCTTAGATATTTGATATTCTCTTTTCCTCATCTGATCCATTGTTAATAGGATTTGTAGGCTATCAGTACTGTAGTCAAACACTAATATTCTTTTTCCATTAATTACCTTGACAGTTTTTTCTCTGTCCCATGAGTCTTTGTTTTGGTAGAAAATATAGATTGAGCAAAATACTGAACATTTTGAAACCTTAACTATGGAATCAGTGAACAGGTAATCTCCAGAATTTTACTATAGCATAGCCATAAAAATTAGTTACATTGTCATTTAGTCATCAAGAAAAGTTAAATTGCTTGTCTTTTTTCTTAAGTTAGGAAGATGTGCAATAACTGTAAAAAAAAAAAAAAAATTCTGTCAAATTAGACAAATTTTATACTTATCACTTTTAGATTTTGAGAAACTTCATTATTAGTGATGTTGGATAAATTAA
>NW_012144411.1:1792329-1807978 GCF_000956105.1 Propithecus coquereli
ACGCTTGGCCTGGATTCATTTATATTGTTCCATTTATCAGTAAAATTAGTTACATTGTCACTTAGTAATCAAGAAAAGTTAAATTGCTTGTCTTTTTTCTTAAGTTAGGAAGATGTGCAATAACTGTAAAAAAAAAAAAAATTCTGTCAAATTAGACAAATTTTATACTTATCACTTTTAGATTTTGAGAAACTTCATTATTAGTGATGTTGGATAAATTAAAATTTTAGACAGTGATCAGAAACTAAAATTGTTTTGAACCAAAAGCTTAACTTTCCAGTGTGTACATTATAGTATGTTATTAGATGTACCTCATTCTAAAGCCTAAGAATCAAGTATTAGACAAGAGTAGTATGTATATATAATATTTTGAATAGCTTATCCATCAGAATTAAACAGAAGAGTGAACATTTTACTTAAGAGAATTCCAATGATACTCTATTACTGGCTTTTTTTTTGTTTGGTTTTTTTGAGATGGAGTCTCATTATACTGCTCAGGCTGGTTTCAAACTCCTGGACTCAAGTGATTCTCCTACCTAAGCCTCCCAAGTAGCTGAGACTACAGGCATGTGCCACTCTGCCTGACTCCAGCACTGGTTTTTCACTTGATTTTTAGAAATGTTATTTGCACAAATATGTTTATCAAGGAGCTACATGAAAAGGAAAAATTCTTTTGGTACTTTACAAATAATCCTTTTAAAGACAAATTAAGTCGCTTATTTAATAAAAATTCACAGTGCTTTCAAATTGCAGGGCTTTTGTGAAAATTGTTCATTGTCATTAAATGATTGTATTTTTTCTTTCTTCAAGCAAATAAGCACAAGTGGGTACCACTACACTTAGATGATGTAAGACCAGACAGTCAGGAAAGACCTGGATCCCGAAACAGCTCAAGGTGTCAACCTGAAGCAAATAAACCAGCACATAACAATAGGAGAAATGATACACGAAGTAAGTTACCATTCTAAGAGAAAAATGACTAAGGAAAGAACTTGGTGGTCCTCGTGCTCATTATTCTAGTAACCATGTATAATGTAAATCAGCACTCCCCAACCTTTGTGGTAACAAGGACTGGTTTCATGGAAGACAGTTTTTCCAAAGGCCCCAGGGTCAGGGGTGAGGTGGGGATGGGGTTGTGTGGTGGTAGTGTGGTTTCAGGATGATTCAAGCACATTACATTTATTGTGCACTTTATTTCTATTATTATTACAGTGTCACTTGTCACTCACTGATAGGGTTTTGATATGTGTCTGCAAGCAATTGATATATTGTGGTCTCTGCAGTCAAACCTCTTTGCTAATGATAATCTGTATTTGCATCTGCTCCTCAGTGCTAGCATCACTGCCTCAGCTCCATCTCAGATCATCAGGCATTAGATTCTCATAAGGAGTGCGCAATCTAGATCCCTCGCATGTGCAGCTTTTACAGCAGGGTTCTCACTCCTATGAGAATCTAATGCCGCTGCTGATCTGACACAGGCGGAGCTTAGGTGGTGATGTGAGTGATAGGCAGCAGCTGTAAATACAGGTGAAGTTTCCCTCACTCAACTGCTGCTCACCTCCTGCTGTGCAGCCTGGTTCCTAACAGGCCCCACACAGCCTGGGATTGGTCCATGGCCCAGGGATTGGTGACCGTAGATATAAACTATTTAGGAAGTAAGTTGCACACATCATTTCCCTTTAACCCTAAAACCTTCCAAGTATATTTCATAAGAACAGTATAACCATAGCACAGTTAACAACAGTGAAACTTAACATTAATATACTGTGACTGTCCCCAGACAGATTTTCCGAATAATGTCCTAATGTCCTTTAGTTTTTTTTTGTTTTTGTTTTGCTTTTCAGGATCCAATTTGGGATCACCCATTGCTTTCAGTTTGTATTTTTTTTAGGCTCCGTTAATCTGTAGCAGTTTTGTCTTTCATGACTGATTTTTTTGAAGACAACAGAATAATTGGGCTATAGATATCCCTCACTTTGGGTTTTCTGATGCTTCCATATGATTGGATTTGGGTTATGAGTTTTTGGCAGGGATACTACAAAAAATACATGGTTTTCTTCTCAGTGTATCACATGGAAACGGGCATGATCTTGGTTTGTCCCACTATTGATGATATTAACATTGATCACTTGGTTGAGGTGGTGTACTCCAAATTTTTTTAAATTAAAATTTTTTTTCCAGATTTTTTTATCGTAAGGTTACTCTTGGTTCCCCCCATTGAACTTACTCTGTAGTTTGTGGAGAGAGGCTTCGAGACTGTGGAAATAATCATTTTCTTATCAAACTTCTCAAACAAGCTTTAGCTTCCATTGATGATTCTTTTCTTTTTTTTTGAGACAGAGTCTCACTGTGTTGCCCAGGCTAGAGTGCCATGGCGTCAGCCTAGCTCACAGCAACCTCAAACTCCTGGGCTCAAGCGATCCTCCTGCCTCAGCCTCCCAAGTAGCTGGGACTACAGGCATGCGCCACCATGCCCGGCTAATTTTTTCTATATATTTTTAGTTGTCCGATTAATTTCTTTTTAATTTTAGTAGAGACGGGGTCTCGCTCTTGCTCAGGCTGGTTTCGAACTCCTGAGCTCAAACAATCTGCCCGCCTCGGCCTCCCAGAGAGCTAGGATTACAGGCGTGAGCCACCGCACCCAGCCCCATTGATGATTCTTGCTGGGTTGAGTTATTACTATGGTGATTGCAAATGCTGATCTTTTTTTTTTTTTTTTTGTCTTACAGCATCATTCCTTCACACTTATTAATTGGCATTCTATGAGGAACGATGTCCTATTATTTTCAGTGTGAAGTCATAGCTTCTTATTTATTCAATGGGTTATCATCTCTTACTATGATTATTTAACTTGATGTTCAAACCATCCCAGACTTGGCTAATGGGAGCCTCTTCTGGGTGGTTTCTGGGCCCTTTTTAAAACAACTTTACTGAGATATAAATTATATATATTAAAATGTACTCATATTACTATCATCAACTCTAATCACTAATCTGCTTACTGTTACTATAGGTTAGATTTATCTATTCTAGAACTT
This sequence comes from Propithecus coquereli, assembly GCF_000956105.1. Taxonomy (NCBI): domain Eukaryota; kingdom Metazoa; phylum Chordata; class Mammalia; order Primates; family Indriidae; genus Propithecus; species Propithecus coquereli. Next base: position 1,795,368 of record NW_012144411.1, read on the forward strand.
CATGTAAATGAAACTGTATAATATACATTATATATGTCACGTTTTGCTCAGCATGATTTTTGGATTCATTTATTTTTTTCTTTTATTTATTATCATTTTTTTTTTTTGGGGGGGTGGGAGTTGTGGGGAGGGTTGCCTTATTTGTTTTTGTCGACGGTCTCTCTGCCCTGGGTAGAGTGCAGTGGCACCACTGTTATTGCAACCTCTAACTCCTGGGTGCTAAGCAATCCTTCTTCCTCAGTCTCCGGGTGGCTGGGACTACAGGTGTGTGCTGCAACGCCCAGCTGGGTTTTTTTTTTTTTTCCTTGTCTTTTTGGTAGAGATGGGGCCTCACTCTTACTGAGGCTAATCTCGAACTCCTGAGCTCAAGCAGTCCTCCCACCTCAACCTCCCAGAGTGCTAGGATTGTAGGTGTGAGCCACCACGCTTGGCCTGGATTCATTTATATTGTTCCATTTATCAGTAGTTTCTACCTCTTTATTGCCGAGTAGTACTCTATTGAATGGATGTATTCTTTTGTCTACTCATCTGTTGATTGATAATTGGCTTGTTAACAGTTTTTGGCTATTGTGAGTAATGCTGCTACAAACATTTGTGCACAAGTCCTGTGTGGTCGTGTTTGTTTCTCAAGTGAATCACTGTGAATTGCTAGGTCATATGGTAGCTGTGTATTTAATATTATGTGAAATTGCCAAATTGCACCATTTTACATTCTCATCAGCAATGTTTCTTTCTTAGTTCTTTGTTAGGGGAAATTCCACAAGACGTAGGACCTATTTTGGATTGGGCTGATTTTTCATGATATTTACCATGTTCCTTTATCATTTCCATATATAGCTGGTAACAAGATCTAGAGGGTTGAGTAGATTCAAGTTTATTTTTTTAGTGGGAATATTTTATAGTTTGTGTTTCCTAATATATCACAGCAGGAGAAATGAAATGGGTGTTTCATTTTCAGTTGTGTTAGGATTGAGTTAGTTCAGGTGTCATTAGGCTGATCGATCCATTATAAAGTGTCCCATCAGTCTTTCGCTTAATGGTTTTACTTTTATTAAAAATCATTCCTCAGAAAATTATTTCAACAGGGTTTGCTCCAATTTCAGAAAGCAGAGGACAGGAGGGTATGTGAAAACAATAGGATGAGCATTTGCTTTATAGTTTCCAGCTGAAATCTTTTAAGTCTAATAAAGCATGTTGTCCTATGAATGCGTAAGAAGGCCTAAGAAAATTTTATAGACATAATATTACCATTTAAAAATTTCTAGTATATTATAACTTTAAACAAAAAGCTGAAAGAATTGTACAGTGAATACCTGTTTAGTCACCATCTAGATTTAATAATTTTCCTGTATTTAATTCATCCATATGCTGAATCATTTGACAGTAACTTTTCAATATCATGACACTTCATCACTGACATCCTAAGAAAATGCATCATCTAAGAAAATCAACACTAATTTCTTAATACTATCTAAAATCTAGTCAATAGTTATATTTTTCTCAATTGTGCTCAAGACATGACCTTAAAATTATAAAACTTGGCCAGGTACAGTGGCATGAACCTGTAGTCCCAGCTACTCAGGAGGCTGAGGCAGGAGGATTCCTTGAGCCCAGTAGTTAGAGGCTGTGGGGTACAATAATTGTGCCTGTGAATAGCCATTGCACTCCAGCCTGGGCAACATAGTGAGACCCCATCTCTAAAAAAGAAATTTATTAGAACTTGTCTATAGAAAAATTAAGACATTTTTTGCCTTTCGTTCCATTTTTTCTCAAATATGTCATTTTAAAGTTTTATTTTAAAAATAATGGATACTCATAAATAAACATTTTTTCTTGCTAAATATTGAATATATAAAAAAATATGTAAAGTTGTAAAGAACAGCAATGTAATGAACACTGGAAACTTACCACCCTGTTTAAGAAATGCATGTTACTATTACCTTTAAATTTCCCTTTGTGCCTTCTGTAATTTCATTGTATTTGTCTCCCTTTTCAGAAATGAACTTGAATGTTTTGGGTTTTCCCATATTTTGAAATTCCTGTGCAATGACATTCCTTGGCAAGAATTTTTTTTTTTACTTATAATTTTCTTAGATTTATGCATGTTGGTTGTATTGCTGTAATTCATTCTCCACCTCTACCCCCACCCCCAAATGGATATTTCACTATTTGATAAAATCTGTTCTATTTGTGGGCATTTGGATTGTTTCTAGTTTTTCTGGTGTTAAAATACTACCATGAACATTTTAATGCATATTTTCTAGTACACAAGTACAAGAGGCTTTCTAGGGTAATTTTTTTTAGATTGTAGACTATAATCCATGAGTGGGTTATGAAAGCAGTATATTGGATCATAATTAGGTTTTAAAAATGATAGAGTGCTTCACGTAGTAAATTTTTTATGATACATGTTTAAATTATAAAAATTTTTATAAATGTACTGTGTTATGATGTAAGACTTACTGTAGAGTGAGGCAGAGATGTTTGAAAAAGACTATTTTAAAAAGATAAGCATCAAGGATAGAATTACAAAATCGAGGGCAATGTTCTCAATGGGGTTGAATTTTTTCCCCGCAGGGGACATTCTACATTGTCTGGAGATACTACTGCTTATCACAGCTGGGGGATTAGGGGGGTGGTTAGTGGATGCTCCTGTGCTACTGGCATCCGGTGGGTAGAGGTCACGGATAATGCTAAACATCCTGTAGTACACAGGACAGCCCCCCACACCAGAGTCTAAAGTGCTAATGGTGAGAAACCTTGTTTCTATGATTTGCATATCTTCACATTTATTAGATTATTCCAAAATGATTTTCAAAGTGAATGTACCTGTTTTCACTCTCACTAACAGTATACAAAATGTTCTACCTTTTTTTTCCAACATTTGATATTACAGACTTTAAAATGTTTGTTATACTAGGGTAAATTGAAGACTTTCATTGTCTTAATTTGCATTTCTCACGGCCAGTGAGGCTGAGCACCATTTTCTGTATTTATTGGCCATTTGCATTTCTTCATTTGCTCTACATGTCTTTTAGGTGTTTTTCCTATTGAGTGCTTTTGTGTGCGTATTCATGTGCGTGTTTTGTGCATGAGAAAAACAGTATGAGTCCTTACATGTATTCTAGATATGATTTCTATATTTTGCTTCAGGTATCTTCTCCCAGTTCGTTTTGTGTTTTCATTTCCTTTTTTCTTTAGGAGAAATGTCGTTTACTTAAATAGAGCCATCCTTTCCTTGAACATTTTGTGAAAAGTATTTTTTAGGGGTTTTATGTAGTGCAAACTCTGCCTTGGAACTTCTTGAATCTTTAACAGTACAATCTTGCTAAGGATCTCTTTACCTTTCTAATATGTTATTTTACTTGTTAGAATGTCTTCTTTTTATGTTAATACTTTTTGGGCCCTGTTTTGTTCTGGAGACATTTCTGACAAGTTCCTACTGAGTCTCTTAAGTTCGAACACATCTGAAGAATTCCTGGCTACTATCAATTAGTTACAAAGTGGGGGAGGGTGGTTACTATGTTTTCATAAAGATAATCCTGTCATTTTACTTGCAAATTGGAATGTATAAAAATATTTTTATTTTTAAAAGGTTGGAGGAGAGATAGAGAAAAGAGAGATGATCAAGATGAAGTTTCCAGTGTGAGAAGTGAGGGTGGTAATATCCAAGGTTCCTTTAGAGGCCGAGGAAGAGGCCGAGGACGGGGAAGAGGACGAGGCAGAGGAAATCCTCGATGTATGACATGATTTTTTGTTTTGTTAAGTTAGATGAACTTTGAAAAAAGTGAGCAAGCCCTGTTAGTTTTTCACATTGTTCTATATTATGTTTTAACTAATTTTTTTGGTCTGATAATAAAGATGGTCTTATGTTTGTTACTCCTTGATAAACTTCACTTTGGATTTTTCTTTATTTGTAGTAACTATTTTTTAATTTGTGATCACCTTTCTTTTTCTTTATTCACATCAAGCGAACTTTGATTATTCATATGGTTATCGAGAACATGGTGAAAGGACTGCTCAACCATTTCAAACAGAACTTAATACCAGTATGATGTATTACTATGATGATGGTACAGGTGTACAGGTGTATCCTGTGGAAGAAGCATTGCTTAAAGAGTATATTAAGCGTCAAATGTAAGTGGATATCAGACATAAGCAGATGGGATAATAAAATCTGTAGCAATATCAAACTTTAATGTCATTGAGAGTGAATGTGTTATAATGCATTTTCTAAACTATTTATTAGTAAAAGTTGAAGAATGTTAACATTTATTATTTAGGAAATATGAGCAAAATAGGTTAAGTATTTTTAAAAAATTTATATTTGGTTTATATTTATAGAAGTCTCCTGCTTTCTTTACTGTTTAGGTATTTTTCTCCTCAAAGGACATTAGTTAAAATGTCATTGCATAATATGAGTAAATATAGTAAATATAAGAAGATAAAGCTTCTATATATATTTGAAATTGAACAAGTGAAACTTGGCTCATTATTTGCAAATAGATACCTATATTAAAATTTACAAATGAACATAAATGACAGAAGTGATTGTAGATATCTTTTGACATTCTTCTTAGTAATTGTCTTCTGAATTCTAAGTTTGTTCTTTATTTTTTATGTTCTTTCTTTGTGACACATATTAAAGGGGACTACCTAATCTTTTACTTCAGACATCTTACTCTAGTTCTCATAGTAGTTGCTTTCTGGATACTGAATGGGAAGTCAGGAGAATCTTAGTTTGTTCTGTTGTCTTTAAGAAAGAAATAAACCCTGTGCCTATTAGTACTTTATAGGGTATTTTGCATATTTATATAGTGTGTTTATATAGTGGCAAGAAAGAAATGTTCCCAAGTGATTTGCATAACCAGTTTGCTAAAATTTGAATTTTTTTTTCCTATCCTTACAAAGTGAAGGAAAGGGGCTATTTTTGAAAGGGCATAAGCATTTTCAAAACATCTATCTTTATTTAAGAAAGAAAATGGACCCTACTCTGTTACTAGAAAATAATTTCTTCATCAGCATCTGCCAGGCACTTCATGGTAGATTTGATTGGCTTACAATGCGGAACAACTTGTTTATTTTGTTCTTGCTTCTTTTGTTACAGTTGATGCAAACACTGAAGAAAAGGGCCTTTTTATGGGGAGAAAGTGCCTGGCATGTGGCTATCAGCTTCATACCACTATTCCTGTCTTTTTTGTAACTCTTGCTGCCAGGTCCCTTCTGAGACCTGACAATGGACATGCAACTCCATGTCAGGAAAATCGGCCTCCATTGTGCTCATTCAAGTGAGGGAGGAGCAGAGCTACTTCAGTGTTGACAAAATTTTCTGATCATGCAGTGTAGAATCCAGAGCTTCTAAGGTAGGACATGATAATGTCCCCTAGGACACTGAGCAAAATGTCAGACATGGCATTGGTCATGCTTCCTTTTTTTTTTTTTTTTTTTGTTATTGTTTTAGTACTAGTATTTTTGGCAAATGCTGGTAGAGCACCAGGTTTAAAGATGGCTTGTTATTGTTATCATGCTTTGATTAGTGCAGATTTGGCTTTGAGGCATCATGTTTTTGATTTTGTATTACTGGGTTTCTAATGTATAGATAGGCTGATTAGGGTTTTGTTTTTTCTTTTTGAGAAGTCAGTTAGTTTTCTTACTCTTGTGGAAAAATGATGCTAAATATATTTCAAAGTAAGAGGCTTAAATGCATTCAGAACAGTTGAGTTCTTTTTTTCAAAATCATTTTTTAGTGAAAATTTAATTTGTTTTTGATGACAGAATATTGAAATTTTAAGATCTTGATTATTTCTAGCTGGGACAATCTCTCTTGGTATTCGGATTTAGAAATTGGTATGTTTCCAGCCCATTAGAAGTTTTAAAATATGTATACTGTAGGTAATAGGGTGATGTATGAATTTATTCAGATACCGTGGTTTTTACAAAGTACTACATTAAAAAGGCAGCTCATCATTGATTCAGGGAAATTTGTATCTCACATCAAAGAACTTGTGACTAAATCAAATGTGTTAATGTCTGAAATTTTAGAATTTCAACGTGTGTTATGGGTTTACCACATGCCTGACACTATGAATAGGGCTTTTGAGGTGTAGCGACAATCAGAATGTTCGTTTCTTCAAGACTTACATTATTTTCTTCAATGTTTAAGAAGAGATAATGATTTTCTAGTGTTAGTAATCTCTAAAGAAGCTTTGCATTGATAGTCAGAAATATCAGACTGTAAAGAAAAATTTGGATGTTTATATTCTTAAAATCAGGTGATTTTTTTCCCCCCCTCTTGCAGCAAAACGTAGCTCAAAACCAGTTTTCAGTTATAGGTGCCTACTTTTTTCAAAGTTAGAATTTGGCCTAAATACTTAAAGGGTATCTTTAGTTACTAAACTTTACATCCAAAAGTATGAGCTGGTTTGCTTTCTTGTAACTTGCCACTCATCTTTGAAAACTCTCTGTGATTTGGAAATACTGTAGGATTATAAAACTGTAGGTCACACCATCACTGATGTCATGTATTTTTTTTTTCCTACATTTTCCCCTATTTGTGTTGCTCTGTCTCTTTAAAATCCCATTGTCGATTTTCTTTGTGGAGGCTATAATGGAAACATTCATTTCTCAAAGGCTATTAAATGTATTCTGAATGTTTGTATCTTGGGATTTGTAGTTATTGATCATATTGACAGTTTTTCTATTTACATTTCTCTTTGAAAAAATTTAAGTGGGTCTGTACTTTTCTAGAAAAAATAAGATAATCTAAGCCTTTTCTGTATTCTCCCACATACCTCATAGTGTCATTGATACTCATATTTATTCTGTTCATTCTTAATATAGTATGTTCATCAAAAAAGAGGAGAACTTGAATCATTCAAATATATAATCGTGTTCTGCACATGTGCCTATGTGTTCACTAAGTTTTTAACTAAGCATTGTGCTGGTTACCATGTCAGTACTTTGTCAGTTTAGAAAACAAACTGTACTTTACCTAAACTTGATTAAGTATACTTCTAGTATACCATTTTTCTCAATGATTAGGAAGAAGTTGGAAGGCACTATGCTGACATGTGTTTAGCTTTGTTATTTAATGTTTAAATGAAGCAAGTAGAAGTGGCTTGGTAGTGAAAATTTTTGCTTAATTGACTCATTTTTTAAAAATCAATTATTGAACTATTTTAAAATAAAATGAGCTGCTTAATTCTTTATACTTAGTGAAGCTGATCTAAATCAAAGTTAATATTTTTTGGGAAATAATGAGTATTTCATATTTTTCTACTCATGTATAAGAGAAATTATAATTCAGTAGAGTTTTTTGCTATTTTACATTTACCCTATCTATGTTGTATTAGACCTATATGATAGCATTAACAAAATTAAAATTTTTCATAGCAGTTGACGTGTAAGCAATAGACATTTTTATTTCCTACTGAATAAATAGATGAAATTTATATTATTTCTCTTTTTAGTGAATATTACTTCAGTATAGAAAACTTGGAACGGGACTTCTTTCTTCGGAGAAAGATGGATGAACAAGGTTTCTTGCCTATTTCCCTGATTGCTGGTTTTCACCGTGTTCAGGCTCTCACTACAAACCTTAATCTCATCTTAGAGGTAATTATTGTTTTTTTTAATGACCAGTATGATTTATTTTAAAGTAACTTTGCATAAACTTCAGTATCCCTTCAAAAATATAGTTAGCACTGGGCCGGGCGTGGTGGCTCACGCCTGTAATCCTAGCTCTCTGGGAGTCCGAGGCGGGCGGATTGTTTGAGCTCAGGAGTTTGAGGTTGCTGTGAGCTAGGATGACGCCACGGCACTCTAGCCCGGGCAACACAGTGAGACTCTGTCTCAAAAAAAAAAATATATAGTTAGCACTAAATCAATACTTGGATTAATATGTAACCAAACATCTTTATGGGGACAGGGACTTCCTAGTAATATTAAATTTCTGTTATAAACAGCAAAACAAATATAACTAAGAGATTAACCCAGGTACCAAATTACATTTTACAGCAACATGTCTCATGTGCCTACCATCTTCAACTAGATAAACTACAGTATATGCCTTGGAATCTGGGTAAAAGGGTTCTATTTCTGTGCCTGTTGGGATATACACTGGCTCAGGATGAGGAGTCCTATAGTTCTAGAGGCTGGGATGTCCAAGATTGAGGAGGCATATCTAGTGAGAACCTTCTTGCTGGTGAGGACTCTCTGAAGAGTCCCAAGGTTCAGGGTATCACATGGTGAGGGAACTGAATATGTTAACGGGCTCCATTTTAAAAAAACGATCTATACTTTTCACTCAACTTTCCTGTGAACCTAAAACTTCTCTTAAAATCAAAGTATTACAAAAAATTAAAAGAAAAAGACAAAAATAGACAATCTATAGTTGCTTAAGGCTCAGACAGCATCTCATGGTTTTTCTCTATTTTGTAAAACCTAAATAAATGTCTAACCCTGGAAACCCCTGAAATAATTGCTCATGATGTTACCACCTGTTTTAAACCTGATCCTTCAAGCTTGAATCTTTTCGAGCATTCTTGGTCCTTTAAATTTGTTCAGGTTGCTGTAAAATAGCATGTATTCTCATTTATTAAAATTTTGAGAATTTCTCATGTGCTACAGAACAGCAAATTTTAAAAGTCTTTCCATTTGTCATTTTACTGGTTTCATTAACTCTCTTGTCCTGTATCTAGAAATGCTTTCAACATCTTTGGTTTTTCTTTGTTTGCTACATACATAATCAAATTTACCCTGTACAGCCAGTTCATTTCCCTACACACAGCCCTTAGCAACTGATGATCTGCTTTTTGTCCCTATAATTTTGATTTCTCCAGAATATCATATAAATAAATCTTAGAGGTTGTAATCTTTTGTTTCTGATTTCTTTCACTTAGCATAGTGCTTTTGATATTCATCTGTGTTGTTGCTTGTGGCAGTAGTTCTTTCATATTGCCAACTAGTACTCCATAATATGTACACAGTTTATCGATTCACTTATTGATGGGCATTCAGATTGTTTTCAGTTTTTGGAGATATGAGTAAAGTATAAAGGTCTTTGTGTAGGCATATGTTTTTATTTCTGTTAAGTATCCAGGCTTGTGATCTCTGGAAAGTATAAATATGTATTTATCTTAATGAGAAACTGCCGACCTATTGTTCAAAGAGGCTTTACAATTTTGCATTTCCACCATTATCATTATGTGTGAAACTTGTTATTCCACAGCCTCATTAGCGCTTGATATTGTCAATTTTTTGAGTAACAGATATATAGTAGTTTCCCATTATGGTTTTAGTTTGCATTTTCCTGGTAACTACTGCTATTGAGCATCTTTTCATGGTCACCTGTATACCTTATTTGTTCAAATGTCTGCTCAAATCTTTTGTCCATTTCTTAATTGAAGTGTTTTTTAAAAATTAATTGTAAGAGTTCTTTATTCTGGATACAAGTTCTTTATGTGTATTTTACAAATTTTTTTTCCCGTTCTTTGTCTTTTCATTTTCTTAACATGCTTCTTTGAATAGCAAGTTTTTGAACACATGCGTGCTTTGTGTTTTAAAAACCAGCAATAGGAAAATCCAGGTTTTCAAAACATAAAATAATGATTTTTTGATGTGTGATTAATAATGCTTTGTTTTATGAAAATAATAACTTCAAGCAATGCCATTATTGCATTTATTTATTTATAGATAACTATTTTTCTTTTATTTCAAAATATTAAGGGGGTACAAATGTTTTAGGTTACATGGATCATTTTTGTAATGCTTTGGTCCTGGCTATAGATGTGCCCATCACCCAAATAGTGTTCATTGTACCCATTAGGTAGGTTTTTGCCCCGTCCCCCCCGCCCCCCTCCCCATTGAGTTTTACTTCACTCTGTGCACATATGTGCTCATCAGTTAGCTCCAATTTAATAGTGAGTATGTGTGGTGTTTGTTTTTCCATTCTTGAGATACTTCCCACTTTAGGAGAATGATCTCCAGTTCCACCCAGATTATTGCTAAAGGTATTAATTCATCTTTTTTTAATGGCTGAGTAGTACTCCATGGTATACATATACTGCATTTTATTAATCCACTTATGAATAGATGGGCACTTGGGTTAAGTCCACATCTTTGCAATTGTGAATTGTGCTGCAGTAAACATTCGAGTACAGGTGTCTTTTTGATGAAAAGTCATCTTTTACTTTGGGTATATACCCAATATTGGGATTGCTGGATCAAATGGTAGGTCTACTTTTAGTTCTCTGAGGAATCTCCATACTGGTTTCCATAGAGGCTGTACTGATTTGCAGTCCCACCAACAGTGTATAAGCGTTCCTTTCTGTTTACATCCATACCAGCATCCGCACCAGCAAGTCTATTGTTTTTGGGCTTTTTAATAACTGGGGTAAGGTGATATCTCATTGTGGTTTTAATTTGCATTTCCTGGATGATTAGTCACATTGAGCATTTTTTCATATGTTTCTTGGCCATTTGTCTATCTTCTTTTGAGAAGCTTCTGTTCATGTGTTTTGCCCATTTTTTAATAGGGTTTTTGTTTTCTTGCAGATTTTCTTGAGTTCTTTGTGAATTGTGGATATTAGCCCTTTATCGGATGTGTAGCTTGCAGATATTTTCTCCCATTCTGTAGGTTGTCTGTTTGCTCTGTTGATTCTTTTCTTAGCTGTGCAGAAGCTTTTTAGTTTAATCAAACTCCATTTATTAATTTTTGTTGTTGCCATTGGGGTCTTAGTCAAAAAAATATGGAATGCTTCATGAATTTGCATGACTTCCTTGCATAGGGGCCATGTTGATCTTCTCCATATCATTCCATTTTTACTATATGTGCTGCCAAAGGAAGCACTACAGGTAACTATTTATATAAGTTTCTATACTGTAATCTAAAAAACACTTTTTTCTGCAAGTTTTATTCTTGGGGCAAAATATCATGACTATTATTGATAGAATGAGGGTGTCTTTTCTTTTTTTTTTTTTTTCGAAATGGAGTCTTGCTGTGTCACCCTAGGTAGAGGGCAATGGCACCATCACAGCTGACTATAACCTCAAACTCCTGGGCTCAAGTGATCCTCCTACCTCAGCCTCCCAAATAGCTGGGACTACTAATAGGCACACGCCGTGACACCCGGCTAATTTTTCTATTTTTAGTTAGAGACAGGATCTCTCTCTTGCTCAGGCTGGTCTCAAACTCCTGAGCTCAAGCAACCTTCCCGCCTCAGCCCACCAGAGTGCTAGCATTACAGGCGTGAGCCACTGTGCCCAGTCAGAATGAGTTTATTAACTGCTGCCAGTGTACTGTAGCAAAAATTCAACTCAGCTGTCATCTTCTGTGAAGTTGTCACCAGTTTTTCCCAGTCTCTCTGCATTTGTAGGAATCTGGTTGTAATTGCATTATTGTATGCTTTCTTTGTTTGTAGTCCTATTAAGTTCATTTTTTTGGGAGACAGTCTCACTCTTTTGCCCGGGCTAGAGTACTGTGGCATCAGCCTAGCTCACAGCAACCTCTAACTCCTGGGCTCAAGCGATCCTTCTGCCTCAGCCTCCCGAGTAGCTGGGACTACAGACATGCACCACCCTCCCCGGCTAATTTTTTCTATATATTTTTAGTTGTCCGGCCAATTTCTTTCTATTTTTAGTAGAGACGGGGCCTCGCTCTTGCTCAGGCTGGTCTCGAACTCCTGAGCTCAAACGATCCTCATGCCTCAGCCTCCCAGACTGCTAGGATTACAGGCGTGAGCCACCGTGCCTGGCCCCTGTTAAATTCTTAAGCACAATTTTGAGATCACTGATTATCTGCTTCCAAACCTTTAGCAGTAAGGAATGATTTTTAGAAGGAAGTTTTGGGTTACAATGCTATTGTAGTTAGCGTTGATATATATAGTAGCTGATGATACAGTAAGAAATAGTACCTTGTGAAAAGCAGAAACACATAAGCAATAGCAATTTAGAACAGCAGAAGTCTGCATTCACATAACATTATTATGCACCTACCATTCGTAATAGTGGGAAAGGTATCCTTTTTTCTAATAAGAAAGTAAGGCTTCATTAGGCTTTGCAATGTAAACATCAAGATCATGGACCTCAGAACATGTCCCTTGTAGCTCTGTGACCTTGGGCAGTGTGTCCTGCGAGAGTAATACATACTTCCTAGGGTTGTCATGAGGGTGAACTGTGGTAATGACGGTATCTGGCACATATATCAAGCTCTAACTAAGCATTTGCTATTATTGTTAGCCTTCAAGGATATTTTTCTACCCATTACTGCTTTTATCTTCATTCATTTCATTTCTGTCAACTTCTTCCCACATGCATTTGATTGTGCTCAAATCTTTCCTTTCTTGAAAAAACAGTTAAGAGAGGAGTAAAATACTTCGGCTGACACCCGTGTCTGTCCTGGTTGAGTATGTCTACACAGCCAAACTTGTTGAATCTGTTTACTCCCTCCCATTTATTTTCTTTCAGCTTACTGCATTCTTGATTTCTTACCCGTAACTGAAAGTTACGTGTCTTCCTTTTGTTAGGTCCAGTTGATCTTAGTCCTGTAGCTTACCAGTTGTATAACTGTACAAGTTATTAATATTTAACCTCTTCATGCTTCAATTTTCTTG
>NW_012144411.1:1808674-1819877 GCF_000956105.1 Propithecus coquereli
GGGATCTCGCTCTTGCTCAGGCTGGTCTCGAACTGCTGAGCTCAAACAATCCGCCCGCCTCGGCCTCCCAGAGTGCTGGGATTACAGGCGTGGGCCACCGCGCCCGGCCTCAAACCTTATTTTCTGAATGGATTGAAATTGTGGTTTCTCAAAATTTGTGCTTCTTTCTTTTTATCTGCAGGTCTTTGCACATGCAAGTCGTTCTCTAGCAGGCACTAAAGATACAACATCTGTACAATGCTGTATTCCAGCATTGGTAGTTATTAATAATAATAGGGCTATATCATTAGAAGGATCAAAACTAATAGGTAAAACCTCATATATTGAAAAATATTCTTATACATAGTAACTCATTTCTTAGGAGACCAGGATTAACAAGGCTTGGTTTTAATAAAGTTATGTGTAGCTCTGTATTGTCTAGGTCTTTACCTTAATTTTGTGCATGGTATAGTTTCTGTATGATCCTTTTAAGGCCTGAATGATGAATCCTTTACTTTCTGTTCTATTTTATTTTTAAATTTATTTTTTTTCTAAATAGGGAATAAATTCTGTAAAATTTAAAATTCTCAGAGGGTACATAGTGAAAAATTTTCTTTCCATTTTTCACCATCAGTGAATCAGTTACCGTCCTTGGTTGCAATTTGTGTTACTTTTTTCATGTATATTCCTCCTGAGATAGTTTATATAAGCAAATACTAGGATAGTATACTACATACAGTGTTATGCCCCTTCCTCTTTAAAAATTTTTTTATGAAAAGCATATCCTAAAAGCTCCTTCAATAGCTGTACATAAAGAACTTTTGAATTTTCATCCTACAAGTTTTTCTTTAAATGTTTTCTTTTAAATTGAGGCATAATTTATACACTGTATATTATAGATCATTAGATTACAGATGATGAATTTTTTCTTATGCATACACGTATCTAACTGCCATCCAGATCAAGATATAGAACATTTCAATACCCCAGCAAGCTTCCTTCTGAACCTTCCTAGTCAGTACCACTGCTTTCCCCAAGGGTAATTGCATTTCAGAGGTTTCTCAAATATTTTTGAGCTTCACATAAATGGAGTTATGTGTTATATACTCTTTTATATCTGACTTTTTTCCTGACATCATTTCTGTGAGAATTATCCATGATGTTGGTGTGTAGTAGTTGTTTATTTTCTATCTTAGGGTAGCATTCCATTGAATAAATATAACACAATTTATTTTTCCGTGCTCCTACTGATAGACATGGTTGGATTTTTTTTCCAGTTTGGGTCTGTGATGCTGCTAGGAACATATTATTGCACATATTTTAGGGTGGACATGATAACCATTTATTTTCCTGTGAAATTGGTGGGTAACAGGATATATATGCTTAGCTTTTATAGATACTGCTAAACATTTTTCTAAAGTATTGAACCAATTAAAACTACCACTATTAAGATTTTGACTTGCTCCATATTCTAGCCAACATTGACAATCTTTCTTCACTAGTTTATTTTGAAAAATATAAACACACAGAAAAGTTTCAAGTTGTATTTTTGGTTTTTTAGATTCATGTGTAGATAACACACTGTAAAATACAGTGATCTTAGGTATTTAGTGTGAGTTTTAAAAATTACTTTTCAAATAAGCCCCAACCCAAGGAAGATATATAGAATATTTCCATTATTCTAAAAACTTCTTCATATGGCCCTTTCCAGCCAATTCTAGTTACCTTCTCCAACCACCTTTCTGATTCCGATACTATAGATTAGTTTTACCTGTTTTGGGCATTTGTGTAAATAAATAGATTTCTTCTGCCTCTGATTTCTTTTTGTTTCTAAAGTTTTTGAAATTCATCCATGTTATTGCGTGATGTAGATGCTGGGCATACTGTTGGCCACTGGGGTGTCATTGCTTCTTGGTCCTTTAGTGGATAAAAAGAGGAAAATATGTCAGGAAAAATATATAGATACCACTAATTTAAATCCATCACCATAGGATTCTTCCGTTTTTCTCTATTTCATACTCCCTTCTCAAAGGAGTTCCTTTTAATAGAAATTCTAATCCTAATTTTAAAATAATGTCAAATTATGGAAAATATAACTTGATTAAGTACTGTACAAATATTAAGGGCATACAAATGTAATGTTCTTAAAGTAATACATATATAGCATGTTCTCCAACTAAAATATAGTGTTTTAATTTTTATAAGTTAATATAAGTATGCATGTTGAATTCTCATATGTATTTTATATTTATCCTAATTCCTAAAAAGTGATTACTCCCGAATTTCTGTTAGAAGTTAAAAAGCTTTAATTTTAATTTTAGTTTTTGGGACATGATTTTCGCTCTGTCACTTAGAGTGGAGTGCAGTGGCACAATCACAGCTCACTGCGACCTCCAACTCCTGGGCTCATGAGGTCCTCCTCACTTAGCCTCCTGAGTAGCTAGGACTACAGGTGTGCGCTACCACGCCTGGCTAATTTTTAAATTTTTTGTAGAGATGGATCTTGCTATGTCGCTCAGGTTGGTCTTGAACTCCTGGCCTCAAGTGATCCTCTTGCCTCAGCTTCCCAAAGTGCTGAGATTACAGGCGTGAGTCACCACACCTGGCTTCATTTTGAAGACATATTTGGTCTAGTTTTATTTTATCCTTAAGTTACAGCACATTATTAGTGGGAGGTACCATAGCCTAATTGCTAAGACTTTTAGTTGTAGACAAATAATGAGTGGTTTGAATCCTGGTGTTGTCTCATTAGATCTGTGATTTTTTATTAAGTTTATCTCTTTGAGCCTCAGTTTTCTCATCTGTAATATAGGGGTAGTAACTCTCTTTGGAGGTATTGTTAGGAATTATTGTGCCTATAGTATTTATTGTTCAATAGTGGTAGTTATTACAATAATAACAAAATGCCTAAATTTTATTTGGTGATATTTTAAGGGAAGACAAAAGGAAATATGAAAAAGTTGACAATAAAGCTTAATTGATAGTAAAAGTCACTTCTAGTTGATGTAGTAATCTTTAAATGACTATTCTAATTTTGAAAATATAATCATCTGCAAATTAAATTGGTGGGAAATCAGGATATTTGTTACTTTACAGAGGCAAATGACTTTAAAAATTGTGCTTTGTAAGTAGTTAATTCATGGATATTTTTAGAACCATTAACTACAAATCAGTCTGCCGATTTCAGATTTTCTAATTTTTAGATTATTAGAAGTAATAGAACATGCAGTGAAAACTTTTTGAATGAAAGTTCTAATAGCTCAATTTCTATTGATAGGCACTGAAAGATAGCACAGAAGTAGAAATCGTGGATGAGAAAATGAGAAAAAAGATAGAACCAGAAAAATGGCCAATTCCAGGTCCTCCTCCACGTAATGTGCCACAAACGGACTTCTCTCAACTGATTGATTGTCCAGAGTTTGTACCAGGCCAAGCCTTTTATTCACATCCAGGTAACAGCTTTTCTTCTAGGACAAACAACCTAACAATAGGCTATTTGGTCCAATTTGTCTATCCTTTTATAGTTTGTTTAGATTCAGCAGGAAAATTTATGATAAATAAATGACTTGATGCTCCAAATTCTATTCATATTGCCTCCCACACAGAGCTATAAGTTGACGCTCTCTTATGTTTCTTGTTCTTAAATTATATGTGTACTCTGTCATTTATGGTGTTTCTACCTATCTTCTTTTAATTTTACTAAATGGCTATAAATATATTATGCCAGTTTTCCCCTTGTAAAATTGTATTAGTCTAAAAGTCTTCTACTTAAGAGTGGGCTTCCTTTAATTTTGTTACCAATGTGCTTCAACTTTGTCTTGAAAAGATAAGATGACCTACATTGTAAAGCAGAATTGGGGTTCTCTTTAATCTGGTTGTGTTTAGAATTTCCAAAATCTGCTTTAATGTTAAGATTTTTTTTCCTGGATCATTTTTAAGACATTCCCTCTTGGGAAAAAATGTGTGCTTAAACTTTTTTCAGTCAGGGTGATGATCTACTGATGCTCTTGGATGTCATTTGATCGGAATATGCAGTGGAATAGGTGACTCACTGAAATGGCATTATAAATATTGGAACAAATCGTGCTGCAGAAATGAAAGTGACCAGACTGTCTTCTGTGCAAGAATGTCTACTCTAACTCCTTGTGGAGGAGGTTGGGCCAACGCTACCATGGAGATAACCACCTTTGTGATGACGATGAGAGACAGACCAGAGGACTGCTATTGTTTTTATAGGAGCTGCCCATTTCTGTGTAATTGGCCTGGGATGCATGGGCTACTTTTATTCACGGTGGGAAAGTTAATTATTATTATTCTGGAAATACTGCAAGAGTCTGTCTTTTGTTTCCAGGCTTATGTACTTGTGTCCAGATCAATAAAGCAGAAAAGAGAGGATTGAGTAGCATTTCCCAGATTGTTAAGTACTTTGCTATTTGATTTGTCCTTCAATACAGTGTACGTTGCATAACTTACGTGTTGTCATAATGTTTCCCATGGACTATAAGATTTATTAATGTGGACACGTAAAGGGTAAGAAATTTAAGAAATGAACGTGGGTATTTTTTTCTTTTACTCTTCGAAATGTATTTTTGATACATCAATATGGGAGACCTTTCCATCAATAAAGCATTGATGATGGACAGTCTCACAAATATTTTTATCTCATGTTTGTCAGCCCTCTTGCTTCTATCCCAGCAACCAACTTGGGCAGGTGTTTTAAAAGTTGAAGAAAAGTGATGTTGTTTTTGTTTTTTATTTTAAAGATATAATAGTTGATTGTATAAGTTAGATTTATTTATTGTATAAACTTGGGTCCAAGATGATACTTTTTAGCCAGCTAATGAACAGGCATTAAGTTGAATAAAATAGAAAATACCTTTTCTACAGGATAGTTAAGATAGGTCATTCAAGTTGGTAATCCCTGTCCATTAACCACTTACGCATTATTAATAAAATTATAAGAATAAAATCATATCTTGTACATTTCTGTGTTTTTTAATATATACTCAGCTGCATACCCATACATATTGCCTGAAACAAGTCAGTGTATATTGAAATGTCATAACTTTTAGATTCTTTCGATTATACACTAGAAATTAGATGGTTAATAAATAAAAATTGAATGTACTTAGAATTATACTTATTCACACTAGATCAAAGGAATAAATATGTAAATCATCTTTTCTCATGAATTCTCAAATTTCTGACCTTAATTCCCTTGCGATAAGAAGGCATAGTTTCCTAAAGTCAGTGGAGATACTACTGTACATCACCAAAAATTTGAAGTGGAGGTCAGCTGTGGTGGCCTTATGGATATAATCCCAGCACTTTGGGAGGCCAGGTGGGAGGATTGCTTGAGGCCAGGAGTTTGAGACCAGCCTGGACAACATAGCAAGACCCTTTCTCTGTAAAAAAAATAAAACAATGATTAGCTGGGTTTGGTAGCATGTACCTGTAATCCCAGCTACTCGGGAAGCTGAGATGGGAGGATTACTTGAGCCCAGGAGTTCAGGGTTGCAGTGAGCTATGATCACACCACTGCACTGCACCCTGGGTGACAGAGTTAGACCCTGTCTCCTAAAAAAAAAATTTGAAGTAGACATAAGGGATAGGAAGCATACACTGTCTTTATATGTACCCTTGGGTAGGGAAAAGTAGTGAAACTTTTATTAGTGTCATTTTAATCTCAAACTAGAAAACCTTAAAATTTAAAAATTACCCTTAATGTATACTTTTTGAGGGATTTGTATGGTAAAATATTTTAAGGTAATTGGTCCTCTTCATCAAAGAAATTAAAATTCCTATTTTTTCCTCTGGAGGTTGAACTTTCTAACATGGGTTGACATTTGCACTCAGCATAAGACCTTTATACACCACAAAATGTTGATTATGGGAATGGTAGGGTTACTTTTGAAACAGGCATTTTGCAGTGCTATGGATATGGTACTGTAGTATCAACTCTTAAAATATTTAATTCATCAGAATTGAGAAGTTAGATCCCTTACCATCTTGATTTTTTGTTTTTGGCTTTTAAAAAATGTGTGATGAGACGATCTAATGGTTATTGAATAAACTGTGGAGACTTCCTTTGAAAATTTTATATGCAGAAATATTCTTGAAAGCGCCACACATAAAATATGTAATCCTTTTTAAAGAAACCCGATTACCCAGAGCTGTGATTCTCACAAAGTGGTAGAAAAAGTTATGCTAGATATGTATACAGTGGTTTATCTTTGGAGGGTCGAGTAGATAATTTTCACTTAATAAAACTAGCAAAGAGACAAATTTTCTATGTTCTCACAAATTATAACTTGTTAAAATATGTATCTAAATTTTTTTTGGTCTAAATTTAATGTCAGATAATCCAAATCGTTTATACTCATTTGGTCTTGGAAGATTAAGGGCTTCGTATTACCCATAATTTTTTTTTACATATTTATAGTTTGAAATCTTTTCATTGTAAATGAAAGTACAGGTGCAGAAAACCATACAGAGCATATGTACAGCTTGATTACTATAAGGTTAACATTTTTAAAAGTCTTATTATAAGACTATTTTAAATTTTCTTACCCAAATTCTTTAGTGTTTTAATTTTATTCCATTTCTAAGCACATGTGTTGTGAATATAGTGAAACACTTTATGGTAGAAGCATAATTCAATTTAAAGACATTTAGAGTTGACTATGTAATAAACTATTAGCTGGACACAGTGGTGCATACCTGTAGTCCCTAGGCCCAGCTACTCAGGAGGCTGAGGCAGGAGGATCACTTGAGCCCGGGAATTTGAGACCAGACTAGATAACATACAGAGAGCTGTCTGTATAAAAACAAAAGTATTTAGTGGGTATTAAAAGATTAAATTTCTGTATTAAAAATGGTAGCTACTGCCTTTTTCCTCCATCGTGCTAGGGGCTATTCTAAGCATTTTTTATTTCTTTTTTGAGACAGTCTCGCTCTTTCACCCTGGGCTAGAGTGCAGTAGTGTCATCATAGCTCACTGCAACCTCAAACTCCTGGGCTCAAGCGATCCTCCTGCGTCAGCCTCTCAAGTGGCTGGGACTACAGGCGCGTACCACCATGCCTGGCTTATTTGAGATTGGGTCTCACTCTTGCTTGGCTCGGTCTCACTCTTGCTTGGCTGGTCTCGAACTCCTGAGCTGAAGCAATCCTCCCGCTTCGGCCTCCCAGAGTGCTAGGATTACAGGCATCAGCCACCACACCCAGCCTGTTCTTACCATTTTTACATGAACTATGCATAGTAATTAATTTTCATAATAGTTGTAATAAGGAACTGAGTCAATCCCTAAACAGTTACTGGATAGTAGTTCTTAGTCTACTTTTGAAGCTTTACTCATTATATGAACTATAGATCAGAAAATAGGGTTCTCTGGAGTTAATGTTTTTCCCATTCCTGTAACTTTAGACTATCAGTGTTAAAATCAAATGGTCTAGATCCTGTATTTCACTTTTACTACTTTTGTGAATGAATTGGTGATACATGTACTGTTAATTAAGAAAGTTGTAGAGTAGCAGTGTGCAGTAGAAATATGTGAGCCATATGTATAATTCTAAAAATTTTAGTATTAAAGTTATAAAACAGATGAAATTTTTTTTTTGAAAGGAAAGAGGCTTTTATTTGTTATGCAATTATCTAGTTACCCTGTGGAAAAAAAGATGAAATTAATATTAATATTTTAAATAGATATTTTAATTTAACTCAGTATATCCAAGTGTTACTACAACATATGCTCAATGTAAAAATTTATGGCACAGTTTTCTAGGGGAGCTGGGTACCAGGTCTTTGAAGTCTGATCTGTGTTTTACACTTGCCCTGAGCATGTTTCAGGACTAGCCACATTTCATGTGCTCTGTAACTTCATACAGCTAGTGCCTACTGTATTGAACAGCACAATTCTAAAGTTTTTTCTGTTATGAAACAATATACCTCTTTTGAAAGTAACCAGATTACTATCTGGTTGAATCCTTGTTGGATCCATATGTCAGATAATAAATACTAAAGCCATCCAATTCTAGCATGTAAATGAAAGCAAAATGTTGAAGGAACACTTCTTAAACCCATTCTTGAAAAGTGCCTTTCTTTTAGTAAATAAAAAGATTGTTGGTATCAGTTTATTTCAACTTTCTGCGTATAACATTCAACTTTGCAATATTTTCAATGAATTGACTTTGAGGAGTAAATGATTAGAATTTTACAGTATACATTTCAAAAAAAGTATTGCATATATTTGAGGTTTACAACATGTTACACTATGTAGTTTTTAAAAACCTCTTTTGTCCAAATCAAGTCCATATTGCATCTTTTTCTAATTTATTTATATTTTTGTAGAGATGGGGATCTCGCTATGTTGCTCAGGCTGGTCTTGAACTCCTGGGCTCAAGTGATCTTGCCTTGGTCCCCAAAGTGCTGGGATGACAAGTGTGAACTACAAGACTCGGCCCCATATTGCATCTTCAGACCTGAAGATGAATATAACTTAAAACATTGAAATATTCCTTGATTTAAAAATTCATAAGGGGAACAAATTTGATTTTATAGAATATATAATTATTTTGATTAAAATTAAGCCTGTAGAAGTGATACTGTAGAGGAAGCCTTTTTAAATTCCAGCTTTAAACGCTTTAAATGTTATTGCCAGGGCTGCGTACTTTAGTGATATAACATTTTACTCTTTACAGTATTCAGTATGAGCAAAGTAGTAATGCATTATGCATGTAGACAAACCTTTTTAAGCAAAGGAAATGTAAAAAGTAGGAGTAATGGCTACTTTAGTTTAAATCCTATTAGAACAATGAGACTAATTTTACCTTGAATAAAATGTGCATTTAGCTTAACCATGGCTTAATAGCAATTGAGATTCCATAATTCCGTTACAATTTACAGATTTTAACCTAAGATTTTGCAGAGAACTTGTCTCTTAAATAATTGTACTGTCATAATTAAGAAGTGACTCACATTGATATTCTTGAAGTTTTAATGAATGTGATGGTCTTTGTAAGGATTGGTGACATGTCTTTTATTCAGTATCTTCACTTTGGAGTAAATCTTACAAGCTCTTCAGGTTTGAAAATTACTGGGAAGGTTATAATTGAGATTGATTATTATGTTTTTGTGAAAAGAAAGATCAAACCCAAGTTGAGGAAAAAATGAAATGTATTTTATAAGAAAAACCATTATCATTTTAACTGTAGAACTAATTTAAAATTTTAGAGTCTGCCCCAAATTCTCCAAGAATTGGAAGCCCATTGACCCCAAAGAAAAATAGTGAAACAAGTAATCTTCAAGCAATGTCTAGAGGTTTATCTACTAGTTTGCCTGACTTGGACTCAGAACCTTGGATTGAAGTAAAAAAGAGACATCGTCCAGCCCCAGTGAAATTGAAGGTAAGTGAAGTGTGGTATACCTGGGTGGAGTGTAAGGTCAGCGCATTTTCTATTTGTTGGGTAATTATGTAAAATTTGGAAAAGTTTTAAAAATTGGTATTGTTGTTCTTCAGTAGAAACTTTATGGGTTACTCTATGAGGAAGATAAGTTATACTGTATCAATTTTTAAAGTTTATCTTTTATTTCTGAACATGATTTAAGAATTTTTGACTTGGTCTTTTTACTTGTGACTAAACCTGAATAATAATTCAGTTTCTAAAAAGGTGAAAAAAATCTAAATTTTGAAATTATACTCTTGTTAATTATTTACAAGGTTCTTGGGGCATATATTAGGTTTTATATATATGTTTAGTTGATTTAATGGACAGAAGGAAAAGAAAAGAGAATTCACTTCTTGGGAGGTACACAAGGGAGTGAGATGGTTATAAAAAAGGCAATAGGATAATCTTGTGGTGGAACTGCTGTATTTTTGACTGGTGGTAGATGCACAAACTTACATATGCGATAGAATTGCTTTGATCTCGGTCGCAAGTGAGTACAAGTAAAACTGGGGAAGTGTAAGATTGATTTATATCGATGTCAATGTCCTGTTTGTGATATTGTACTATAGTTTTGCAAGATGTTAACATTGGAGGGATCAGGATACGTGAAATCTACAACTGTATGTGAATGTATAATTACTGCAAGAAGTTTACTAAAAATAAACTTGGAAAGAGTGCCACTCAAATGATTCAAATATTGAAAGTAAACTCTATATAAGGAAAAGGTAACTAAAAATATTGGGCCTCGGTGTGGGAAGGATGAAGAATAATATAATTTTGAAGACCTTTATGAACAGGGCTCTTTATCTCTAAGATCAAACCATAAAGAAAGAAAGCATGAAGAATTTAAGAGTGGTTCTCCACTGGAGAGGACGAGGAATAAATTGAGATTTTTGCCTCCTCAGGAATCATTTGGCAATGTGGAGAGAGACATTTTTGGTTGTTACAACTGGAAGAGTGCTACTGTAGGTATCTAGTGGGTGGAGGCCAGGGATGCTGGCCATCCTGCAGTGCACAGGACAACCCTCCCTTCCCTCAAACACAACAAAGAATTATCAGATCTAAAAAGTCAAGTAGTGCTGAGTTTGAGAAACCTTGATCAAAGACAACTTGCTAATAGCAATGACAGTTGGACATAGCATACTTAAGTGTTACCACATGAGGTTTCTTTCCCCTCAGGATGTATTTTAAAAGCCTAAAATGCCTTTTTCAAAAACAAGACTTTCTAAAGATCCTAAATAATTTTTACGATTTTTGTCTTTGTACACCTGGTTAACTAAAGAGAATAGTGTCTTAGAATCAATGACAAAAATTTGTAACATATCCTTTCTGAGATTTACCTTTTCACTTCCACATTTAAAATCTCCGTATTTCAACATAGCTTTTTCAGTGCTATGTAAAAGAATAATTCATCTTAAAATTGATGCTATCTTCAATTTGATGAAATAAAGCTTTTGGAAGGGTAAGTATTGCAAAAGGATTGTACTGTGGAGGGCCAGAAAATTGATGATGCTGTCTGGTTTTAAAAGTTTAATGAGAACTGCATGGAGCCTAGGACCTTTCAGTTTTGTGGCCAAAGAATGGCGGTACATCTGAAACACGCAGTGTTTTGATGCTACAGAATGAGGATCTGGCCAGAGTGGGTATAGAAATCTTGGTTGGATACCATTTTTCTGCAGAATTCTAAAAGCAATTTTCTGTTGTCTTCTTAGTTTTAGTTTTTCTCTTGTGAAATTCAGTCCCTGCAGATTCTTAGTATCAAGTGCCTTTTTTTTTTTTT
>NW_012144411.1:1830032-1832369 GCF_000956105.1 Propithecus coquereli
CCTGGTTTAGACTGCTGTCGCATCAGCCTAGCTCACAGCAACCTGAAACTCCAGGGCTTAAGTGAGCCTCCTGTTTCAGCCTCCCAAGTAGCTGGGACTACAGGCACATGCAACCATTCCCAGCTAATTTTTTCTATTTTGAGTAGAGACAGAGTCTCACTCTTGTTCAGGCTAGTCTCGAACTCCTGAACTCAAGCAGTCCTCCTGCCTCAGCCTCCCAGAGTGCTAGGATTACAGGCGTGTGCCACTGCGCCCGGCTTCCATCAAATATTAATCAGGGTAAAGTAATGTTGGCTATATAACCTTAAACATTATGAGAATATATATTTGCAGATATGTCTTATTTTGGCCTGATTCTTATGTACATTGTCATCATTTAACTCATTCTCTTTGGTTCTGATTCTGAGCTCAACATGTAATTTCTAATTAGACTTGTATTTTTCCTGTGGGTCTGCTTAAGGGAGAGAAAACAGTTATTTAACTTATGTTCATTGGATGCCTACTGTGTGCCAGACACTGTGCTAGGCTCTGGGCATAGAGTGAAAAGATAACAAATAGGGTCTATATAGGCCTAGAACCTACAGATAATTGACTGAACAGACATTAAAATAAACTGACAATAAGTACTTAATCACAAGTTATAAGAAATGCTCTAAGAGAGAAGAACAGAATATTATTGGGTTGGGTGGTAAAGGAAGGCCTCTGAGAAAGTCACAGTTGTAGTGAAATCTGAAGTGGAAGTAGGAATTAACCACACAAAGAGAAGGGAAACAGTATTCCAGGAAGAGGGAACAGTGAGTATCAAGGATCTGAAGTGGGAAACAATTTGGCATATTTAAGGAAATGAAAAAATGGTCTGTTTGTCTATAGTATTAGGTAAGAGGATAATTATGGATGTATAGACAGGCAGGAGTCATACAGGAATTTGTGGGCCGTGTTAAATAGTGTGGTATTTATTTGAAGTTCAAATACAATACCTTAGGGTTATACACAGGCAATGTGACATGGTCTAATTTTTATTTTAAAAAGATCACTCTGGTTGCTGTGGCATAGAATAGGTTGTATAAGGACAAGAGTGGGCAGAAGAAGTCCAATTTAAGAGGCTATTCATCTAGAAGATGGATGTTGGTGGCCTAAGGCTAAATGGTGGCAGAGGAGATGTAGAAATGAGAAAACCCAGATCTGAACCCTGAGGAATGATCATATAGGAGTTATACAGGAAAGGGTGGTGTTATGGAAGCCAAAAACTGGCTGTTAGAGGATAGAATAAATAATCAGGTGTGCCAGAAACTGAACAGGTCGAATTAGATAGGAATTAAAAGTATGCCAAATTGATAGGGCAGTTTGGTGGTAATTTTTGACTTCTGCAAGTTTGGTGGATCCAGAGGCTCTGTTGAACTGGACCAAAGAGTGAGTAAAAGCTTTCTGTTTGTGGCATGTCTTTACCACTGAAGACAAGTAAAATGGCCAGCTAATAGATGAGAAACATCTGCCTAAAATCTTTGACTATCTGCTGGGTAAGTTATTATCAAGATAAAACTATAGAGAAGTGAAGTACTGAAATGAATACTGAAGACCATTGTGGAATTTGGGGAGTTTGAGGAGTTAAGCTTTTCAGAAGCTACCCAAAACAGGGTTAAAAGACAAAAACACAGGGACCAAAGGTGGGGATTCCCTCAGTAGTCCTTTTTTCGCTAAATTGGTACCCAAAAGCAGTACACTCTCAGTGAAAGAGAACTTGTTTTCCACCTGCTTCCCTAGGGCACTACAAAGGATATGTCCTTGGTTGTGCTAAGCAGAGTAGGGAGGAAAAAATTAAATTAGAAATTGTATTTCTAATGAGTACAATGAACACTATTTGGGTTATGGGCACACTTACAGCTATGACTCAAGCATTACAAAAGCAATCCATGTAACCAAAAGCATTTGTACCTCCTTAATATTTTGAAGTAATAAAAAAAAATACTGTTTAATAAAAATATATAGTTTGATGAAAAAGAAAGTTTTATTCATGCAACCCAAATTGACACTACTAAAGTAACCACTAGTTGTAAATTTAAAGTGATTGTTACCTTTTAGTTTCCCAGACACCTAGCATGTGAAAATGTAGATCTTTCATGAAGATGTTCACCTGTATCCTAGACCTCAAAGTATTTCCTCAAGTTATAAGAAAAGCAAGCAGCTCACATAGTTTATAATCAAAGAAATGAGAGTACCACACGTATGAGTGAAAGAACAGCAGAAACAACCTTAATAATTTATATAGTAGAATTATTAAACAGAATATGGAGTAAACTATGTTTAATGTTTAATAAACTAAGGAAATGAAAATATGTG
>NW_012144411.1:1832419-1835400 GCF_000956105.1 Propithecus coquereli
TATATATATATATATTCACAGCGTTTTACAACTTGTCTTTTTTTAGCAAAAACATCATAGGCAGCATTCCATTTACTAGAATGTTAGCTCCATCAGGGCAGAGTTGTTGTTAAATTTATTGCTGTATACCTCTGCCTACAACAGTGCCTGGATTAGTGGAAGCACCCAGAGAATTATCAACTGACTGACTGGATTTAGGTCTACATGAATAGGAATTCTGGAAGGAAGGAATTGTTTTGTACTAGATGTAGGGTAGTATGAACTGAAGGATAAAGCTAGGTCAGAGGATGGCAAGTGAAGGTGACAGCAAGGAGAAATGATTTCCTTGTGCTGGCAGTTTAGATTAGGATAAATGTTAGAGGATCTAGGATTTAAAAGTATAGACTTGTTATGTAAGCCAGTAGCTATTTTAAGTTCTATAGGAGAGGTGGAAATTTAAAAATTCAGTGAGTATTAGGGAGAATTTGACATGAAAACTGGGCCAAATAGAATGGGAATGAGAATGGGGCAGAGGGATTTACCTAAGAAACTAAGGTATTATCATTGTAAGGTAAAAAAGGGTTCAGACTAGGGAAGATCATTGACTCTGAAGATCAGAAGATATTGATTCCAGTCTTAATTCTGAAATCATAGGCAAATTTCACATCTCTAGGCCTAGGCCTTTGTTTTCTCATCAGTAAAATGAGTCAATGCGATGTAGTGGATGATCTGAGGACCATTCTAACTCTAAAGGAGTCTTTAATCCTTCCTTTATTCAGCTTTGGGTTTTTCTTTAGTCTTAAGTTTAACGTGGTCTTTAGCAATTACTTTATAATTACTGGGCCAGAATAATACTGACTTGATTGTCTTTTACAATTTGGCTGCTAAACTAGTCATTGAGCATACAAGCTTGATATTGCTTACTTTTAACACTGTTATATGACATTTATTTTGAAAATGAAAGACAAATTTTTATATAAAATACCAATTTCTTCTTTCAGGAATCAGTGCCTGTACCTGAAGAGGCATCAAATCAACTATGTCCTTCAGAAGAACCAGAACAAGAAGAACTTGATTTTGTATTTGATGAGGAGATGGAACAAATAGAAGGACGAAGAAACACATTTACTGATTGGTCTGATAATGATTCAGATTATGAAATCGATGACCAAGATTTAAACAAGATTTTGATTGTGACTCAGACACCACCTTATATGAGAAAACATCCTGGAGGAGATCGAACAGGCAACCACATGTCTCGGGCAAAAATTACATCTGAACTTGCTAAAGTTATCAATGATGGCTTATATTATTATGAACAGGATCTATGGATGGAAGATGAAAACAAACACACAGCCATAAAGGTAATTGTTTTTGGCTAACATCTTTCTGCTGATGCTTTCTTTTGATTGTATGTTGCTGCTTATCTTTAAACATGAGACTTTATGAAATTTTGAGTATAAATATGTTGTATTTCATTTTAAAAATTCCTGGAAATATATTTGATAGTCACCACCTGAGTGAGGAACTGTTTTATTTCTTGAAAATATCAGTGTAATTACAAAAAAAATTAGCACTCACTAACTAAAACTCTTGCTTTTTTCAGGTGAAATTAATAAGAAGGCCCTTTTTCATATGAAGAAATAAAAACTGAAGTTATTATGGACAGGCTTAATTTATATGCTCATTCCTTACCTGGCTATCATCCCAGCTATCTATATAAGCCGGTGGCTTTAGAGAGGACTTACTTTTGTTACTCCCTTCTGTTTCTCTCAGCTTAGTTTGTGCTACGTGCTCTAAGGTAGTAGAAGTGGTTGTGTACAAACTATAGAAGACTAAACTGGTTGTCTTTCCTTGTCCAGTCATTACTGTGGTGTTAGGAATGCTTTTTGAAACCTTGTTCCGATTGTTTCTTCTTGCATTTCACCCCAGATCCTGGTCTCTATCCCAGTTATTAAGGTAAAATATGAGAGAGCCAGAGTACTTTACTTGCTAACTACATTCCTTTGCTATGAGTTATAATGGTACAGGTAGGGATAAAAAGGAATCTTTTTCTGTCATTAAAGTTGTTAGAAAAGCCCTAAATTTTAAATATTTTGGGGGGGATAGAATAATGAGGGAAAGTTATATAACATTGTATGCCAAATAGGAAAGCTATCTTGGTCAGAAACAGTTACAATTGTAGAAAGAAAAGCTGGCTAGGAAGTGGTTGATTAAGGGGACTGCCTGTCCATGGGTTCATATCATCAGCAAGAAGTGTGCTTTCCTTCTTGGCTTCTCATTTCTTTCTTCCTGGGATTTCCGTTACTGCTTTCAGCCTCTTACCTTTTCTAGCCACTGCCTTCTTGGGGAACCTGCCTCAGGCTTTGATAGCTCATTTGTTAAGTGATTTAGAGCCTGAGCAGTTCTCCACCTCTCCTACCACTGTGGGAAAGGAAGTGTGCTTTTATAAAGCTCCTCAGTTGAAAGTCTTTCCTTATATAAGCATTGTTATTTTATTTGTAATACTTAGGTTCTATAAGTAATATCTATCTTAAATCCTTTTTGGAACAGATACAAATAAATTTTACTAATAATTGGTTAAAATTATACTCTCCCCATTCTCTGTCCCTCTCCCCAACTTTGTTTTTCACCATAGCATATATCACCATCTAGCATTCTATATATTTTATTTACTTTTTTTCTGTTTGAGCACATGGATATAAGATCCTTGAGGACAGAGGGTTTTTTGTCTATTTTGTTTACTATTGTATCTCTAGTAGTAGAACAGTTAGTTCCTGGCACAAAGAAGTGCTCAATTAATAGTTGTTGGAGTGGATAAATGGATAAACATTATATGCTAACCAAA
Organism: Propithecus coquereli; assembly: GCF_000956105.1. NCBI lineage: Eukaryota > Metazoa > Chordata > Mammalia > Primates > Indriidae > Propithecus > Propithecus coquereli. The sequence goes on from NW_012144411.1 coordinate 1,835,247, forward strand.
GGAACCTAACCACTGTGTATAATATTGGTTCTGTGGGAAAATGTTTTCAGGGTTTTAAATAACAAACTTTTATAGGCCAACATGAGAAACATATGCCACTTGTAGATGATTATTTATTTCCTTAAAGTAAAATGTAGACCAATAATTAAAAGCC
>NW_012144411.1:1835450-1837016 GCF_000956105.1 Propithecus coquereli
TTTTTTTTTTTTTTTTAACTTCCTGGTGTTCCTTTTCATCTGATGTTGGACCTCCTTGATCATCTCACTACTGTTGTTCTGGAGTTGGGGGTTTAAAAAAGGTTCCCTTCTGATACTGTCATTATTTCCTTCAATTTTTTGTGTGTATTGAAATCTTTCTTTTTTAGAATGTTGTTTATTCCTTGATACCTGGTGATTTTTAGTTGATGATTCATAATAGTATTAGTAAATTGGTATAGTTTTCTTTTGTGACCTTGTAGAATCTGTTCATCCAGAGGGCCATTTTGTTAGATGTGAGGTGTGTTTGCACACTCTGGGTAAGTGGAAAGGTCCTGTGGACTTGGACTTCTAGACCTACTCGGAGAACAGGCATACTGTCTCTGGATCTCCGTAATAGCTAAACTAAGGAGTGCTTTTCTCTGAGAGGTAGAACTTCTTAGTGTATTTCATTCATTGGTGAAATTACCTTTTCTTACCTGCTCCCCAGCTCTGTTTTAGAGGTTCAGAATAATACTAGGATGTGTTTAATCTCTCTGTAGGCCTGACATCTAAAACACAAGCTCTCCCTTGGCAATCTTTTACTTCGTTTAGAAAGAAATTCTTGAACTTTAGTTGGGAGGAGATTTTATAGCTTATCTTCTTAGATAAAGGGATTGGATTAACTGTTCTAGCTGTGTCCTGTAGTTGATTTTCCAAATACCTATTTTGATTGCTGTCCTATATAGTCCATTCCTGCTCTTCGTAGCTGCCATCTCAAAGCTTTCTAGGACCTTAATGCGGCCAATGGCTTTTATTTCCCCATCAGCTTTTTTTTTTGAGACAGAGACTTGCTCTGTTGCCGGGGCTAGAGTGCTGTGGCATTGGCCTAGCTCACAGCAGCTTCAAACTCCTGGGCTCAAGCAATCATCCTGCCTCAGCTTCCTGAGTAGCTGGGACTACAGGCACGTGCCACCACGCCTGGCTAATTTTTTCTGTTTTTAGTAGGGAAGGGGTCTTTCTCTTGCTCAGGCTGGTCTCGAACTCCTGACCTCAAGCAATCCTTCCCCTTTGGCCTCCCAGAGTACTAGGATTACAGGCGTGAGCCACCCACGCCCAGCCCCTATCAGCCTTTCTTTATGTCAGTTCTAGGTTGCTGTTTCCTCTGCTCTTGGTTATTAATACGATCTCATTTACTTTCTGCTTTTTAGAAAGTCATAAAGGTTTCTGATCTTCTGATAGTAATATATGTTTTCAGTATTCATGTGTATTTATTCTTTTCATTACTGTGCATTATTATTGCACTATAAGCATGCACAGCCATCTTCCACCCAAAATCTTGTCTGTTCCTCAGAAATTCCAAAAAAATAATTTGTGTTTGAAAGAGAGATTTACATATCGAGTAAAAAGTAAATGTTCTGTCCAGGGTTTACTATTATTAACAGTTTGGTGTTTAATCTCTGAGACTTATTTTATGTACCTACAAATGTGAAGAATATAGTTTTTAAGAGTATATTCAGTGTTTTAAAAAATATATATTCAGGCCGGGCGCAGTGGCTCACGCCTGTAATCCTAGCACTCTGGGAGGCC
>NW_012144411.1:1847765-1854878 GCF_000956105.1 Propithecus coquereli
AGTCAGAGTTCCAGAAGGAGAGAAGGGAGAGAATGGGACAGAGTTAATATTTTTTTACAGGTAATAACTAGGACCTTTTTGTAACTGAGGAGAGATGCTAGAGTTGAGCAGCTGAGGCAAAAAAGACAAATTACTTTCAAAGAAAGAAGGGTCACTAGACAGCTGACAGCTAACTTCCCAACAGTAACGAGATGAAGCCAATAGACAATGGAATGATAGCTTTAATGTGCCAAGGAAAAATAACTATAAGCCTATAATTGTATGCCTTGCAAAAATATCTTTCAAGTGAGGGGGTAGAATCTGAGAAATCACCACCAGCAGCACCCCATTAAAGGAAGTCCCAACCACATAATGAAAGTGATTTTAGATACCAGAGATATAGAAAGGACTGTAGATATAGCATTTCTTATGATACTAGTAGCACAAGGGACAAAAGAAAAAGTAAATTGGACACTATCAAAATTTTAAGATTTTGTATTTCAAAGGATACCACACAAAGTGAAAAGGCAGTACAGATGTTCCTCAACTTACGGGGTTACATCCCAGTAAACCCATCATTAAGTTGCAAGTATCGTTAAGGTGAAAATGCATCTAATATACCTAGCCTACCGAACAGAATAGCTTAGCCTAGCCTATCTTAAATGTATTCAGAACACTTACATTTGCCTTTAGTTGGGCAAAATCATCTGACACAAACCATATTTTATAATAAAGTGTTGAATATCTTGCGTAATTTATTGAATACTGTATTAGAAGTGAAAAACAGAATGGCTCACTGCTGCTTGCTAGCCCAGGAGAAGATGAAAATTCAAAATTTGAAGTACGGTTTCTACTGAATACTTATTGCTTTCATACCATTGTAAAGTTGAAAAACCATAAATCAAACTATCATAAATCAGGGACTGTTTGTACATACAACACAATACAATTTATGTTAGTATCCAAATAAATAGTTATAAATCTAACAAAATATGTACACAGTCTGTGTGAGAATACTACAAAACCCTGATAAAAGAAATCAAGGAAGAACTAAATGGAGAAATATTCCATGTTCACAGATAGGAAGGCTCAATAATGTCAATGTGTGAGTTCTTCCAAACATGATCCATAGGTTCAATGCTGTCTCAGTCAAAATCCCAGCAAGTTATTTTGTGGGTATCTGGAGGGGCAAAAAAAAAAAAAACAAAAAAAACCCACAATAGCTAACACAATATTAATAGAGAAAAACAGAGTTGGAGGACTGACGCTACCCAACTTCAAGACTTACTATAAAGCCACGGTAGAGAGCCCAGAAGTAGACCCACGTAAATATAGTCAACTGATCTTTGACAAAGAAAGAAAGGCAATGCAATAGAATAAACATAGTCTTTTTAACTGATGCTGGAACAACGAGATAACCACATGTAAAATAACCTGGATACAGACTTAACTCTTCACAAAAATTAAAGTGTATCATAGACCTAAATATAAAATGCAAAACTATGAAACTCCTAGAAGATAACCTAGGAGAAAATCTAGGTGACCTTGGGCTTGGCATGACTTCCTGATACAACACCAAAGCACAATCAATGAAAAGTAATTGATAAGCTGGACTTCATCAAAATTAAAAACTTCTGCTCTATGAGAGATACTATCAAGAGAATGAGAAGACGAGTAAGTGGAAGAAACTATTTGCAAAAGACAAATCCGATTAAGGACTGTTAGCCAAAATATATAAAAAACCCTTAAAACTCAATAAGAAAACCCAATCAAAAAATTGTCAATTAAAAAATGGTCAAAATACCTAAACTGACACTTTACCAAAGAGGATAAATAGGTGACAAATAAACATGAAAAAATGCTCAGCATCATATATTCCTAGGGAGTTGCAAGTCAAAACAACAATGAGATATCACTGCATACCTATTGGGAGATCCTAAGTCCAAAACAATGACAATACCAAATGCTTGGAAGGATGTGGAGAAATAAGAACTGTCTTTCGTTGCTGGTGGGAATGCAAACTGGTACAGCCACTTTGGAAGGTAGTTTGATAGTTTCTTACAGAGCTAAATATACTCCACTAAATGATCCAGCAAATTTACTCAAATCAGTTGAAATTTATGGCCATACAATAATCTGTACATGGATGTTTTTAGCAGCTTTATCCATGATTGCCAAAACTTGGAAGAAACCAAGATGTTTTTCAGTAGGTGAATGGATAAACAAACTGGTATGTCTAGACAGTGGCCTGTTACTCAACCCTAAAAATAAATGAGCTATCAAGCTGTGAAAAGACATAGATGAAGCTTAAGTTCATATTACTGAGTGAAAGAAGCCGAGCTGAAAAGGCTACATAGTGTGATTCTAACTATATGACATTCTGGAAAAGGCAAAACTATGGAGACGGTAAAAAGATCAGTGATTTCCAGGGGCTGGAGAGAGGGAGGGATGACTAGGCAGAGCCTAGAAGATTTTTTAGGCAGTGAAACTATTCTGTATGATACTATAGTAGTGGATGCATGTACCCTACATTTTTGAAAATCCATAGAATGTACATCACCAAAAGTGAGCCCTAATGTAAACTGTGGACTTTGGGTGATAATACGGTGTAAGTTCATTGATTATAACCAGTGTATCTGGTTATATATCAACCAGGATGTTGATAGTGGGGGAGGTTGTGCATGTATGGGGACAAGGGGTATATGGGAATACTCTATAGTCTGCTTAGTTTTGCTGTGAAACTAGAACCATTCTAAAAAAGTCTATTTTAAAAAGAGGTAACAGGAGAAAATATTTGCAAATCATATATCCAGTTAAGGACTTGTGTTTGTAATGTATAAATTATAGCTCAATAAGACAAATAACCCAATTTAAAAATGGGAAAATAATTCGTATAAATGACATATCATCAGAGAAGAAATATATGTGGCCAATAAGTGTGTGAAAAGTTCAGCATCATTAGCCATCAGGGGAATTAAAATCAAAATCATAATGATACCATCTCATACCTACTAGGATGACTATAATAAAGATACACTAAGAAGTGTTGGTAAGAGTGGGGAGAAAGTGGGACCCTCATACAGTACTGTTAGGAATGTAAAATGGGCATCTGTTTTGGAGTACAGTATGGAAGTTCTCAAATGGTTAAACATAGAGTTACCACATGACCCAGCAATTCTACTCTTGTAACTAAGATAAATGAAAACACATCCACCCAAAAAACTTGTACAAAAATGTTCATTGCAGCATTTTAAAAATGAACTCAAATTTTCATCACCTGATGCAAGGATAAATGTGACATATCCATATAATGGAATATTTGGTAATCAAATGGAAGTACTAATACATGATACAATATGAAAACATTATGAAGACAGTAAGTGAAAGGAGCCAGTTACAAAGGACCACATACTGTATGAGTCCATTTATATGAAATGACTAGAACAATAAAATCCATATAGACAAAATGTAGGTTGTGGTTTCCTGGGACAGGGATTGTGGGTGAGTGGTTAGGAAGAAATGTAGAGTGACTGCTGATGGGTAGCGGGTTTCTTTTTGGGGTAATAATGGTTGTAAAACATTGAATATATGAAAAACAATTATACACTTGAGTGAATTATACTATATGTGGATTATACATTAATAAAGCTGTTATAGTAAACAACAGCTGGGTGTAGTGGCTTATGCCTGTAATTCCAGCACTTTGGGAGGCCAAGGCAGGAGGATTGCTTGAGGCCAGGAGTTTGAGACCAGCCTGGCCAACATAGCAAGATCCTAACTCTACAAAAAATAAATTAGCTGGGCATGGTGATGTGCACCTGTAGTCCCAGCTACTTGGAAGACTAAGGCAGGAGGTTTGCTTGAGCCCAGGAGTTTGAGGCTACAGTGAGTTATGATGGCTCCGCTGTATTCTGACCTGGGCAACAGAGCAAGACCCTGTTTCATACATACAAAAATAGAAAAGTAAAAATAAATTAATAAAAATATAAATAAAAAACAAAAATAAATTAAAAAATAAATTGATGCATGCATACAAATGGAAATATATCCTGTGTTCATGGATGACTTAATATTGTTAATATGTCAACACTACCTAAAGCGATCTACAGATTCAGTGCAATCCCTATGAAAATCCCAATGAAAATTTTTTGCATAGACAGAAAAACCCATCCTAAAATTCATGTGTAATCTCATGGGACCCTGAAGAGGCAAACCATTCTTGAAAAAGAATAAATTCGGAGGCTTCAGACTTCCTGGTTTCAGACATATTACAAAGTTATGATAATCAAAACATTGTCATACTACCATAGGATGGATGTATAGACCAATAGAATAGAAAGCCCAGAAATAAACGCTCACATATATTGTTAAATGATTTTTGACGAGCATATCAAGGCCATTCAATGAAGAAAGGTTCTCTTCAACAAATGGTGTTGGAAAAATTAGATCTCCACATGTAAAAGTAGGAGGTTGGACCCTTACCTTAGACCATACATGAAAATTAATTCAAACTGGATTAAAGATTTAAACATACCATCTAAAATTACAGCACACTTAGAATAAAGCCTTAGAGGAAAGTCTTCATGACCTTGGATTTGACAGTGGTGTCCTGGATTTCACACCACAATCACGTTACAAAACAAAAGTATACAAATTGGAATTCACATATTATGTATATGATACATATATTCATAAATCATATCTCATAAGGAGTTAACATCCTGAGTATATAAAGAACTCCTACAACTCAAAAAAAAAAAGAATTTAAAAATGGGCCAAGGATTTGTATAGATAATTCTCTAAATATAATATAAAAATGTCTAAAAAGCATTTGAAAAGATGTTCAAAATCACTACCCAGTAAAGAAATACAAATCAAAATCATGAGAGATTGCTTCACACTCATTCGGATGGCTACTATTAAAAACACAGAAAATAACACTTGTTAACAATAATGTGGAGAAATTGGAACCCATGTGCATTGTTGGTGGGAATGTGAAATGGTGCAATCCTTATGGCAAATAGGATGGCAGTTTCTCAAAAAATTAAAGATAGAAATACTATGTACTCAGCAATACCAATTCTAAGTATATATCCAAAAGACTTGAAAGGAGATCAAAGAGATACTTGCATCCATGTTCATAGCAGCATTATTGACAATAGCCAAGAGGTGGAAGTAACCCAGATGTCCTTCAATGGACGAATGGATAAACAAAATGTAGTATATATATACAACGGAATATTATCTGGCATTAAACTTAAAAAGGATGGAAATCTTGTCACATTCTGCAAACTTGGATGAACCTTGAGGACTTTCTGCTAAGGGAAATACCCAGTCACAAAAAGACAAATGCTATATGATTCCACTTCTGTATCTAACTTAAGTGGTAAACTTTATAGAAACAGAAGGGAGGAAGGTGGTTGCTAGGAGCTGAGGACAGGGGGAAATGGGAAATTGTTGTTTAACGGGTATAGGGTTTCAGTTTTGCTAGATGAAAAATGTTGAAGATCTGTCTGTTGCACAGCAGTGTAAATATATTTATATTAACACTACTGAACTGCACACTTAAAAATGGTTAAAGTGGTGCATTTTGGTTTTTTAACCCAATTAAAAAGAAAAATTATAAAAGAAAGCTCAACTACTTACCCAATTAAAAAAAACAGTAACCGAAAGAAAACTTATATACATATTAATATCAGAATAGACTTACAAAGTAGACTTAGAAACAGAAAGCGTTACTAGTGCTAAAGTGTGTCATGTAATAATAAAAGGTGAAGTTTATCAGGAAAGTATAGCCTAAAATTAAATGTATTTAATATCAAAATTTCAAATATATGAAACAAAAATTGACAGAACAAATCCACAGTTACAGCAAGTGATTTAATTTACTCCCTGAGTAAATAAGGCATAATCGGACAGTAAAATACAATTTCAAGGCCAAGCATGGTAGCTCACACCTGTAATCCCAGTACTTTGGAAGTCTGAACAAGGAGGATCACTTGAAGCCAGGAGTTCCAGACCAGTCTGGGCAGCATAGGAAGACCTCATCTCTACAAAAAAAAAAGAAACAACTTTGTGCCTAAGAACTGCAGAGTAATGTTCTTTTTGGGTATATCCATGGTACTTTAGACCTGGAGTGACCACTGGTTTAGAAACGGAATTTCAAAGCATTGATACTTACAAATCATATTAGTCGAATTAAGCTAGTGATTAATAATAAAAATAAGTGAAAAAGTAAAGTAATCCCCATGTTCTTGAAAACAATATGTTTTTAAATAATTCATTCAAAGAAGAAATTAGTGGAAATTAGAAACTACGAATTGAATGATACCTGAAGTTAAGAGGTGCAGCTAAGGTGGTAGGCTTAAATGCAAGTATTAGGAAAAACACTTGAATTAATAGGCCAATCACCAGTATTATTTTTGCTGTATAAAATTTTCCTAACTCTCAAAGGCTTAAAGCAAAAATTTCTCGCATCACCTGACATTGGCTCTGGGTCAGCTATTGCTGACATATTGTGTATATGTTTGTTTCTGCTCCATTTGTCTTCTTATTTTGGGTATAATGCCAGAACAGCAGCCTCTATACAGCACATGCTCATTCACACGGCAGAGGGGAAGAACAAAAGTCAGAGATAAAATGATTCTTAACAGTTATATTTGAATTTGCTGCTTATATGTGCTTTCTATCCATTTCTTACATTCCATTGACTAAATCATATAGCCAAGCCTATGCCCTGGAAGATATGTATGTATATATTCTTTTTTTCCATTTATAATTTATTTTTTATCGATGCCTAATGATCATACATATTTATGGGGTACATGTGATATTTTGATATGTGCACACAATGTGTAATGATCAAATCGGAATAATTCAGATATCCATTATCAAATATCTGTCATTTGTGTTGGGATGGGAAATATATATTCTTAAAAGGTATGTCACAATGGGTAGATATGCATAATTTTCTTATCTAGGGAATATGGGCAGTGAACAGTAGAAGAATCTAAGATAGCACTGATCTTCAAGAAGTTAGAAAAACAATTAGTGATATAAATCCTGATAAAAATATATAGAAGGAAATAAGTAGCAGAATGTAATGAATTATATCTAACACACACTAGAGGATTA
>NW_012144411.1:1856373-1857742 GCF_000956105.1 Propithecus coquereli
ATAACTTTTAAGAATTCATTTTATAATAGTATATATTTTCTATGGCTGTCATAACAAATTACCATAAAATCTGGCAGTTTTAAAACAAGACAGTTTTATTTATGCAGATCCGAAGTCCAGGTGAGCTCAGCTGGTTTCTGTGCTCCAAGTCTCACAAGACTTAAATCAAGGTTGTTGGACTTCCTAGGCTCTTATCTGCAGCTTGTATATGAGAATCATTTTCATTCAGATTGCTTGCAAAGTTCACTTCTTTTTGGCTGAGTGTAGGGTTGAAGTCCCCCATTTCCTTTTTCCCGTCCGTCTCTGAGACAGCCTCTCAGCTCCTTAAGAGGCCACATCCATTTCTGGTGAAATTGCACTCTCAGTTTTTAAATCAACAATAGCAAATAAAGCCTCTCTTCACATCTCTTAGACTTTTCCTTCTGTTACCTCTCTCCTGCCTACAGTTGGCGAATGTTCTCTGGATAATCCAGAGTAAGCTCCCTATCTTAAGATCATTTATTGGTAACCTTAATTACATCTGCAAAGTTCTTTTTGTTACGTAAGGTAACATAATCATGTGTTACAGAGGTGCGGGGCTTGAACATGTGAGGGACTGTTCTGCCTACCATAGAACAGATCTTTAAAAGAATGCACCAAAGTTTTAAGGAGAGTATTATTATAATACTTAATGGAAAGATACTAGTGAAGACATAAATGGGGAAATACTAAAGTTGGTGTTTAGTATGCACTCTTTTGGATGTTTTAATGACAATTATTTGTGTTGATTTTATCAATCTTGTCCTATAAAATTGTGCTTTTTTTCCCACTTAACAAATCTTTTCCCTCCAGTGAACCTCATTAAGCAAGTAAAAAAAAATCTTTTCCTACTCTGAGATCATGAAGATCAATGTGGTAAAGACAATAATTCTCCCCAAATTGATTCAAAAGTCAGTTAGATTCCAGTATTTTTTTTTTTTTTTCAAACTCCACACCAGAGTCTAGATTTATATGGGCTGCCTTGGTGGCTCACCTCTGTAATCCCAGCACTCTGGGAGGCTGAGGTGGGAAGATCCCTTAAGGCCAGGAGTTCAAGACCAGCATGGGCAACATAGCAAGACCTTGTCTCTGGAAAAAAAAAAAAAAAAAAACTATTAACCAGGTGTGGTGCATGTAACTGTAGTCCCAGTGACTTCCGAGGAGTTTGAGGCTTCAGTGAGCCATGATCTGGAGCACTGCACTCCAGCCTGGGTGACAGAATGAGACTCCGTCTCTAAGAAAAATACAAATAAAATTTACATGAAAGTGTAATGGACAAGCAACTGAACACAATCCTCAAGGCACAGTTTAAATGTGTAAGATGGACTATAGGAATGAAATAGAAAGTCCA
>NW_012144411.1:1858188-1865578 GCF_000956105.1 Propithecus coquereli
AGCTTCTGGAAAATTTAAGATTGCATTGTTTATATTGGACAGCATTACCCTAGAGGAACTTACAAGTGTTTATCAGGAGCAATATATAATAATATAGCAGAATAGTTCATTATAATCACAAATTGGAAATATTCAAAGTGTCCGTCAGGACTTGACTGCTTGTGTCATCATATAGTAGTAATCACTGTGATGCTATATAGTAGTGAAAAATGATTGCCATACACGTGTCCATCATTACTTGACTGGATATGTCATCATACAGTAATCATTCTGATGCTGTACAGTAGGGAAAAAAATGTTTGCCACACATATACTTATGAATACATGTAGAGAATAATGCTGAGTGAAAAAAGTTAAGTGAGGTTACATCCAAAGTATGATTCCATAAAACTCAAGAACAGGTCAAATCAAACATGTATTTTCCAAGGACATGTATAAATATAGATGGCTATATAAAGAAAAGTCTGGAATAATTATTATATAAGTCAGGATTTGGGTTTGGGGGATGGGGTGGAGAGAGGTGTAGGATACACGCGTTTCTAAAATACTAACAGTTGTGTTTCTGGTAATTGTTACATGAATTTATAAACAAGTTGTACTTATGTTTTATGCATTCTTCTATATGTTATATTTCATAACAATATGAAAATGCTAGAATAAATAAGGATGGGTTGTACAAAAAGAGGCAAGCCAAAGCTGACTTTTTTACTTCTTGGAGCTGCAGAGTTGTTGCTCTTTGGTCTAAAAGGTTCAACCTGTGCTTTTTTCATCTAACTATTCATCTTCCTTTCCAGTAGTCTGCTTGCAGTGGTGCTGTAAATCTGTACAGTATTGAGAACATAGAGATCAGATGTCCATTCCAAAAATGTGCTGGTGAGCCTTCACATCTTGTCACTCATATTGTTGGCTGGCCCTAGAGCTCATGAGGCCCAGAAATTGCCCAGTCCACGATCTCGCATGATTATGTCCCCCAAACTAGAAATCCTTAATTTGAATCTGCAGAATAAGAGAGAGAAACCCAAGTTGCTTATGTAGAAACCCAAATATGCTAATGTCTTTGCCTCCAGCGTTTCCGAAAGAACCTTCAAATTTGAAACGTCTGAATCATGTCTGTCAGTCACTTAATCTCATCTTTAGGCTCATTGCATTTGCTTATGCAATATACCAGTTTTGTCCAGTATCTCTTGGAGTGTTACCAGGTGAACTTTTACTCCTCACCTGTTGTGTAAGCATCAATTCCCAGAGTTCTCCTTCTATTTACTGGCTTTTTTTGTTGTTTTTTGGAGACAGAGTCTCACTCTGTTGCCCCAGGTTAAAGAGCAGGGGCATCATCATAAGCTCACTGCAACCTCAACCTCCTGGGCTCAAGCAATCCTCCTGCCTCAGCTTCCTGAGTATCTGGGACTACAGGCACACACTGCCATACCTGGATAATTTTTCCTATTTTTAGTAGAGATGGGTTCTCTTGCTCAGGCTAGCCTCGAACTCCTGGCCTCAAGCAATCTTTCCGCCTAAGCCTCCCAGAGTACTAGGATTACAGTCGTCAGCCGCCATGGTATACTAGGCTTTGTGTTGTTCGAGAGAACATTTCTAGTTGTTAGATGACTGAGACCATCAGTAGGTACATTGTTGAGAGGGTACACTGGAGGTGAGTTCTCTCTTCTGCCTTGACCCAGACAATATTCTGAAATTATTGGGGCCCTCAAACCTTGGGAGACTTGATGGCTGTCATTCACTTCGACTTTGCTGATTCCTTCACTGTCTTATGCAGCATTCACCTTATAAATGTAGACAGGCCCTTTCCTGTATTTGTTGCAGATAGTGAAAGGAGCTTCAGTTGTAGTGGAATATTTGGTATATGGTTGGAAATGGTGTACAAATTTACCAGCAGATGGCTGGCAGACAGAAACAATAGCATCATACTGACTTGTTGAGAGGAGAGTCATGTAAAATTTCCCTCTCCTTACCACCACTTGAGCTGATCCTTTTCTCCTTACTAGAGAACACTTAAGTTGAGAACTTACCTGGCAAAGCTGGAGCCTATTCCTGACCAGGAGTAAATTTGTGTGCAAGTTCCACTGATAGTGCAATTCTGGACCCAAATCTAACTTCTGTGAATCTCAGGTAGGGATTATTTTTGTCTTCTCTACCTCATAGGGTTGTAAAGAATTTTGAAAACTGTAGCAGATTGAGTATATGTGAAGAAAGAACAAAGACTACTTGGTTATGTGGGACCAGGAACAAGGATACAAATGGAGGGGAGACCAGGAATTTAGTGAATGTAGAAGCTTGGGCAGACTTTACATAGAAATTATGCCATCAAAGTGTGGAGGTTTTCCCAAGTGCTACAGTTCCAGACATTTCCATCATTACTCTGTTGATGTTGTATATTTCAAAATGCAAAACTCTTCTTTTAATTTTTTAGATAGGATCTTGCTCTGTTGCCCAGGCTGGAGTACAGTGACCTGATCATAGCTCACTGCAACCTTGAACTCCTGGGCTCAAGTGATCCTCCCGAGTAGCTAGGACTACTGGCGTGTGTCACCACACCTGGCTAATTTTTTTTTTTTACTTTTTGTAGAGACAGGGTCTTGCTATGTTGCCAGTCTGATCTCAAACTCCTAGCCTTAAACAATTTTCCTGCCTCAGCCTGCCAGAGTGCTGGGATTACAGGTGTGCACCACTGTGCCCAGCTGCAAAAACTCTTCCTCCTAATACCTTACTCTGAAAGACTTCCTCAGATCACTTTACTTTCATAGGCAACATGCAGCCTCATATTAACTAGTCACTCTCTCTTTAGAAATGGTTTTCAACTAGACTTCTTGCTAGAGAGACAAGTGAGTCAGGAAACCTGATTTCAGGTCTTCCTTTACTATGTAAATTCTGGCTATAATCTCTTACATAAGTCAGTTCCGTACTTCAAATATGGTAGCTTTATAATAAATTGAGTCCTTGCCAGGGATTCACTCATTAACATATATTTGAATGCCAAATATGTTCCTGAAAATGTGGTAGTGAACATGACTGACTACTGAAAATGAAATCTCCAAATAATTCATAAGGGTGGCCTGGGTGCACATAATTAAACTGGAAAATATAGGCAATAGATAACTATCATAATTGATCATTGAATTTAGTTATGAGCCTCTTGATAACAATAAAGAAGAAACTTGCTCAGTTTTCTCAGTGGAACAATTGGGGAGAAAAGTGTGAATGAGAAGACAAACAAAATTATGAGTGTAATACATTCAAATGTATATAAATGTGTTGCACTCAAATATTGAAGCTTGGTATAAGGTATTAGAGAAATGACAGTATCTGAACATAGATAAGAAGTCAAGGTATGGGTGTGTGTGTGTATTTTAATATTTTTTAAAGAGTGGAAAGTACTAGAACATTTTACATGGTGATGGGAATGGTCTAATAGAAAGGGAGAATTGAAGATACAGATAAGGGTAGATAACGGGCCTAAGTTCCTGAGACTATAATAGTGAATAGGATTCAGAGCATGTGGAGCAGAACTATTTCAACTTCAGAACTATTGACTTTTTTTTTTTTTGAGACAAGGTCTCACTTTGTCGCCCAGGCTGTATTGCAGTGGCGCAATCATAGCTCACTGCAGCCTCAAACTCCTGGGCTCCAGTGATCCTCCCGCCTCAGGCTGGGATTACAGGCCTGAGCCACACTACGCCTGGCCACTGTTGACATTTGAACCAGATAATTCTTTGTTGTGGAAGCTATCCTAGGCATCTCAGGATGGTTAGCATTATCTCTGGCTTCTACTCACTAGATGCCAGTAGCACTTGACCCGCATCCCATGACAAAAATGTACCTAGTGGGCTGTGGGCAAAATCAACCCCAATTGAGAACCACTGATACAGAGGTATTGACCTTCAAAGTGACCTTGTTCTTTACCTGGAAGAAAGAAGTAGAGGATGGGTATGTTGATTTGTTGGTGGAAATAGGAGGAAGTTACTTTTCATGATTTAACCTTTCTCATGAAATATGGGTGAAGGTTGTGGGACTGGTGGGAGGGTCCAGAGAATGAAAAAAATTAAAAGGTCATTTTTGTAGAATGAGAGACTAAGATGGTTAGAAAAGAAATGATTCCTGGTGGATAGTAGGAGACTAGAAGCTATTTCTTTTGGAGAAACTATACTAGAGAAGCTTTAGACCAAAGAGACTAGACATAGGAAAATGGAGGCAGGTACCAAGATTATCCTTGATTTATTTAAAAAACTTTTTAGGTCGGGCGCAGTGGCTCACACATGTAACCCTAGCACTCTGGGAGGCCACGGCGGGAGGATCTGTTCAGCTCAGGAGTTCGAGACCAGCCTCAGCAAGAGTGAGACTCTGTCTCTACTAAAAATAGAAAAAATTAGCTGGGCATGATCGTGTGTGCCTATAGTCCCAGCTACTGAGGAGGCTGAGGCAGGAGGATCGCTTTAGCCCAGCAGGGCAAGGGTGCAGTGAGCTGTGATTGTGCCATTGCACTCCAGCCTGTGTGACAGAATGAGGCTGTGTCTCTTAAAAAAAAAAAAAAAAAAAAAGTAGTAAGTTTTATGTATGTTTTATCTCAATAAAAAAAGTATACAAAATAATAAAAAAAAGATAAGGTGACTCACACCTGTAATCCTGGAACTCTGGGAGGCGGAGATGGGTGGATCGCTTGAGGTCAGGTGTTTGAGACCAGCCTGAGCAACAGCAAGACCCCATATACAAAAAATAGAAAAATTAGCTAGGTGTGGTGATGTACACCTGTAGTCCCAGCTACTTGGATGGCTGAGGCAAGAGGATCACTTAAGCCCAGGAGTTTGAGGTTACAGTGAGCTATGATGATGCCACTGCCCTCTAACCAGGGCGACAGAGCGAGACTCTGCCTAAAAAAGAAAAAAAAGAAAGAAAGAAAAAGGCAAGCAGATCACTTGTTGTGCCATAAATTGTGAAAGTGCTAAACAGATGGGGATATACTAGTTGTACACAGGAGCCATCTTGAAAAGGTTCTAACCTGACTAGATTTGAGACATTTGAACATCAAAATGTATAATGACAGGAATGGATAGGAATCCATTCTGGAGTCCATACTGGCACAAAAAAAGAAAATTAAAACATAAAAAATGCGGTGGAGGGGAAATTTTTTTTTTTTTTTTACAGAAGAATGCTAACTAGTTAACATAGAGGAAATAACAGAAATAAAAAATCACTATCTTATAATAAGCATAACTGATTCAGGCAGACGTCATCAGTGAAAGGTAAAAGTTGAATAAAGAGTGTTGGGGAACACAGTTTCAGAGTTATCATTCCAAAGATAACATATTGATTACAAAGGGAAAAAATTATAAAGAGTAGATACCGTCATAACCAAATGACCAAAAAATCATCAATTCTGACCAAATCCTTAATTTTGACCACATCACCAATTTTATAACTGATATCATATGTCTCCTGAGGTGATGCACTGAAGAGGGCACATCACCTATATAATGTTCCTGTCAAAAATACTTAATCTGAAGTGAATAGTGAAAATATCAGGCAAATTCAAACTGAGGGATGAAACTACTGGCTTGAACTCTTCAAAAATGTCAATGTCATGAAAGGCAAAAAAAAAAAAAAAAAAAAAGGCTGCAGGACTCTTTCAAATAAAGGAAGACTAAAATTCCCACCTCAGCCTCCCGAGTAGCTAGGACTATGGGCATACACCACCACGCTCAGCTAATTTTTTCAGTTTTTGTAGAGGTGGGGTCTTACTGTGTTGCCCAGGCTGGTCTCTAACTCCTAGCCTCAAGCAATCCTCCTGCCTCGGTCTCCCAAAAGTGCTGACATTATAGTCATGAGCCACTGGGCCGAGCCTTATTTTATAATTTTTAAGGGTTTGTGGTCTTCCCTGGTTTTATCCTTGGCCTACTTCTCTTATTACTTTGATAATTTATCCAAAAATGACAGAATCTACTCTTAGGTTTTTAATCATTTAGTACATGCTAATGACTGCCTAGTGTTTTTGTGGAACTCTAGAACTATATAACCAGTAGCCTATTAAATTCTCCAATTAATTTGTCTCACATTTCATAGGCATCTCTTTTATATTCTTTCTCCCATTAAAAAAAAGTTAAAACCTGTCTCCTATTATTTTTTATTTCGTTTAGATGCCCATCAACTTATCCTAACTTCCAACATACAGCTTGTCACTAGGTCCTATCTGTCCTTTCCTATCCATTCCTACTATCATGCATCATCTCTCCATAGGATTTTTACAGTACATTCTTAGCTCCAGTTCATTCTCTTTCTAGCTTTAGTCTTGTCAGAGTAGTCTTTCCTCTTTTCTTTCTTATTTCATTTTTCCTTCTTAGCTAATAAGGCAATTCACTACAAATCTAAGAAGCCATTCTTTTTTTTTTTTTTTTTTTTGAGACAGAGTCTCACTCTTGCCCAGACTAGAGTGCCGTGGCATCAGCCTAGCTCACAGCAACCTCAAACTCCTGGGCTCCAGTGATCCTCCCGCCTCAGGCTGGGATTACAGGCCTGAGCCACACTACGCCTGGCCACTGTTGACATTTGAACCAGATAATTCTTTGTTGTGGAAGCTATCCTAGGCATCTCAGGATGGTTAGCATTATCTCTGGCTTCTACTCACTAGATGCCAGTAGCACTTGACCCCCATCCCATGACAAAAATGTACCTAGTGGGCTGTGGGCAAAATCAACCCCAATTGAGAACCACTGATACAGAGGTATTGACCTTCAAAGTGACCTTGTTCTTTACCTGGAAGAAAGAAGTAGAGGATGGGTATGTTGATTTGTTGGTGGAAATAGGAGGAAGTTACTTTTCATGATTTAACCTTTCTCATGAAATATGGGTGAAGGTTGTGGGACTGGTGGGAGGGTCCAGAGAATGAAAAAAATTAAAAGGTCATTTTTGTAGAATGAGAGACTAAGATGGTTAGAAAAGAAATGATTCCTGGTGGATAGTAGGAGACTAGAAGCTATTTCTTTTGGAGAAACTATACTAGAGAAGCTTTAGACCAAAGAGACTAGACATAGGAAAATGGAGGCAGGTACCAAGATTATCCTTGATTTATTTAAAAAACTTTTTAGGTCGGGCGCAGTGGCTCACACATGTAACCCTAGCACTCTGGGAGGCCACGGCGGGAGGATCTGTTCAGCTCAGGAGTTCGAGACCAGCCTCAGCAAGAGTGAGACTCTGTCTCTACTAAAAATAGAAAAAATTAGCTGGGCATGATCGTGTGTGCCTATAGTCCCAGCTACTGAGGAGGCTGAGGCAGGAGGATCGCTTTAGCCCAGCAGGGCAAGGGTGCAGTGAGCTGTGATTGTGCCATTGCACTCCAGCCTGTGTGACAGAATGAGGCTGTGTCTCTTAAAAAAAAAAAAAAAAA
>NW_012144411.1:1865628-1873359 GCF_000956105.1 Propithecus coquereli
GGGACTACTGGCATGCACCACCATGCCTGGCTAATTTTTTATATATATATTTTTAATTGTCCAGCTAATTTCTTTCTATGTTTTTAGTAGAGACGAGGGTCTGGCTCTTGCTCAGGCTGGTTTCGAACTCCTGAGCTCAAACGATCCGCCTGCCTCAGTCTCCCAGAGTGCTAGGATTACAGGCGTGAGCCACCGCACCTGGCCAAGAACCATTCTTGATTTCAGACAAGGCTTCGTCCCTCTGCGTTAGCTTCATTTTTGGTCATACTTTCTCCATGTGGTAGCAATGATAGCCACCAACAGTTTCAGGCTTACGTTATTTTCAAAGTAAGTGATTCCAAGGGAAAGAATGCCATCTCTCATCTTTCTAAGATATAAATATGATTATTTCCATATTTTTCTTAATACTATTCAGTGGTTCCTAACCCCACTCAGGATAAAGTTCAAATTCTTTGGCAGACAAGAATTTGGCACTTAAATGTCTTCATTGTGCTACTGCTCTCAGCTTTAAAATTCATGTCCGTAAATACCAAGTTGCATATGCTGTTTCCTCTGCCTGCAATATCTTTTCACGTTGTTTACTTGCCAGGCTCCTTTTTATCCTTTAGATAGCAAAATCCAGTTCACATGTTACTCTTACAGGAAATACTTCTTTGATAGTTTTGTTACTCATCCACCCCAGAAAAATCACTCTCCTATTCTACCTTTAACTTTGTACATACCTATTTTCAACTCATACTGAATTATAATTAATTTGTATACAAATTTTCATATCTACTTGATTATTAAATCTCTTCGATCCCTTCTTGAACAAGGCAAGGTATAAATTTATATTAAAAAAGAACAATAAGGGTGGGGCATGGTGGCTCACACCTGTAATCCTAGCACTTTGGGAGGCTGTGGTGGGAGGATTGCTTCCAGCCAGGAGTTCAAGACCAGCCTGAGCAAGAGGAGACACTGTCTCTACAAAAAGTAGAAAATTTAGCTGGGTGTGGTGGCATGCTTCTGTAGTCCCAGCTACAGGGGAGGCTGAGGCAGGAGGATGGCTTCAGCCCATGAGTTTGAGGTTGCAGTGAGCTATGATGACACCACTGCACTCTAGCCCAGGGGACAAAGTGAGACTGTGTCTCAAAAATAAAGAAAAGGTAAACAAATTATTGAATTTTGCATTTAAAATAGGTGAATTTTGTGATACGTAAATTTAATAAATAAAGCTCTCAATAAACCTGTGTAAAAATGAAGGTAAAATAAAGATAATATCAGATAAATGAAAACTGAGAAAATTTATTGTCAGCAGATCTGCTTTAAAGAAAATACTAAAGGGTGTTTTTCAGGCACAGGAAAATGATTTCAAAAAGAAGCTTGGAGATGAAGGAAGGAAGAGCAATGGGAAGGGTAAATATTTGTGTAGATTTAGACAAATATTGAAACTAAACACAACACAGCTGATGTAACTCTGTCGATAACCAAAGTAGATTTTTAAGGCAAAAAGAATTATTTGGGATATAAAGATGCTTAAACTCAATTCTCTGCTAAAAAGAATATAAAAAAAATAAAAAGATATTAAGATGGGCAATTTATAGTCATAACAAATTTCATTACCCCAAAAGATATAGTAGTCCTAAATTTGTATGCATCTTAATAATTCAGCTTCAAAATACATAGGGCAAAAATTGACAGCCAAGTAGACACATTCATAATCACCTTTTTAGGAAGAAAGATTTTAACACACCTTTCTTAGGAAGAAAGGTGCAAGATGGAGCAAGCAGACCCAAAAAATCAGGTTATAGAAAATGTGAGTACCATTTAGAAACTTGACTTAATTGATGCAAGTGAAACATTGCATCCAACATATGCAGAATACACATTCTTTTTAAGTGCACATTGACCTTTATTTCATACCATACACAAAAAAATCAATTCTAAATGGATTATGGATCTAAATGTGAAAGACAAAATAATAAAACTTCAAGAAGATAATATCTCCATGATCTTTGAGTAGGGAAGATTAATTATTAAATAGGAAATAATACAATGAAGGAAATGATGGATAAATTGTACTACGTTAAAATGAAGAAGTTCTTTTCATCGAGACACCATAAGAGAGTAAAAAGACAAGTTAAAAAGTATAAGAAGATATTTACAACAGTTTATGAAGAACTCTTACAAATCAGGAGGAGAAAGACAAACCTATGGAAAAATGAGCAATAGAATTCAATAGTCACCTGACAAAAGAAGTTATCCAAATCAAGTGATCTTCCAGCATTAGCCTCCTGAGTAGCTCAGACTACAACCATGCCTGGCTACTTATTTTTCTGTAGAGATGGGGTCTCCCGATGCTGCCCAGGGTGGTCTTAAACTCCTGGCCTCAAGCAGTCCTCTCGGCTTTGCCTCCCAAAGTGCTGGAATTACAGGTATGAGCCACCACACCCACACAAAGCAACAAATATATGAAAGGTTTTCAGCCTTGTTAGTAATCAGAGTGATACAAATTAAAACCACAATGAGATAACACATAAACCTTCCAGAATGACTATAATTTTAAAAGTTTTTGAATTTTTATTTTGAGATAATTATAGATTCACAGGAAGTTACAAAAATAGTACAGAGAAGTCCTGTGTACCTTTCACCCAGTTCCTTTCAAAGGTTAAATCTTACATAACTATAGCACAATATTAAAACCAGGAAATAGACATTTCTTATCACAAATACGTGTGATAAGAAATGTGTATAGTTCTATGCCATTTTTATCAGGTGTGGATTCACCACAATCAAGATACAAAACTGTCGTATCACCACAAAGGTCTCCCGGTGCTACCCCTTTAGAGTCACACCCTTGCTTCCACTATCCCTAACCCCCAGCAACCACTAATCTGTTCTCCATCTCTGTAATTTTGTCATTTTAAGAATATTATATGAATGGAATCATATGGCATGTGACCTTTTGAGGTTGGTATTTTTTCATGATAATGTCCTTGTGATCCATCCAGGATTTCGTGGTATCTATAGTTTGGTCTTTTTCAAAATGGCTAAAAAATATTTTTTATTAGACTTTATTTTTTAAACCAGTTTTAGATTCACGGCAAAATTGAGCAGAAGATAGATTTTCCATGTATCCTCTTCCACCACACATGCATAGCCTCCCTCCTTGTCAACATCTTTCCACCACGGTGGTACATTTGTTACATTTGATGAACCTCGCTAGACACATCATTATCACTCAGTTCATAGTTTACATTAGTGTTCATTCATGGTCATAATGGCTAAATTTTAAAGGACTGACAATACCAAGTGTTAGTGAGGATGTAGAACAATAGGAACTTTGATATATGCTAATGGAGATGTAAATAGGTACAACCACTGTGAAAAAATGTTTAGCATTTTCTACTAGTGTTAAATAGAAGCATACTGCCTGATTCAGTAATTCCATTCCTGAGTAAATACTCCACAAAAATGTGTCCCTGTTCACCAAAACATATTTATAGAAATTTCTATGTAAAGCTACAATATGGAAAGGACACAAATGCTCATTAACGGTAGAATGAATTTTTAAAAATTGCGGTGTATTCGTATACTAGAATAGAGTGGGGTAGACAAACATTTTCTGTAAAGGGCTATATGGTAAACATTTTAATCTTCCTGGGCCATATGTTGTCTGTGGCAACTACTTAACTCTGCTGTTGTAGCAATGAAGCAGCCATAGGCAATGAAGCAGCCGTAGGTTATACTACCTTTCTCCAACTTCCTTCATTATGTAAACAAATAGGTGTGGTTGTGTTCCAGTAAAACCCTTTATAAAAATAGACTTTGGCCTGGGGACTGTAGTTTGCTGACCTCTGCTGTAGAACCATAAACGATAGTTACACACACAGATGAATCTCACAAACATAATTTTGTGTGATAGAAGCCATATACTATGATTCCATTTTTATAAAGTTCAGAAATAGGCGAAATATCTGTGGTATTGAAGTCAGCATATTGGTTATTTTGGGAGAGAGAGAGGAGGTCATGATTGGAAGGGGCATGAAGGGAGCTTCTAGGGTGCTGATAATCTGTTTTACTTGAATGGTGCTTACTCAAGTCCATTCACTTTTGATGACTCATTGAGATGTACACTTAAGATCTGTGCAGTGCTCTAGTGTGTATGTATGTTATACTTTAATGAATTAGTTATAAAAAATAAAAACATACACTATTTGTGTTCCCATCAGGGTAGATTTGTATAATTCATCTCTGGCATATGGTAAACATACAATAATTATTTATTGAATTGGTAGTTGCTAACAGCAAGCTCTGTGGCAAGGCATGGTAAAGGACAGTGAGGAATGAATAATGACTGATTCAGCTTGAAGAGCTTATTGAAGACTTTTGAGAAAGACATTTTGGTATGTGGGCAGGAGGTGAAGTAATTGTTTAAGCTACTTTAATGTAAAAAGCATAGATCATAGTTTAAAAGGCTGACAGGATCTAATAAATGGTGTGAGCTGACAAGTAGCTATTCATGTTTGAAGACAAAAGGAAAAGATTGTTTGGTTAGCTTTTAAGAGCAAGTCACTACAGCTATTGTGTAATGATGATATTTAATTTGCTTCTATCTGACAAATACTTTTATTATGTTTTTTACCTGCCTGAACTCTCTTTGGATGTTGCCCTGTATATGCCTGTTGCATATAACCATCAGCACCACATGGTATAGATGTGATATTGGGGAAAACTTACAAGAAATACTAGAGTATAAGTAGTCCCTCAAATTCTTGTTTTTTATTCCACAGCTTAGGCCAGGCAGGGGGTCTTTACGCACCATGGCCAAATGAACTTCCAGTAGGGAGTGGCCTCCACCTCTGTAATGCTCTCCATATTTGTAGGGTAGGGCAGGGAACATCTAAGTGACTATGTAACAACAGTTAGAAAGGAGGAGCCTCCAGAACCCCAGAGGTGGGGACAGGCCTAGTCTTGTTTTAAGTTAACTGAAACCTACCGAGCCTCCTTGCTGCTGAGCTTCTAAAAGGGTTTGGAAATGACCCTCCAGGGCCATCCAGATTCATCTTTTATCACATATATCGCATTACTATAAAATGAAGTGGAAATTTGACCCAGTATTAAAGGTCTTTTTGTGCCTTTCTCCAACTTCCTTATCAGGTTTTTTTGCCTTTTTGCCTTTGGTTCTACACAGATTTTCTCATTCACTTAATTACTTTCTAATAAGCATATTGCTTTTTCCAAGTTTCTCATCTTTGCTAATCTAGAATGCTTTTTCCTTTTCTCTAAATTCTTATCCTTCAAGAGCAGCTATTGGCCGGGCGCAGTGGCTCACGCCTGTAATCCTAGCACTCTGGGAGGCCGAGGTGGATGGGTCGCTCAAGGTCAGGAGTTCGAGACCAGCCTGAGCAAGAGCGAGACCCCGTTTCTACTAAAAATACAAAGAAATTAGTTGGACAACTAAAAAAAAATATATATATATATATAAAATAAGCTGGGCGTGGTGGCGCGTGCCTGTAGTCCCAGCTACTCGGAAGGCTGAGGCAGAAGGATCGCTCGAGCCCAGGAGTTTGAGGTTGCTGTGAGCTAGGCTGACGCCACGGCACTCTAGCCTGGGCAAGAGAGTGAGACTCTGTCTCAAAAAAAAGAAAGAGCAGCTATTGTCTCATCTCTTCTATGAGGCCTCTCCGATGATTTCAATTCTTATAACAAATATCACTTTTTATATACTGCCTAATATTACTAGTTTTTATGTATACATTTCTTCCTTTCCATCTAACTTATAAATTCCTTAAGGATAGCAACCATATATTAGATTGCTTTGTCACTTCTTTAATACCCTGGTGGCCTTGTGAGTAAATGCTCAACAAATAATGATATGTGTGTATGCCCTTATAATGTTTTTTATTTTTTAAATATTCATAATATTTTAGGGTTTTCTATGCCTCTTTTAGACTCTGAATATTAATTGTTATTAAATATGCTGGATTATTGGAACATCTTTTTTACTCTGCTTCAGTTAAACCCTGTTTTTTAAAAAGCTTGTTTTTTTATCATTGATATCAATTATTGTCTGTTGGTAACTCTGTTAGCCAGTTTAGTAATTAGATTCCTCCATTCTACTTCAGCAAGAAGTTGAGAACTTTAAGAAGCTAAATCTCATTAGTAAAGAGCAATTTGAAAACCTAACACCTGAACTTCCTTTTGAGCCAAACCAAGAAGTTCCTGTAGCACCTTCACAGTCCAGGCAAGGTATGTAAACCTGCTTTGTGTAAGTGTCTGAATAGTGTTAAAGCAGTACTAAATTGTTTTAAAAGATTGTGGGTTTTTTTTTCTTTATTTGTGGAAAAAAATTAGGCATCTGGTAAAATACTAGAATTTCACAATTCAACTTTTATTTATCCTTTGGTGAACTTCAAAACATTTTGGAGACTTGAAAATATAGATCATAAATTTGGTGAGATAGCCTTATAGTAAATGTACAAAGTTTGAATCCCACTTTGTCACAAAGTTGACCTGGGAGTCATCTATTATAACACCCAGATTGTGCTCAAAACCAGATGCTTACTTAGAAGTAGGCAGAATTGGTTGTTGTTGTTGTTTTTTTTTATGTATCTAATGTGATTTTGAGATGCTGGGAATGTTTTTCTTAAAATAAAAATTTTCACTGACTTGTTTATCCTTACAATATACCACTAGAGTCATTCTTTTGGTTTAAGGCCTCAGCTCATGTGAGAATGTAAATACATTAGGAGATTCATAAATTGAATCTGATATTTTCAGAGATGTTGCTCCATGAATTAATATAAACGTGTTTGCAGGCAGGATTGGTCTTAGGAGTTTTTCAGAACTTTGCCCTGAAGGAATATGTGAACGTGTTGATTTGCATTTCAAATGCTGTTGCACTCGGAAGGGCATCTCTGAAAGACAGTAGCGGCTGTATCCCACAAGGCGCTGTTTCTCAAACCTAAAGGTTTGGATTTGCTTTGTAAAGCAAAGCCAACATGTTAAAAACTACAGGATGAGAGCTGACAATGGAGTGCCCCCCAGAAAAGACAGCTGCCTGAATGGCTAAAAGCAAAGCTCTTGTTTTAACACTCTAGACTACCTGTCTCTATTCACAATAACCTAATAAATATGGAGCCAACATATCTCTGTTTAACCCCTCTGTTAAGTGATAAACTTACCTTAGAACTTAGAAGTTAATCTTTGAAAGATTTTATAACCATTTGCTCACACAGATAGAATTAGTTAAAGAATCTGTAGAAGCCTTTTGAAAATCCGTTAACCTGAGAGGAACTACCTGTTGTTATGTAAATCTGTTACCCCTGGCAATTATTCACTATTCCCTATAAGTTGCCATGTAAGACCTCATTCGGGGCTTTTTGAGACCCACGGAGAAGGTCTAGGCCCCCTGAGATCCGCTTTGCCTATAATCTTCATAAACTTATAAAACTATATCTTTGTCTCTGTGTATTCTTTTATTTCTTTTATTTTCCATTTTTCTCTATTATTTTCTTATCCCTTGCAACTCCACCAAAGGAACCTGGTTTTTTCCTGGGAGCTTAGCTACCTCCCCACACAGAGAAGTATAACTGATTTTGTTTCAGTCTTTTCTGAAGGCAGTTTTAAAAAAATACTTTAAAAAAACTTCACAGGCCGGGCGCGGTGGCTCACGCCTGTAATCCTAGCTCTCTGGGAGGCCGAGGCGGGCGGATTGTTTGAGCTCAGGAGTTCGAAACCAGCCTGAGC
>NW_012144411.1:1873994-1875045 GCF_000956105.1 Propithecus coquereli
TAAATGTCTAGTTAGTGTTCAAATTTCCTCATTCATCACTTTTTTTTAAGTTTCTTCAAATAGATTGCAGTAGATTGATATGTCTCTTTTAGTATATAGACTCCTACTATTTTTTTCCTTATAATTTATTGTTTCTTGCAGTTTATTGAAGAAACTGCGTTGTTTGTCCTGTGGAGTTTCTCACATTCTGGATTTTGCTGATTGCATCCCCATGGTTTCATTTAACCTATTTTCTAGTCTTCAGTTTCCTGTAACTGTTAGTTTGATACAGAGGCTTGATTAGATTGAGACTCAAATTTCTGCAAGAATATGTCATATGTAGTATTGAATACTTTTACCAGGAGGCAGAGAGTATTCTATTGTCTCTTTTTATAATGTTTGCAGTCATTGATGATCATTGAGTTAAAGAGTTTATTTTCACTGGGGCTCCCAAAATGGTGATAATTCTATTTTTATCATGACTTCTTACTTCAATAGGTAGAATACTTCCATAAAGAGAACTTCCCTTAATTGACTCTTTGTTTATTCTGAGATAGATAGAGTTCTTACAGAAAAGGGAATAAATGCTAAATTCTTTCCCTTTATTTACTAGTTTTCAAAGTAATTGGCTGGTTCCCTGACATCCTTCACTGGTGACCACTGAAGTTCTTCTGTTTGTTTTGTTTTAAAATTAGCATTGTGAACTTATAAATACATTAGATGGGTTTCATGCTGTTGTAGTTATTATTATTGATACTTGTGCCAGTTTTCAGTTTATTGACTTTTAGCTTCAAATCCACCTTTCATTTCCTTGCACTGTAATAATGGAGCTGGACTGTTAACTCACATTTTGCCAACTGACACAATGTTGAGCTTTGTTAACACCAGATTTGCTACTGAGTTGATTATTGTTTCTAGGCCTCTTTAATTGAGAGAGCTAGGAAATTTTTTAAAGACAAAAATATATATTCATGTTGATAATGGAGCTGGACTGTTAACTCACATTTTGCCAACTGACACAATGTTGAGCTTTGTTAACACCAGATTTGCTACTGAGTTGATTGTTGTTTCT
>NW_012144411.1:1886510-1888475 GCF_000956105.1 Propithecus coquereli
TTTCAAACTCCTGGCCTGAAGCAATCCTCTCACCTCAGCCTCCTAAAGTGCTGGGATTACAGAAGTAAGCCACCATGCCCAGCCCTGATGGCCATTTTTGTGTTGTCTTTGGAGAACTCTCTATTCAGTTCTTTTTCCCGTATTTTAGTTGGGTTATTTGCAGTCTAGCTATTGAGTTGTTTGAGTTCCTTAAATATTTTGCATTTTGACTCCTTATCAGATGTATGGTTTGCAAATATTTTCCCTTATTCTGCCTTCTTTGGGTTATTTGTAAATTTTTTGCATTCCGTTTTGATTTATCTGTTGTGAGTTTGGACATATATATCTTTTTTGTATAATTTTTTTAGTGGTTGCTCTAGGGATTACAAAATATATAACTTTTCAGTTTATTTGAAATCAATATTTCCAATAAGAATGTGGAAACCTTACCCCCATGTAGTTTTCTTTATGCAATAGTCATCTTAAATATTGTATCTTTATACATTGAAAAGACCAAAAGAAAATGTTATATTTTTTACTTTTAACCATTAAGCATATTTAAAGAACCTAATAGGAGAATAGTCTATTATATTTACCCAGCTTTTACCATTTCTCTTGCTTTTCCTCCATTTTTGGTGTTCTAGGTTTCCTTCTGGTAATCATTTTCTTTGTCTAAAGTACTTTCTTTAGCAATTCTTTTAGAGCAGTTTATTTAATTGGCTATAATTTATCTTGGTTTTCCTTCATCTGAGATTGCCTTTAGTTCACCTTCAGTGCCAAGAATATTTTCACTGGATAAAGAATTCTGGATTGACAGTTCTTTTCTTTTCAGCACTTTAAAACTGTTGTACCACTCCTTTCTGGCCTCCATGGTTTTTGATAAAGAAATTCATAGTCACTCAGATTGTTCCCCTACAGGTAACGCATTTTTTCTCTAGGTACTGTAAAGTTTTGTTTGTTTGTACTTTTTTTTTTTTTTTTTGTCTTAAGTTTTCAGCAAGTAGAGTGTTATGTGGCTGGGTGTGGATTTCTTTGAGTTTATCCTGGATGGAATTTTCCCACTTTCTTGAATCTGTACGTTTATGTCTTTAGCCATATTTGGGAAGTTTTCAGCCATTATTTCTTCAAAAATATTTTTTACCTTGCACTTTTTCTCTTCTCCTAGACCTTTTGTTGTTGTGCCACAGGTTCCTGAGGCTTGGCTGATATTTTCTCTGATGTTGAGATCGGATAATTTATGTTGATTCTGGATGTTTTTAATGTATTCTCTTTATCACCCATTTAAAGCACTTTAATTATGATTGCTTTGGAGTAGTTTTCATTTTTATTTTGCTTGGGCTTATTGAGTTTTTTGAATCTGTGTGTTCATATATTTTTAATCAAATTTGGAAAATGTTCAGCAGTTCTTTTAAATTAAAAAATTAATGATTATTTCCTGTTCTTTTTTTTCTTTCTCCCTTTCAAGACAACAATTACATGTATATATATAGGGCCACTTGAAGTTGTCCCTTACCTCACAAATCTGTTCTTTCTTTCTTTTCTTTTTTTTTTCTTTTTTTTGAGAGAGAGTCTGGCTCTTTTGTCTGAGCTAGACACAGTAGTGTCATCATAGCTCACTGCAAGCTCAAACTCCTGGGCTCAAGTGATCCTCCTCTCTCAGCCTCTTGAATAGCTAGGACTACAGATGTATACCACCATTCCCGGCTAATTTTGGGGGGGTCTTGTTATTGCCCAGGCTGATCTCAAACTCCTGGCCTCAAATCATCCCCTGCCTCAGCCTCCTAAAGTGCCAGAATTATAGGTATGAGCCTATAGGTATAGCTATGTGCCCAGCTGCTCTGTTCTTGTTTTGTTTTGTTTTGTTTTCAGTCCCTTTTCTCTCTGTGTTTTGTTTTATGTAATTTCTATTTCTATGTCTTCAAGGTTATTAGTCTTTTTTTCTACAGTGTCTAATTTATTTTTAATTCCATCCAGTGTAGTTTTTTT
>NW_012144411.1:1888525-1890532 GCF_000956105.1 Propithecus coquereli
TTTATATTTTTACACTTTCTTTAAAGTTCTTAGGGTGTCCCACTAAGGACAGTCAAATTACTGGTTTTTTTGTCTTGTTAAATTTGAGTACTTTAAAATTGAGAAATGATGTTCCTTAGCACATCATAGAGAAAATAAAAGTCACAGATTAGGAGATGAATTTGACATTGCATGAAATTAACAAAGAATTAGCATTATAGAAATCCAAAACCTTAGAAATCAATATGAAAAATGGCAAATATTAATAGAAAAAGTAGTAACAAAACATGAAGAGCAGTTTCACATTGGAGAAAACCAAATAGCCAATAAACATGGCTATCTTTGCTGAGACTTGTGATTAAAATCACAATGACCTGCCGTATTATAACCCAACAATTTCACTTCAAGAGATACTCTTGCAAATGTTTACCAAGAGAACATTTATAGCAGCCTTGTTCATAATAGAAAAAAGCAGATGAAAACTAAGAAGTGCCCATTTATGGTAGAATATATTAATATTATAAGGTGTGTTATATTCATACATAGGAAAAATATGCAGCAGCGAAAAATGAAAGAACTAAAGCTACATGTTACAGAATGGGTTAATCTAAAAATATAGGATGTACAAAATAAACTAGACACAAAGAAGTTCATTCAATGTAATATCATTACATAAAGTGTAAACTTCATGGATACATGCATAGTGCATAGAAGCCATAAAGAGAAGTAAGGGAAATTATTAGTATAAAAATTCAATATAGTGGTTTACTCCTGAGAGAATGAGAAAATCCTATCTGGAAGGTCTACACATGTATTTGCTAGCATCTGAAATTTATGTATTGGTCCAGTGGGTGGGTATGTGTGTATCACCTCTATTTTTAAATGTAAATAAACATTTATTGATCTTGCTTTATGTGCTGTAATCTTCAGCTTTTAAAAATGTGAACAGAAAAAAACAAAAATTAAAATAGAAATTGATCCAATATATTATTATGACAAGAAATATTGAATAGATTAACATTCAGATTAAAAGATAATTTTAGATTGAGTCTTAAAAAATTCACTCTGCTATTTGTATGTTGTAGTATACGGAAAGATTGAAAAGTAAAGGATGAGAAATTGTATAAAAGAATTATCCTAATAAAAAGAGTTGATATTACTATACAAAATAGAATTTAAGGTATAGAGGAGATGTTTACTTTCACTGTCTTATATATCTGTCCTCCTATTTATCCCCTATACTTTCTCCAGACTGGCCTCTGCCCTCCAAATTCCAAATCAGCTTTTGATAGTGCCACCAGAGATCTCCATGTTTAAGAGGGGCCAAATCCATCCTATCTTACCTGACATCAGCATTAGATCAAATTAATCACTGTGTCTTGAAACACATTCTTCTTCCTGGTCACTTATTCACTCAGTTCTCCTTCTGCCTTATGGAGTCTCATTTGCTAGTTCTTCACCATTTCCCTAATCTCTAAAATTTGGATGCTTTAGGGCTCAGTCCTCAAATTTCTTCTCTTATCTTCAATAACTCCTCCAGTAACAGCATCAAGTCTCATGGGTTTTATTTTTTTTATTTTTATTTTTCTTCAGACAGGGTCTCACTCTGTTACCCAGGCTGGAGTGTAGTGGCCTGATCATAGCTCACTGCAACTTGAACTTCTGGGCTCAAGCGATTATCCTGTTTTAGCCTCCCGAGTAGCTGGGACTACAGGTGTGCACCACTACGTCTGGCTAATTTTTAAATTTTTTATAGAGACAGGGTCTCACTACATTGCCCAAGCTGGTCTTGAACTTGTAGCTTCAAGTGATCCTCCCACCTCAGCCTCCTAACATGCTGGGATTATAGGCATGAGCGACAACACCTGACTCTTATGGGTTTTAAGTATCATCGTTGTACTAATGAGTGTTAAATTAATATGTACAGACCAGACTTTCACCCTGTATTCCAGACAGATATTCAATTGTGTAGTCAACAGTTCCACCTGGATATTTAATAAGCATATCAAACTTTATATGTCCAAAATC
>NW_012144411.1:1903714-1904803 GCF_000956105.1 Propithecus coquereli
TTGAGACAGAGTCTCATTCTTTCACCCTGGGTAGAGTGCAGTGCATCATCATAGCTCACTGCAACCTCAAACTCCTGGGCTCAAGCTATCCTCCTGCCTCAGCCTCCAGAGTAGCTGGGACTATAGGCATGCACCACCTTGCCCGGCTAATTTTATTTTTAGTAGAGACAGGTCTCACTCTTCCTCAGGCTGGTCTCGAACTCTTGAGCTCAAGCAGTTCTCCTGCCTCGGCCTCCCAGAGTGTTAGGATTATAGGCATGAGCACCGTACCCAGCCTATCTTTTGCTGTTAATAATAAATATATTTATTCCCAGCCACCACCTCACCATCTCTCACAAGTAAAATATGGCAAGAAAACAGCAACTTACAACATGTTAGGCATTTTTCTAGGCACTGAGTATATAGCAGGGGAACAAGATGGATATAGTCCCTATCTTTTGGGAGCTTAATTCAAGGATGACACACAAGAATATACAACAATGAGCAATGGATTTTTAAAAATAGACTTTATTATTTAGAGCAGTGTTAGGTTCATAGCAAAATTGTATGGAAAATACAGAGAGTTCCACCCCTGACCCTATACCACAGCATCTCCCACTGTTAATATCTCATACTGGAGTGGTACATTTGTTATAGTCTATTAACCTACTATATTAACACAGCATTATCAGCCAAAGTTTATCGTTTCCACTAGGGTTCACGCCTACCCTTATGCATTCTATGGATTTGAACAAGTATATAATAACTTTTATATCCACCATTATGGTATCATACAGAATAGTTTCACTGCCCTAAAAATCTTCTGTGCTCTGCCTGTTCATCTTTTCCTCCCCCAAGCCCTTGGCAATCACTGATCTTTTTGCTGTCTCCATAGTTTTGTCCTTTCCAGAATGTCATATAGTTGTAATCATATAGTACGTAGCCTTCTCAGGTTAGCTTCTTTCATATAGTAATATGCATTTAAGTTACTTCCATGTCTTTTAATGACTTGATAGTTCATTTCTTTTTAGCAATGAAATGGTCCATTGTTTGGATGAACCACAGTTTATTTATCCATTTAATTACCAAAGAGCATCTTGGTTGCTTCCA
>NW_012144411.1:1904853-1907122 GCF_000956105.1 Propithecus coquereli
AATTGTTAATAATTTGATATTCTTTTTTATCTGTATCTTTCTTCCTAACTTATTTCTGGTATTTTATATTGAATCCCCAAATCATATCATTTCTTCTGGAAATATTTCATTGTTTTTTGCAAACTGATAAAGACTTACACAAAATATACATATATATAAATTTTCATAGTACCGTTATTTCATATAACAAAACTAGAAATAATTTTTTAATATCATCTATTACCCAGTTTACATTTGGTAGTCCCCGATTGTCCAAAATATATCTTTTTCAAATTGTTGGATTGAATTAGGACGAAACAAGGTACACACATTGCATTTGATTGATATACCAATCTATAATCATTCCTCTTCTCTTGTTTTTACATGCCAATGATTTGTTGAAGAAACTGGCTAATTTGCTCTAGGATTTCTTATGATCTACATTTACCTAATTGTATCTTCTTTGTATCATTTAAAATATTCTCTTGTCTCCTATATTTCTAATGAAGTAGTAATACAGAGGATTCATAAGTAGAGGATTCAAAAGTAGAGGATTCAAAAGTAGAGGATTGAGTATATTTAGGTTTAGGTGGCAAGGATATTTCTTAGGAAGAGTTGTTTATTTCCTATTGCATCATAATATGTCTGTCTTACTTTTACTGATAATTACATTTGATGATTTGGTTCAGATGTTGTCAGACTTATCCATTCATTATAAAGTTTCCCTTCAACTTCTTACCAAATGGTTTTAGCAGGTATTGATAAACATTCCCTAGATATCCTGTATTTCGGTCGAGTTGCAAATAGTGATCTTGTAATTGTATCATTCCTTCTGCATTTCTTACCTAGAATTCTTCCCTAAAGAATAATATTCTTTCATCA
Source organism: Propithecus coquereli (assembly GCF_000956105.1). Taxonomy (NCBI): domain Eukaryota; kingdom Metazoa; phylum Chordata; class Mammalia; order Primates; family Indriidae; genus Propithecus; species Propithecus coquereli. Next base: position 1,905,715 of record NW_012144411.1, read on the forward strand.
ACTCTTTGGTTACCCTGAAATTCAATTTTTACAGATAAGGAAGGATAAATGCTTGCTTCTTTCTTTTTATTCAGTTTTCAAAATAATGAGTTGGTGCCCTAACAAACTCCAAATGCGATTGAGTTTTAAAGTATTGTTATAAACTCATGGAGCTTCATAACAATACTTTAAACTCATGGAACTCATTTATTTGGTGTGTCTAATCCATTTCAGTCATTGTTTTTAGTGATCAAATTGCTTCATCTTTGACTGGTGGGACCTCTAAAGTTTGCTCCTGTGTTCTTTGACCTATTCTAGTATTCTTTATTTTTAAATTTCATTGCTTTGTGGCTTAAGATTTCCCAGGCTTAGATTATACCTTTTCTACTCCAGATTCTATTTCCTTGAGGAGAACTGATCAGTGGGAAATGAAATTTACAGACTATAATCTAGGTACTCTTTCTGGGCCTTTGTTGCTCTTAAATCTTTGAAGATTTATTTTACAAAGGTCCTGGATTTAACATATTTTTTCAGTATATGCTCAAATTTTTATCCTCAAGATTGTGTATCTTTTTGCTACAAGGAAAACAGTATTAACACAATTCAATTAAGTTTAGCATTCCTTTGTGAGGATGTATTTTTTTCCTAGTTATTATGGAAGGTAGGCACTAGTTAGTATTCCATAAGATTGTGGCTGTTACTTTCAGGGAAGTAATGAGACTTGCTGTTGGCATTTAATGGACTGATATGTAAGAAAATAAATTTTAATTTAATAAATGAAGTAATAAATGGATAAAATGCAGAGATGGCACAAAATAAAAATCAGTTAGCTCTGTTGGTAGGAGGTGTTCCAGGAATGCTCCACATTCCCGAGGTAGGTAACATCTGTGCTGAGTATTAAAGGAAGGATATGAGTTCCACTGGGTGTACAAAAGATGCAGGAAAGGGACTTCACACAGGGGAAAAAGCATATGAAAAGATACGAAGCCAGGAAATGGGAACAACAAGTAGTTTGGTGCTATTTGGGTCACCAGGATTGAAGTGGAAAATGACAAGAGATGAGGCAAAATCAGGAAAGTCTCACATGCCTTGATAGAGAGCCTAGGCTTCTTCTAGAGACAAGGGGAAACGAAGGATTTTTAAGTAGAAATACGAAATGATCAAATTTGCTCCTCAGAGTAATCATTCTGGTAACAGTGAGGAAAATGGATTGGGAGAGGAAATGGCAAATGGGTCAGTTCACTTTTGACTTTACAGACTTGTGCCTAGGATAGTGCTTGGCAGATAATAGGCACTTAATATTTGTTCAGTGAAAAACAAAAGAGTATTTTATGAATCAAAAGTTGATAAATCTGAAGAAAAACCATATAGAAATAGAGCCTATATTTTTGTCACTATCACTTGATTCATCTGCTGGCATACTTAGTTT
>NW_012144411.1:1907172-1908045 GCF_000956105.1 Propithecus coquereli
AATACACAAAATATAGTTATAATAACTTTTTTTGCTAGCAGTGTGTAAATTGAGTATTTGGATCCATATCTGTTTGACTTCTCCAGTTCAGTGGCCAACAAATTATGGCCCATTGGCCTGCCATGGACCAGTCTGGTCACTCTGGTCATTTATATATGGTGTATGGCTGTTTTCATGCTACAAAGGTAGAGTAGAGGTGTTCAAACAGAGACCTTATGATTCAAAAAGGTAAAAATATTTGCTATCTGGCATTTGCAGAAAAAAGTTTGTTGAACCCTGTTTTTTTATAACAAACCTGAAGTGCCAATTCTCATGTGGCATTTTTATTACTGACCTTCAATAAACACTAACAGCATAATATTAAGTTTTATTTTTATAAAGTCAACAAGGACTGTGGATCAGGCTCATATGATTCAGGTATGAAGCCATGCAATGATCTGATTTGGTAGTGATAAAATTTGGAAAATCTTAAGTAACAGAATAGTTAGCACACCCCTAAGTCCAGTGGTTTTTAAATGTAGCATGTTTAAGATTCACGTGGAAACCTTGTTGAAACAGGTTAAGGGACTCTGCACCAAGTTTCCGATTCAGTAAGTTAGGTGAGATCTGAGAATATATCTTTCTAACAAGTACCCAGGTCATGTTGATGGTGCCGTTTGGTACTACACTTTGAAAATCACTGCTTTAACCTGGTCTCTGAAATATCATTATTCTTTGGTAAGCTTTTAGCAAAAACTGTAAGGTAGTCACAATTAAAGTGCCCTGAAAAGCAGATGACTTGGTTTGTTTTTTTATAGCATTCTTGGGGTATAATTTACATACTATAAAATTAACCCACTTTAAGTATATCAGTTGATGAGTTTCAGTAAATCT
>NW_012144411.1:1912877-1914027 GCF_000956105.1 Propithecus coquereli
GCAAAATAATGTTATTACATACATGTAGTAATAGATCAAAATGCCAAATTTATCTCTAGGAAAGGAAAGTGGGAGGTAAATGGGATTAGGGAAGGTTATACAGGAAGCTTCAGCTTTTTTGGGGGGGGAAAGGTTATAAACATATAACAAAATTAAAATTTTGTAAATCTAGGTAATGATTAAATATTTGTTATTTTTTGTTCTTATATATTCAAAATGTTTCTAGTGAAAAAGCCTTTTAGTTTAGAGAAATTCAAAATTATCCTTATTCTCAATTTCAAGAGCTTTTTATTTTGCAGATTTGACTGATGAATTAGCTCAGAAGCTGTTCGATGTTTCAGAAATAACTTCAGCAACAATGGTGCGTTCATTGCCCACAGCAGTTCCAGAATCTCCTAGGATTCATCCTGCAAGGACACCCAAAACACCTCGAACACCCAGGTTACAAGATCCTAACAAAACACCAAGATTTTATCCTGTTGTTAAAGAACCAAAAGCCATTGATGTAAAGGTACACAAAACAACCAGGAATATAAAGCCTGCATTTTGTATCCTTTGACATTACAGAATGGGACTTTTTAGTTTCTATCACATTAAAAAATGTATATTTTAACTTGTAAGAATTCATTAAAAAATAGTATTTTACCATAGTGATGTTTTCCAAGTTTAAGAAACAACTTCTTTACAATTGAGTAGTATAAGTAAAGACAATCAGAATGTATAATAAAGATTCATACTAAGATGAATTATTTTTCATCTTTGTGTTACAAACCTAGCAAAGGGCCTTCTTTGTTAAGTTTTGTAACTTGTATGTGAGGTAGTTGAGTTTTGTGACTTCATATGATTTCACAATGTGTCATCCACAGTATGAAAATGTTTGAGTTGGTTTAAAGTCAGAGGGTTTTAATTACTTGTGAAGTTCACACTACTGAAAGTAATTGCAATGCTTGACTTCATTTTCTTTAGAGTCCAAGAAAGAGAAAAACAAGGCATAGTACAAATCCCCCTCTAGAGTGTCATGTTGGTTGGGTAATGGATTCCAGAGATCATGGGCCAAGAACATCCTCTGTCAGGTACCATATTTGTCAAACATTGCTTTTTTGTTCTTGAAGTTTCTTGAAAATAATTACTAATTAGATATTTTGAAATA
>NW_012144411.1:1921818-1922841 GCF_000956105.1 Propithecus coquereli
ATTTAATACACCTAACTGAACATCATAGCTTAGCCTAGCCTACCTTAAATGTGCTTGGAACACTTACATTAATTAGGAAATATAGTTTTCTGTTTTTCTGCTGAAATTCTCCATCTATTCATGCATGTTTTTTACCTTTTACATTAGATCCTTCAACATGTTAATCAGTTATTTTAAAGTCTATTCTGTTATCATGCTAATCACAGGGTTAGCTGTTAAGTCTGGTTCTGTTTTTTATATTATCTCTTGAGTTTTATTTTCTTTCTTTCTGTGTGTCTCATAAGTTTTTGTAAGAATTCTAAATTCTTACTCCTAGACTTAATTTTTTTTTGTTTCCATCTTGCCAAATCCCAAACTGAGTAAACGAAGCTCTTTTTCCATTATATTTGCCTGCCGTCTACTGAATGTTGCTAAAGTAAGTCCTGGGCTGATTGGTATTATTAACATGGATTCATGTTCTCTAATTGTAGTTAGGGCTCCAGTGTTATTTGCAATTCTTTTACTAATCTAAGTATGCAATATGAATTTTATCTGATTTCTTTCCTTTTGATTGAGGAATTCTTTACTTCTGCTTTCCTTTATCTCTCACTGCTCCTTCTTTTGAAAACTGTTCCAAATTTCTGATAGTCCTCATTTTGCTTCACTTCTTTGCTTGCTTCTGGCTCTCTATGATAACACATGTCAGTAGAAGTATATTCATTTGTTGTGGAAACTTATTTAATGCTAGCTAACACTTATTACATGCTTTCAATAAATGTTCCTGGCACCATACTCAATATTTTACATGCATTAGTTAAATGGTTCTCTATGTCTTCTTTAGACAGTAAGTTCTTCAGTGTGAAGAACCTCTCAGTACCTGATATACTTTGCAGTCAATAAATGAATGAATGAATGAATGAAACTATCTATTCCATGTAGAGACAGGGAAATTTATAACTGTAAATGCCCACATTTAAAAAGAAAAAATATTACAAATCAGTTATCCTAGCTTTATACCTTAAGGAACAAGGCGGGGGGAAAAAA
>NW_012144411.1:1923351-1927184 GCF_000956105.1 Propithecus coquereli
TGAAGCTAACATTACCCTGATAGCAAAAGCAGATAAAGATATCACAATACAGACCAATATTTCTTTTCAATATAGATGCACAAGTCCTCAACAAAATATTAGCAAATCAAATCAAATAACATATCAAAAGGATTATTCGCCATGACCAAGTAGGATTTATCCCAATAACACAAGGTTTATTCAACATAAGAAAATCAATAAATGATACTAATAGAACTAAGGGAAAAAAACCACATGACCATTTCAATTGACACAGAGGAGGCATGTGACAATATCTAACATTCTTCCATGATTAAAAACTCTCAGAAAACTAGGAAGAGAGGGCAAATACCTCAAGATGATAAAAAAAAAGTATTTATGAGAAACCCATGACTAACATCATGCTCAATCGTGAAAGACTGAAAGCTTTTTCCATAAGATGAGGAGCAAGATGAGTATGTCTGCACTCTCCATTGCTGTTCAGTGTTGTACAGGAAGTTCTAGGAAAAGCTAGTAGACAAGAATAAGAAACAAAAAACATTAGCTTGGAAAGGAAGATGTAAAACTATGTCTATTCACAAATAACATGATCCTATATATAGAAAATCCCAGAGCCCATAAAAAATTATTAAAGCTAATAAACAAATCCAGCAAAATTGCAGAGTATAAAATTACACAAAAATCGATTGTGTTTCTATATATCAGCAGCAAACAATCTAAAAGGAAAATTAACAAAACAATTACATTTACATTAGCATCTAAAAGAATTAAATATTTAGAAATAAACCTAACGAAGGAGTTGAAAGACTTGTACACTGAAAACTACAAAACATTGATGAAGAAATTATGGAAGACCTAAATAAATGAAAAGACATCTTGTATTCATGAAGACAAAGACATAATATTGTTAAGACATCAATTCTATCTGTCTTAGTTCGTTTTTGGGTTTGCTGTAAAGGAATACTTGAGGCTGGGTAACTTATAAAGAAAAGAAGTTTATTTGGCTCACAGTTCTGCAGGCTGTACAAGAAGCATTATGCCAGCATCTCAGCTTCTACTGAGGCCTCAGGCTGCTTCCACTAATGGTGGAAGGCAAAGGGGACCCAGCCTGTGCAGAGATCACCTGGCAAGAGAGGAGGAAAGAGAGGGGAGAGGTGCCAGCCTCTTTATAACAACCAGCTTTCATGGGAACTAATAGAATAAGAAATCACTCACTCTCCCCACCCCTTGGTGGGGCATTAATCCATTCATGAGGGATCTTCCCCCATGACGCAAAATACCTCCTGTTAGGCCCCAAATGCAACATTGGGATCAAATTTTGTCATGAGGTTTGGAGGAGCAAACATCCAAACTGTAGTACCACCCAAAGCAATCTATAGGTTCAGCACAAATTCCTGTCAATATTCCAACAGCCTTTTTTTACAGAAACGCAAGAGCCAACCTTCAAATTCATATGTAATTGTAAATGGCTTTGAATAGACAAAACAATTTTAAAAATAAAGTTGGAGGGCTAATCCTTTCTGACTTTGAAAATTACTACAAAATTACAGTAATTAAAATAGTATGGGACTGGCATAAGAACAGACATACAGACCAAATAAAAGAGAATAGAGGGTCCAGAAATAAGTTCTCACAAATATGGTCAATTTCTTTTTAACTAGGGTGCCAAGATCATTCAATGGGGAAAGAACCATTTTTCAACTAATGATGCTGAGAAAACTGGATATCCACATGTAAAAGAGTGAAGGTAGACCCTTACCATATACCATATACAAAAACTTAACTCAAAGTGGATTAAAAACCTAAACTTAAGAGCTAAAACTATAAAACTCTTAGAAGAAAACATAGGACAATTTCATGACATTGTCTTTTGCATCAATTTTATGGATATGATACCAAAAGCAGAGTAAACAAAAGAAAAAATAGAAAAATGAACTTCATAAAAATTATGAACATCTGTGCATCAAAGCATACTATCAATAAGAAGGACAACCTACTGAATGAGAAAAAATATTGACAAGTCATATCTTTGGTAAGGAATTTAAATCCAGAATATATAAAGAACTCTTACCACTCAACAACAACCATGTTAATTTTAAATTATGCAAAGGACATCAATAAACATTTTTCCAAAGAAAATATACAAATAACGCATAAAAAAATGCTCAACATAATAGACCACAGAGAAACACAAATTCAGAAAACCACAATGAGATATCACTTTACACCCTCTAGGACGGTGTTATGAACTGAATTGTGTTCCTCCTTCCAAAATCCATATGTTGAAGCCCTAACCCCAGAATTGACTGTATTTGGAGACAGGGCCTTTAAGGAAGTAATAAGGTTAAAAGAGGTCATACAAGTCAGGTCCTAATGGGATACGACTTGTGTCTTTATAAGAAGAGGAAGAGACACCAGAGAGATCTCTCTTTGTGCCTGCACAGAAGACAGGCCATGTGGGACACAGCAAGAAGGTGGCTGTCTACAAGTCAGGAAGAGAGGACTTACTGGAAACCAACCCTTTTGACATAATGATCTTGGACTTCTGGCCTCCAGAACTGTGAGGAAATAAATCTCTCTTGTTTAAGCTACTCAGTCTGTACTATCTTGTTATGGCAGCCTGAGCTAATATAGACATATATAATAAAAAAAAACCCTGAAAATAAATGTGAGGATGTGGAAAAATTGGAATCCTTGTGTGTTGCTGGTGGGAATATAAATGCTACAGCTGCTGTGGAAAACAGTTTGGCATTTCCTTAAAATGTTAAAACATATTATGGAATTACCATATGACCCAGTTATACTACTTTCTGCTATATATCCAAAAGTTTTGAAAAGAGGGACTCAAACAGATATTTGTATGCCCATGATCATAGCAGCATTATTCATAACAGCCAAAAGGTGGGAACATCAACAAATGACTGGATAAATACAATGTGGCATATACACAATGGAATATATACACAATGGAATATAAACATTCAACCATAGAAAGGAATGAAATTTTGATAGTACTATAACGTGGATGGACCGTTAAAATATTGTGGTTAGTGAAATAAACTAAATACAGAAGGATAATTATTGTATGATTCCACTTATACAAAGTACCTAGAACAATCAAATTTGTAGAGACAGAAAGTAGACTAGAATTTACAAAGAGGATGTGAGAAGGGATAAAAATGTAATTATTGTTTAGTAGGTACAGTTTTTGTTGAGGATGATAAAGAAGTTTTGAGTTTAGATAGTGGTGATGGTTATATCATGTTGTGAATGTGTTTAATGCCAATGAATTATACACTTATGAATAATGTTTAAAATGATAAGTATTAATATTATGTTGGGTATATTTTACCACACTTGTACACACACAAACTCCTAAAAAAAATTCACCACTGATTTCCTAAGAAAAGTCTTTAAGTATTGGGGATAACTATTAGGCTCATTGTGAGAAATACAAGGTTTCCAAAATTCTCATTTTTTCTTAAAATCTCAAATTTTATCATTGGAAACAAATAGTTGTTTTTCTTGACATTAAAGACTCGTTTTGTTCAGTTTCAAGGAAACATCTGACAAATAACGAAGTCTGAGTAACCCTTGTTTGTTGGTTGTTCTTCTGAAAGTGATGCTAAATTAAAAACGATGCTCCATGAGAAAAGCAGCTAGTTTACCACACGACTTAATCACACAAGTGCTTTGCTTTAAGACAACCATTGTACTTTAATATATCACAAAAGTGTGTGCTTCCATCCCATTTAAAAAATTTTTCATAAATAACATAAAATTTACCATCTGAACCATTTTTAAGTATACAATTCAGTAGTGTTCAATATATTCACACTGTTGTGAAACAGATC
>NW_012144411.1:1930399-1939463 GCF_000956105.1 Propithecus coquereli
TTTTTAGCAGAGACGGGTTCCCGCTCTTGCTCAGGCTGGTCTCAAACTCCTGAGCTCAAAGGATCCACCCGCCTCGGCCTCCCAGAGTGCTAGGACTACAGGCATGCGCCACCATGCCCAGCTAATTTTTTCTATATATTTTTAGTTGTCCAGCTAATTTCTTTCTGTTTTTAGCAGAGACGGGTTCCCGCTCTTGCTCAGGCTGGTCTCAAACTCCTGAGCTCAAAGGATCCACCCGCCTCGGCCTCCCAGAGTGCTAGGATTACAGGCGTGAGCCACCGCACCCGGCCAGCCTCTTTAATTTTTATCTAGAATCTTTATCTAGACCAGGACCAGCAGTTACATGGCATGTGTACCTCTATTTGTTTCTCCTCTGTCCATTACTGACATCTCTAATTAATCCCAGTACTGTTTTATGTTCTTTCTTACCACACTTTTTGGATTTATGCTCTGTCTTATCATGGCTTTAATAGCTACTGCCAATTTACCAGAGTTGGCACAAAAGACAAAATTTGCCATTCCTGTCTTGAGGATGCCACTGTATGCTAGCCCAGGAGACAGCAAGACCTTGTCACACACACACACACAAAAAAAACACCAAAAAACTAAAAACGTCTTTCTCCAGAAAGAGAGAGAAAGAGAGAGAGAGAAGGAAAGGAGACCCCTAGACCTCACCCTCCACAGATTCTGATTTCAGTGGTTTGGAACAGAGACTGGGCATGGGTATTTTTTAAAATCTCCCCAGATCATTCTAGTGTGTGGTCAAGGTTGAGAACCACTGATATCAGTATAGTATGATCCCAGAAGAGGAGTGTCAAGTCAAGTTTGTCATTCTGAGCTGTCTTTCCTTTAGTCCTTATTGTCCTTAGCCTTCAGTCTTACAAGCTCAACTAATAGCATCACTTAATGCTACTGGAGCAAAGAGCTCAGGTTAGAGTGTAGATGTGTAGTTGGCAATTCTACATTTCTCTTGGTGGCTTGCCAAGAAATCTATTTATTCTTTTGAGACAAACCACCACTCTCCATCTTGTAAATAAGCTGTTTACAAAAGAGAGACATATACCCCCTGCTTCCTGTGAATAACAGCCAATCAAAGAAGAAGTAACCTCTCCTGCACTGAGGCAGCCAGAATAACTTAGGATTCTAACTGAGGAGTCTTTTCATTGTGGCATCTAGTTGAGTCAGCTAGACATGGTACTTCTACTGCTGTCTTAATGGCCTTGTCTACTCTCACGCTTATCACCTTTTGTTGAAGGTTGAGCCCATATAGTTTGCTGATGCACTGTCCAGAACTTGTCCCAGGTTCTCTAGATAGTTACAGGAAGAAACAAGGAGATTTGTTTTCTGATTTATGTAGCGATTATAGCTTTTTTAGCAATATATTTGCTATTAATTATACTTTTTAACTAAAGCAGGGAGACTCTCTTAGGAGCCATTTAGTTAGGTTTACACCATTATAGTTGAATGGGTCAACCATACCCAGGGTCCAGGGAATAAGAGTATGGTCTTTATCTTTCTAGAGTGAAGATTATGTTCAGGAGTATTTAATACCATGTACAAACACACCATTATAAATTTTGGCTGGGAAAGAAATCTAAAGCATTTCCAATTTGTCACTAAATCATTTGACCAGTTAGTTCTTCAGAAATACCAGGGAGAGATACTCTGTCCATCAACAGAAGCCATATTCCAATTGTCTGTGTCCCTTGGGTAGCCTCTCATTCTGCAAGTTCCCAGTACACCTTCATGAGGTGCTGTGGCTGAGCCAACAAACGTAGTGAAGCGCCAGCTGTGGATCACTAACTGCTATCTCGGTTAAAAATCTGCGTACTGAGATTTTTTGGTCAGGATTATCTGTGCCATGTTTGCTTGTGGCAGTGCTACTAACTGTATTTATATTCTTATAACAAAAATTTTATTATATACCTTTTATTTTCTTTTCTATAGGTACGGGTTAGAATGTCTGTTCAGGTTTTATAGTTATGGACTGGAAAAAAAATTCAGACAAGAAATTTTTAAGGATTTCCAAGAAGAAACCAAAAAAGACTATGAATCTGGTAAATAAACAATAACAAAAAACTTATTCTATTTGGAAATTGTAAACCTGAGTCTGTCGATAAGTAGAGAGGGAGTTCATGGTTTTTTTCATCAGGGCAAACCTTAATTTAAGACCTTCATGCCACTATTATGGTTCTTGATGAAGGATGGGGCACCATTTAGTAAGAAGGTCCTTTCTGTGAGGTATTGGAAAATAACTACTCTCCAGTATTTCCTTTATGGAGGTGTATTTTATCATTATTTCCTTGACAAACATGGCTACTCACTGATGTTCTATTACATGAAAATTCTGTGTAACATCAGCAGTTATGCTTGGAAAGACAAAATAGCACAGTGGTTAAGAGTTCAGGTTCTGGGCCAGATCCCTAGGCCAAAGTATATTACAGATGAGAAAACTGAGCCTAGCAAGGTTAAGTAATTTACCCAAGGTCACGTAGCTATTAGGTACTATTGGGTAAATTACTTAACCTTGCTAGGCTCAGTTTTCTCATCTGTAATATACATAAGAGCACACCTATCTTTTGGGTTGTATATGGCCCAAATTCATTTGATACATAATAAGGCATTTAATACCTGTTACATAACAAATGTTCAATAAATGTTATAATAGCTGCTGTTATTGTTAATTTATTACGTGTCTTATTCTCAAGATCTAGATTAAGTATATATTGGAAGATAAATGGCGTATTGCTGGTAGGATCATGTTTAATATGAATCATTTTTTAAATTCTATATAATTTACAGTATACGTTCTTCTTTATTATTAGGTCAGCTGTATGGACTAGAAAAGTTTTGGGCTTATTTGAAATATTCTCAATCTAAAACACAGTCTATTGACCCGAAACTTCAAGAATACCTCTGTAGTTTTAAGAAGTTAGAAGACTTCCGTGTGGACGTAAGTTTTAAGTCCCTTTCTCTATTTTATTACCCATATATTCTGATCTCTTATCAGTGACTTTCTTTAGTTTAATTTTACAACTTTTATTTTTTAACTTTTTATTTTGAAAATTTAACTTTTCACTTTTGAAATAAAACTTTGAAACAGGTACAAAAATGGTTCAGAGAATTCCCATATATTCTGTTCACTCAGATTTCTCAAATGTTAACATCTTGTATAACCACAGTGCAATTGTCAGTTCACTTTGATTTTGATATACCCCTATAATTTAACACTTTATAGATTTAGTAACTTTTATATGGATATGCTACTAATTTCTCACTAGCAGTGTGAAAACTTTTCACTTTTTAATGTTTTTTTAAAATCCATATAATTTCTGTAACATGCACTGGTATGGATTTAGGGTTCCTGCATAATAAAATTAAGGCAAGAATGCTATGTGCAGGCAAGAGGGTAGGATTTAATCAATTTGATTTCAATAGGAAAAGGAAAGCATTAATAAAAAGGATAAGATGAACTTAAGAAGATAAAGGAAAAGGAGAAAGAAGAGAAGCAAAAAAAATTAAATAAATAAGAAAAGAGGACAAATAAAAAAGTTGCAAAGAGACATAAAGGAAGGCTAGGTCCATCTCTGCTTAGTGTTGTAAATTGTCTTGTAGTTTTGTGTAAATGGAATTAATGCTTCAGCGATGAAGACAATAGAAGAGCCTGTGTCTCTGAAATTAAGAACTGTTTTTCTAGAGTGGCCTGACCAGTTCTGTCACAAAGATGTCCCTGCTCTGTAATCATAACTCTTGCCCTCTCCGAAGCTAAGAACACAGAACTTCTCTTTTAAGTACAGTGGACTGTTGGAAAAAGAGGTTACTGTCTTATCTTACCTCCAAATAAAAATATTAGTCCAGTGGTGTACAGTTCTGAACTTCCAAATCTGTAACTGGAAAGACCCAAAAGATGACTTTTTCTGAATGCAAGATACTTGTTCACTGTCTGCCCCTTTTCTGCTTGCAGTCAGAGGGGATTTGGGAACTTTATGGGTACTTATGTTTGAAGATATTTAAATTTAGTACCATCAGTAATACTCTCAGTCTCTTTATCATGGGAATCCTAGATAAACCTTCAAACTTGCTGAAGGCTAGTTGACTTGGCATCTGTTTTTTCTCCCTGCTGCTTTTATTCATCTGTTATTTAAACATTCCCATCATAAGCAAGCCTAGGATAGGAGTTCAGAGTTGAGAAAAGGACATTGCTGAATAAAGGAGGAAAATGGCCTTGCTGAAACATTTTCTTGGAGGCAGGGAACCCAGCCTTATGCTTATGCCCTATCATGTAGCTCAGGCCGGAAAATATGGGAGAAGCTGAATAAACATATGATGAGTGAAAGAATCAGCAAAATACTAGTAGGCTGATTTAGGTAGGAAATTTAAGTTTAATTCCTTAAGGTACTTAATTCCTTAAGGTACTATTAAGTTTTTGTTATACTGATAAAATCTACTGAATTGTCAACATAATTTCCCTCTGTGTTGGAAAAGTCTGGCCTTAGATTTCGAAGGGAGGAAAACCAGTAAAATTGTCAACCGTGTTGTCTTTCATGATTTGCAGCCCCCTATTAGTGAGGAATTTGGAAGAAAAAGACATTCATCTACTTCTGGTGAGGAGAGTAATCGTCACAGACTTCCATCTAATTCCTCTACAAAACCACCAAATGCTGCTAAGCCTGCATCTACCAGTCAGCTTCAGGTCCCAATAAACTCTCCCAGAAGGAATACTTCCCAGGAGTCCAGTGACAATTCACACCAGAACAGTGCTGCCTCCATCTCAACAAATTGTGAAATGCTTGAGAAATAGACTCTTAACAAAAGTTGTTTGTCCTTGAAATCAACATTTACGTCAGTATTTATTTGGGAAAAATCTTCTGATGTATAATTGTGATAATTAGAAAAAAGAAGGAGGAAGAAAAGTGGTAGCATTTTTTCTAGCAAGATAAATTCCAAAAGGTTTTCCCTGATTTCACGAACAAGGATAGTTTTGGTGATCTTTTGTAGAGATCCTCTAGTAATGTATTTTAGTCTCCAATTTCTTTTTCAAAGCCATTGTTTACAAGAACAGCATTCCTTAAAGACATTAAAAAACAATATAAGGAATGCTTATCATTAGCTCATACTTCTTAAAGAAGATATAGTATGTTGTATTCATCTCTTCTATAGAGCTATCTTAAAGAATCCAATTACCCCACTATCAATTCGTATTTGAACTTATTAAAAACAAAGGAAGATTACGTATATATATTTGAAATTCAAAAAAAATATGAAATGATACATTTACTTTTTCTTATAGACATATAGTTTAAAGGAATTTTTTTTTTTTACAAAAGTAGAACTATATAACAAGATTGTAATTACATTGAAGTATATGCACTTTTGATGTTAGGTTTTACTTTTTGTTCCCCCTCAAGTCATACCTCACAATTTCCACAGTTGTTATATTGATGTGGAGTTTTCTGAATTGGCATAAGCTGGTTATATATTAGGAGAGATTTACTTTTGTGATTTTATATAAACTTGCACAAGTAAATTAAAAACTACATTGGCATTGGTTGGAATATTGTCCTAAATAAATCTTGCACTGTTTTGAATGCATCTACTGTTTGTACATCTGCAAGTAGGTATGTCACAAGCAGTTAGATTATCTTCAATTTAAAAGGAGTACTTAGTTTTTCTTTTTTGTTCTTTTAATTTTGTTTTATGCTCAATGTTTTCAAGAGTTACAGCAAATTGATTTCTAATTTTTATTGCTATTACATTGATGTAAAGATAGTTTCAGTTTTTGTGGTATTTAAAAAAATAAAGCACTTATTCTGAATTATTTGAATTGATTTTTAATTGTTTTCATTTAAAATATAATTGAATATAATTGAAAAGCTGTAATATTCAAATTCTGCTAGAAGACCATTATATTTTGTGAATGAAGTTTCAGTTATAAACTTATATACATTTTTATTGAGCACAACATGATTTACAAATATTTTCTTTTATTGGAAGAAGCAGCTAGTTTCAGTACACTAAATTAATCCATTATTTTCTTTTTGAATAGACTGGATATTTTATTCTTATAAATGACAATATTGAAATATAATCTTTGGATAAATGGGCTATTCATTAGTAAATAGGTATTCATTAAGTTATTTCTCATGCACAAATGATAATCTGCAGTTCTATAATATTTAATATTTTGGGGGGTCATTCGATGCTTTAAATTTAGGAAATAGTCAAATTCGAATATTCAGAAAATAAATTTTACTTACAGATGTTGTAAAGAGTTTACAAAACAAGCAGTGGGTTAGAATAATAAATCCTTTAGTGTTTTCTTAAGTGAGTCTATAGTTCTGACTTTTTGGTGAGAAATTTCCAAATGATGCTTATTAGTTTTAAGTGGTCTCTTGAAATGATCTAAATTTTTTCTCAATATCCTTTTTTGTGTTGAAACTTGTATTTAACCTAAGATATTTCTACTCAACTAAATACGCAAGTATAAATTTGATTGGAAAATTATATATTTTAAATGAAAATACAGTAATTGAGTTTTGTGATATGTATTAATTAGTAAGTGTATCATATTTTTATTATAAAAGTAATACATGTACATTGGAAAATTTAGAAAAGCACAAAAGAAAATAAAGTACTATTTTAAAAAAGAAAAACAAAATTGGTGTCCTGCTATGCATTTAGTGTTGTAATCTGCTTTTTTCACTTGATAGAGTTGAACATTTTTCTGATGTCATTAATATTTCTGCATCAGGACTTTTACTAGTTACATAGGAATCCAGCATGTGGATGTACCATAGTTTATTTAGCTGATTGCCTACTGTTTTTTTTTTTTTTTTTTTGAGACAGAGTCTCACTCTGTTGCCCTGGCTAGAGTGCCGTGGTGTCATCCTAGCTCACAGCAACCTCAAACTCCTGGACTCAAGCGATCCTTCTGCCTCAGCCTCCCGAGTAGCTGGGACCACAGGCATGTGCCACCATGCCCAGCTAATTTTTTCTATATATTTTTAGTTGTCCAATTAATTTCTTTCTATTTTTAGTAGAGACGGGGTCTCGCTCTTGCTCAGGCTGGTTTCGAACTCCTGAGCTCAAACAATCCGCCCGCCTCAGCCTCCCAGAGAGCTAGGATTACAGGCGTGAGCCACCACGCCTGGCCCTGATTGCCTACTGTTGACCTTTAGCTGTGGCCAGGTTTTGGCTATTACTAACAACAATTCAATTCACAATATTCTTACTGATAACTCTTTGTGTATAAACTTGAAGTTATTGCCTAGAGTAAGTTCCTAGAAGTCGTAATTCTAAGTAAAAAGATATTATCCTCATTTAAGGCCCTTTAGGAAGATTGCACAGTTTATACTTTCACCAACAGCGTCTGCTTCCCTACGTCCTTATCAATACCAGTTACGATGAATCTTTCTCTTTGTTAGACTAAGAAGCAAAAGATATTATTTTAATCTCATTATTAAGTGTCATCATTTTAATCAGCTCACTAATGAGTGATAATTGTTATTTTTTTATCTGTATTATTTGTAGATTGATCATATCCTTTATGTTTTCCTTTTGGAGTGATTATCTCTTTCTGATTAATTTATAAAGCTTTTTTTACTTATCAAGAATTGTAACCCCTTGCCTTCTAATTTTATATATATTTGACATGGGATACACTTTTTTTTGGTAAAATTTTAAAAAATTATACCCCTTAAAGAAATTCCAAATGTAAACTTCAAGCAAATAAAAGCATTGTTATTTAATGAAAAGGAAAACATCATTGACTATAAATCTAGATGACCTTGCCCAAAATTTATGTAAGTCGCTGGAGACCTTAGATGCTTCCTTCCTTATGATTTTGCATAATTTTCAATTTTATTAAATAAAAAAGGCAACATTAAAAATATTTAAATTCCAAATCCTTCTGCTAAGGGAGTAGTCGAAGCCATCTTCGAAATTCTTTATTCTAAAAGGAATTACAGAGTTATGTTTTAAAATAGATATCATTTTAGTTTTAAAATAGATTTTTGTTTTTTATTCTTTGGAGATGAGATCTCGCCATATTGCCCAGGCTGACCTCTAACTCCTGGGCTCAAGCGATCCTCCCCCTTCATTCTTCCAAGTAGCCACGATTATAGGCACGTGCCTATTGTTTAAACTTGTTATGCCAGTTTGGGACTGCACTCTGACGTTCTCTCATGCTTCTTGCCATTTTACTAAGTTGTATTACCACTTTCCTTTGTATGTTCACTCTTTTCCTTCAACTAATTTCTTAGCTTTTATGAAATTGCTCATTATTTTTATTTTTTTTCTTGCAGAGGAGACTGATCCAATAGAATACACCTAATTATATCACCGCTAGATGGCAGAATGGAATAAGTCAGATCTGCATACTTGACAGGCAAGGGGTGGGGGAAGAGTCAGAGAGTGAGAGAGAACTCTTACTCCATCTTGTGGTGATATATAATTATATCCATTACTCTGCATTCCTAATAGTCTTATGTGTGTCTCACAACTCATGATTACCTTGTTAGGCATTGCCCTAGTTATTAGTAAATTTGCATTAGTTATTTGGTGATTAGTAAGGACAATAACAGCATCAAGATTTGTGTATGGTTAAAATGAAAATACTATTCTTTAGTATTTGTCCTTTCACTTAAACGTTTGAAGTACTTCATTAGCATTATTTTTTATTAACTTTCTTGAAATGTAAACAAGGCAAGCAAATTGTAAGATACATCACTTTATATGTCTGGCTAACCTAAGCTGTATAGTTAAATCACATAGCACATTAATGAATGATCCTGCCTAAAACATGAAAAACTTAAAACTAGATGCTCTTATAACTGGAAGGTGTTATCACATAGCTAGTTGAATGGCTGAGCTAGGATTTGAACTCAAGCAGTCTGGCTCCAGAGCCCAAGCTCTTCGTCTTAACCAGATTGTTGTTTAACAGCGTGAAATACCAGAACACATGAACACTGACTCTACAACTCAACTACAATGTTTCTTAAGTATCATGAATCAAGATTAGATTCTCGTGGTTAAAACTAAATTTGTGGCCGGCTGCGGTGGCTCA
>NW_012144411.1:1943743-1946636 GCF_000956105.1 Propithecus coquereli
ATATATTTTTAGTTGTCCGATTAATTTTTCTCTATTTTTAGTAGAGATGGGGTCTCGCTCTTGCTCAGGCTGGTTTCGAACTCCTGAGCTCAAGCAATCCGCCCGCCTCGGCCTCCCAGAGAGCTAGGATTACAGGCGTGAGCCACCGCGCCCAGCCTGTATATTTTTTAAAAGAAATAATTTTTTAGAAAGCTCTTAAGCTTCACAAGGCTGAGTAACTAAGATATATTGCTATGAACTGATCTTAACATTGCAAATACCACACAGAAGACAATGTGTGATATGTAGCATTTGGTTTCACTGTGAAGACGAATAGTATAGCAACTCAGGGTGTATCTCTTCCAGACTTTTGGGTGTTGGGAATTTAAGCAGGAGATAGTAAACTATGCCCCATTCAGACAGAGGAGGGCAAATATCCATTACTGCCAGCAATGCTGGATTTGACAGCTCGGTTTAATGCTTATCCCTTTGCTCGGAGAATTAAACTTGCCATCCAGAGATAGCTGGACGAATGGAGGCCTTTCCTCAGAGGCAAGTGGCTCACCACATAGAAGAGGAAGAAGAAGTGAAGAGGGAAAATGTGTCAGTTCCACAGGGAGTCCGGAGAGAGAGGCTGAGTCCGCAGCTCAGCTCCTCTGCCGTCTGCACCAGACACTCACACATGGGGACGAGTCGGGAGTGGGGAGGAGGGAAGAAACTACTTTGCCCAGTATAAACACCTGAAGAGTTTTAAATTTCCATTCTGTGGACTCCGGCAGGAACACTGGGAGGAGGAAAGACTGGTTCTCCCATGAGCACTCAGCGCTGCTGCCATCCAGGGCTCTGTCTGCAGCTAATCACCTGTACCGACTAATGCCTCATCATTCCCTGCATCATCTGTCTCCTCTGCTCACACTGGCTTGTTACCGCCCCTGTGTGCATTGCACGGCTTCCTGCCTTGTGCACTCAAAACTGTCATGGTCCCCTATTCTCCCCAGCTGGCTCTTCAGGTCCAGATCAGGCTCTGCCTCCGGCGGTCCCAGCTACAGCAGCTTCGTGCTCCTCCGAGCCTTTTTAGAGCTTGTTCCTCTGACCCCTCTTTGGCCCCAGCACTTGCTGCCTGTCTTGTTACATTTCTCTCTATGGCTCTAGGCTCTACTTCCTTTGCTTTTCAGTCCTGAAGTGATCAATTAAGGGGAGCTTAACTTTTTAAAAAAGAAACCGTACGGCCTCAGTTATACAGTTTATACCTGGACAACTAAGATTCCTAACTTTTGACTCATTTTAACATCCCAAATATTACGTAGAAGACAATGTGTGGTACGGGACTAAGATGTCCCTCCTAGGCTGGGGAACGTAGTGTGCAGTGAGGGAAATTCAAGCTCTCTCCCTGCCCCCATCTCCGGTTTCCCAGGATGCTATGGCAATTTTTTGTTCATAGATGCCCCATAAGCTCTTGGAGGCGGCTGAGAATTAAGTTGCTTATTAATTCATTTAGTCTTGACCTACATATGGTCGAATAATCACAGGGCCATCTGTCCTCCTTAATTAACATGCAGAGATGAAGAGATTTCTTTCTACCTTCTGCGGATTGCATGTGAATCCTGTCAAGAGGGCCCCAAAACCACTTGCTGCCAGAGTCCTGGCAATTGCTTATAAGTGAAACCAACAGCTAATGGGAAGGTCTTTTGTTGTTTTTGCTTGTTTTGTCTTTTTAAAAGGGCCCCCCGCTGTGACAAGCCTTAGCTATTTCAGCAGCCAAAGGCAATCTCATAAATGAATCAGCAATAGTATATTTCTGTTCAGGTTCAGAAGAGAGAAAGAGAGATTTTCCCAGACGCCTGGGAGCTTCACCTCCCACAGGCGTACGCGCTTCTCACAGGGTCCTCACCCTTGGCGGTGTGAAACAGGCGGATTAAAGCAGTACATTATAGAGCGCTGCTGCTTCCTGGTTGTTGACATGAAGGGTGAGGGGTTAAGAAGCTGTCAAGTAAAACCAGACAAATCCTTATTGATGAACCTTGGAGTATCCGTGAACTTTTAGGACCAGAAAATTCTACTTACGGTTATCAAAGACCTGACCAGTGCTTCATAGCTCTGGTGAGATAGATGATCAAGAGTCATGTGAATGATAATAGCGTCTGTGTTAGATGCTTCACAGTGTACTAAAGACTGTTCACGCACTTTCTGTCACTTGAGCCTCAATACATCTCTGTGAGGTAGGCAGGGCAGGTAGTAGAATCCCTATTTTACAGATCAATGAAAATAAAAGAATGAGTACACTGAGCCTTAGAGAGGTAAGAGACTTGGTAAGTCACACTGCTTTTAAGTGCAGAGTTAGGACTAGAACCCTGATTCTGGTCTCCTTATGCAATGCTTTTTCCAATATTGTACCCTAATGAGCTTTCCATATATCCCTTAATTATAGTACCATATGTCATGTCCATTTTTTCCCATGATGTGACCGCAAGTGGCATTATACTTCTAGGAGTACAGTGTTGACCAGTCTGACCAAAAAGACATTGACTGGGGTCTTGGTAGAGGTGGAGAGCTATGAGATAACATAAGTTTTTGGTTTTCCCCCTTTTCTCTTGAGTGTGTCCACCACATACTCAAGTTCACATAAAAATGACTACTAAAAAAATCTTGAAAAAGAACAAAGTTGAAACACTCACACTTCCCAATGTCAAAACTTACTACACAGGTACAGTAATCAAAACTGTGGTACTGGCGTACAAATAGATATACAGACCAATGGAATAGAATATAGAGTCAAGAAAATAAGCCCTCACATATACAGTCATATGCTGCATAAGGACATTTTGGTCCAGAACACATATGCAACAATGGTCACAAAAGATAATGGAGCTGAAAAATTCTTTTTCTCTTTTTAATTTTTGTGTGTGTATTTATG
>NW_012144411.1:1946686-1948753 GCF_000956105.1 Propithecus coquereli
AAATAGCTGCCAGATTTGTTTTTAGCAGACTAAAGCGTTCTCTTTCATTAGATTTATTTTAAAAGTTGGATCATGGTTCTTCTCAAGACAGACACACATTTCCAGTAAATTTGTGGCCAAGATTATAGAGCTGTTTACCCAATCCATTTCTAGAATACTAGACTGCATTCCTGTCCTCCTTCTGTTTCAGGTTTGCCAGTACAATTGGTTCTGGGTTTTGGAAGGCAAGGGAAGTGAGGGGCTCCACTTACAGACCTGGCCATGTGCCATCTCTGTGCTGATTCTTTTCTTTTTCAGCTATATGGAAGCCATATGTTAAAAACAACAGAGCCCTGAGACGTTTCCCTGAATCACCACCTAGTCCTTTTTGGAACTCTATAGTATCAAGAAATTGTTTTTTTACTATATTAAGCCATGATGATTGTGGAGTCTCTCTGTTATCGTAGCTAATATTATCTTAACCAATAATAAACTTACTACTTATATTTAGTAATTGCCAAAATGTGTATGTTTATATTATTCTGATAAATTATGTATTAAGTTTGTAATAACTCAAGGAGAAAAAGGAAAGATATAAGCTCTCTAAATGTTAAAGAGGAACTTGGTCATATTTTTAAAAAATGAATCTAAATGTTATATTTGGATTTACTTAATTAAATTTATATTTAAAATTTTAGTTTGAAATAGTATTTATAATATGCTAGAAATTATGACCTTTGCAACTATTTAAAATGTTGAAAAATTTAGATGACACTTTAAAACTTTGTGAGGGATACATAGTTTATGAAAATTATTTTAGAGGATTTTGAAAAAATTAGCTACTCAGGTGAAAATTAATTCATCAGATCCCATATTTCTGAGAGTGAATAAAAAATTAGGCACTGAGGTGAAAGGACTTTATTTGGGAGAGAAGGGATAATTTCAGAACATGTAGCATGAGCCAAGAAAAGAAGCTCTGTTACATGGCAAAATGATACTGGAAGGGACCCTATTTGGAGGACACTAGGAAGGTTGGCGAGGCTATATGTAAAGGAAAAGTGAGAAGCAAGCATAAATTTGCTTTAACTTCCTTGGTTCTAGTCTACCATGTCATTAAAATAGCTCTCAAATTTCAAAGTTACTCAAAAGATTGCTTTTAATTTGCTGTAATTATTTTATATGTGCCATATTAAATAGCACGTACTTCATGAAACTCTTCCCTTGTGTTCCACTTGACTCTTATTTTAAGTAGGTCCAAAGTGATACCAGAGAGTTAACTAGGTCAACTGCCACCTGTGTTTGTTTCCTTTATAATTCTTTTAAATCCCTGAGAGAATTCAGGACATTAAGTATAGCAATTTCTTTGTCTAATACCTTTGATTATAGTGTATACCTATTGAGACAGCAGATGAATGCTAGTGGCCACAGTTACAACCTTACTATTACTTCATTAGCCTCCTTAGAATTGAAATTTGCTACTAGAGTTCTTATATTTAGGAAGGGATCAGAAAAAGTCATAGGAGAATCATATTTGGAAATACAATAGCCAGCGTTGGTAGGAGTATAAATTGGTACAAATCCTCTATAACTGGAAATTTATCAATAGCTTTAAAAATTTTAAGTGCATTTGCCATTTGACCTAAAATTCCACTTCTAGGAATTTACCCTGCAAATATAAACATATGTGCAAAGATGTACATACTAATATAGTCATTACTTTGAACAGCACAAAATTATAAATAACTTGAGTATCCATTAATAAGAGACTATGGCCATATGATAGAGTTCCATGAAGTATGACAACTCAACGGTTGAATAATGGAATATTCCTTAAGGAATAATAAGGAATCTCTAAGATATATTAAACGAAAGATAAAAGGCACACAGCATTGTGTCTAGAATTCCATCTTTGGTTAAAAAAATTACACATGTAGGCTTGTACTGTACCCGAACAGAATACCCCTAAAAGGATAAGACAATGATAAAATGGTTGCCTATGGGGAAAAGAACTGGGTAACTGGAGGGTTAGGTGAGAGGGAAGCTTTTTGCCCTATTCCCTTTTGAATTTTGGGCTATATGTATATATAT
>NW_012144411.1:1948803-1950528 GCF_000956105.1 Propithecus coquereli
CCAGCTACTCGGGAGGCTGAGGCAGGAGGATCACTTGAGCCCAGGAGTTTGAGGTTGCTGTGAGCTAGGCTGATGCCACGGCACTCACTCTAGCCAGGGCAACAAAGTGAGACTCCGTCTCAAAAAAAGAAAAAAAAAACTAAATTTTTGTTTGTATAATAAGCATCCCCTGCAGTTATGAATGGTCTAGTGGACTATTTAAATACATACATTAAGTGCTATAAGTTAAAGTCCTCATTTGGGGGAAAGTCATGATTAGGGAACAATATTATTCATCTGTTTAAATATTTTCCCAGAATTTGATAAGGTAAAATATGAACTAAACTGAGAATTTTATTCAAAATCTTCCTAGAAATTTTGTATTAGTTTATTTAGAGTTATTAACGACAACTGAAGATGCTGGACTACCCAGAAATAATGATATTCTAGTCTTAAAAAGGCTTAAAAGAAATATGTTACACAAGGTTAATTAACAGGAATTACCTCTGGCTTTATACTCTTTGCCAATTTTCTGAATTCTTTACAATCAGCCTGTTTTTGCTGGGCCAATTAAGAAATGATTTGGTTAGTAGAATGGTTTCTAACAATATACTGCACATATTAGCTTCAGTAAATTCCTAAGAACCAGAATGTGCTGCTGTTTTGTTTTTGTTTTTTCCAGATAATATTCCAAGTCTACAAAATTGAGTACCTTTCTGATATTTGCTTGGTTTTTTTAAGCTTTATACAATAGACTCAGGGTGATTATTGTGTTATCTTTGGGGAATCCTTGCTCCCGAACAGAGCTTCATTTCTATTAGTACTATTTTAAAAGTCCTTTTGAGTGAAACTCTGGATGGCCTAATTTAAGGGCTAAGGGAAGGCATGAAAATATCTTACTGGTTCGTCAAAAAAATTCCACCTTTGGAAACTCCTTTGGGCTGTCAAGGCAGTATGGTATAATGTAGCAGTCAGACAGATACATAAATACTAATACTTTCAGAGGCGATTATATAGGCATAGATTATTTTAAAGGAATCAATTTTCAGATCTTCAACTTCCATAAGTACTCTTTTCTAAAATTGATTTATCTAAATGTTTTCAAGCTCCAAATAATCTTTTTCCCCACTTTATAAAAGAAAGACATTGCCCTGACCCATCCCAAATACTGCTCTAGTCATACAAGCAGTCATGGGCCCCACATAGGTGAAATCTTCTTAGTGATTCACTGAGTTATCATCAACTCATAGACTTGCTGAATTTCTCTTTTTTATAAATTTTTTTCTTTTCTTTCTTTTTTTGGGGGGGGGGCGGGGACAAGGCCCTTCTTTGTTGCTGGGGCTAGAGTGCAGTGTAGTCATCATAGCTCACAGCAACCTCAAACTCCTGGGCTCAAGTGATCCTCCTGCCTCAGCTTCCCAAGTAGCTGGGACTGCAGGTGCATGCCACTGTGTCTGGCTAATTTTTCTATTTTTTGTAGACACAGGATGTCGCTATATTACTCAGGCTGGTTTCCAACTCCTGGCTTCAAGCAATCCTCCTGCACCCTGGCCTCCCCAAGTGCTAGGATAACAAGCATGAGCCACTGCATCCAGCCGCTTGTTTAATAAATATTTGTGTTAAGGATAAAACTATATTTTTGGCCAGTGTTCAGTGTATTATTCAACGAGAGAATTAGAACACATTTTTATCAAATCATACAAAATATGTATTACAATTACTGTGAGTCCTCATTTTAAAATTTTT
>NW_012144411.1:1962564-1965254 GCF_000956105.1 Propithecus coquereli
AAGAAAGAAAAACATGTTTTATAAATTTAATGTAGCCTAAGTGTGTAGTGTTTATAAAGTCTATTGCAGTGTGCAATAATGTCCTACCTAGGCCTTCTATTCACTTACCACTCACTCACTGACGTACCCCGAGCAACTTCCAGTCCTATAAGCCCCATTCATCGTAAGTGGCCAACATACGTGTACCATTTTTTAGCTTTTATACTATATTTTTACTGTACCTTTATGTTTAGATATTACAAATACTTACCATCATGTTATAATTGCCTGCAGTCTTCGGCACATTAACATGTAGTACAAGTTTGCTTAGGAGCAATAGGCTATGTCATATAGCCAAGGTGTGTAGGAGGCTATACCACCTAGACTTGTGTAAGTACACTCTATGATGTTCCCACAGTGACAAAAATCTCCTAATGACATATTTCTGAGAACATTTCCCCATGGTTAAGCAACACATGACTGTACAGTCAATTTTCAACAAGAGGGCCAAGACCATTCAATGGGGGAAAGGTCCAGCTTTTCAACAAATGATGCTGGGAAAACTGGATATTCACATGCAAAAGAATGATGTTGGACACTTTATATCATATACAGAAATTAAAATGGACCTAAAACCTAAATTTAAGAGCTAAAACTATAAAACTCTAGATGAAAACATAGGGGAAATCTTCATGACCTTGGATTTGACTATCATTTCTTAAGTATGAAAACAAAAGCGCAGGCAACAAAAAAATTAGGTAAGTTGGACTTCATTGAAATTACGAATTTATGTATCAAAAGACACTATGAGGAGAATGAAAAAATCACACAATGGAAGAAAATATTTACAAATCACATATCTGATGAGGGATTAATATCCAGAATACATAAGGAACTCATAACCACAAAAAAAAAAACAATTCAAATGTGGACAAAGGACTTGAATAGACATTTCTGCAAAGAAGATATACAAATGGCCAATAAACACATGAAAAGATGCTCAATATCATTAGCCATTAGGGGAAAGCAAATCAAAGCCACAATGAGATACCACTTCACACCCCCTTGAACGGGCTATTATAAAACAAACGAAACAAAATGAAATCAGAAAATAACCAAGAGTGAGAATATGGACAAATTAGAACCCTCATGCACTGCTGGTGGAAATATAAATGGTGCAGCTGCTGTGGAAAAGTTTGACAGTTTCTCAAAATGTTAAACACATAATTGCCATATGACCAGCAATTTCACTCCTAGGTATGTATTTAAAAGAACTGAAAACAGGCTCAAACATGTTCTTGTACACTGATGTTCATAGCAACATTATTCACAATAGCCAAAAGGTTGAAACAACCCAAATAACTATTGAGAGATGAACGGATAAACAAAATGTGGCATATCCATACAATGAAATATTATTCAGCCATAAAAGGAATGGAATTTTGAGACATGGTACAACATGGATGAACCTGAAAACATACTACGTGAAATGAGCCAGACACGAAAGGAATAGTGTATGATTCCAGTTACATGAGGTACTTAAAATAGATAAATTCAAAGAGACAGAAACTGGCTAGAGGTTACCAGGAGTTGGGGGTAAGGGGACTGAGGATTATTGCTTAATGGTTATAGAGTTTCGGTTTGGAAACAGGTAGTGACTATGGTTGCACAATATTGCGAATGTATTTAGTGCCACTGAATTGTACACTTAAAAATGGTTAAGATGGTAAATTTTACGTTATATATATTTTACTATAACAACAGATTTAAACATAATTTTTTACCAAAATTATGGACTAGGTACATTTACAGAGATAGAGAAGCAGAAACTCACAGCTGCTTAGAAAATAATTTTAAAAAGCTAATTGGAAAGAAGAGGTCAGGACTTGGGTAGCTGAAACCACAAGGGATGAGTTGGAGACAGCTTCAAGGAGAAGGCTGTGGAATAAGAAGATAAAGAGTCAGAGTGTTAAGTAATGATTATTTATCAGACTCCATGGAAAAAGCTTTTATATCCTTTTCCCATTTCATCCTCACAGCAGTTCTGTGTGGTAAGTACTGTTAGTAACCTAATATTTCATAGGAGGAAACTGAATCTTAGGCTAATTAAGTAACTTGCGCAAGGACTTGGCCAGTGAGTGGCACAGCCAGAAATCAAACCCAGTCTGTCACCTCTAGAACCCATACTCTTATTTTGTTGATCTCAATTTTTTTTGGTTAAGAAATGGAACAATATCCACCTCACAGGGTTGTTGCCCTGGGGCTAGAGTGTGCCCTGGTGTCAGCCTAGCTCACAGCAACCTCAAACTCCTGGGCTCGAGGGATCCTCCTGCCTCAGCCTCCCCAGAAGCTGGGACTACAGGCACACACCAGGTCTGGCTAATTTTGCTATTTTTAGTAGGGACAAGGTCTTGGTCAGGCTGGTCTCGAACTCCTGATCTCAAGCAATCCTCCCAGCTCGGTCTCCCAGGTGTGAGCCACTGCGCCTGTCCAGAAGCATTTTTGAACTGGAAAATGGTGAATACACTTAAGGATTTTGTATTATTCTTTGATTGCTTTATCATCTATGCTCCCATAGGAGCCCGAGACCTCTCTTATAGCACTCTGTACCATAGTAGATTGTTCACTAAAGATTGTTCTTCTCTTCCTCCATCATTTGTGCACTTCTTCTTTTTTTTTTTTTTTTTGGGACAGAGTCTGGCTCTGTTGCC
>NW_012144411.1:1966359-1975104 GCF_000956105.1 Propithecus coquereli
GCTTGAGCCCAGGAGTTTGAGGTTGCTGTGAGCTAGGCCGATGCCACGGCACTCACTCTAGCCTGGGCAACAGAGTGAGACTCTGTCTCAAAAGAGAGCCTAATGAGTGAGAACTCCTAGCCAGGGGTACGAATAAAAGTTTAAGCCTCTGCTTTCAAAGTGCCCAGAAAAGGCGCTGTCCTGCCCGCTGATGCCAGACTCCACTTTCTTAAATGCCGCATAGATCATATCATTTAGGGTCGCTGAAAAGAAAATATTATAACTTCTAAGCATTTAGGCCTTCCAAATTGGAATCTTAATATATTTTTAAATAATTTTAATTCTTTCTAGAGTAGATATTATATCCACGTGGCTCGAAATTCACATTGGTATAGGGTGAAAAGTCTTCCTTCCCGCTGCTTTCTCCCAGGCCCTCCTTGGTTTCCCGTGCACCCTTCCAGAGGGTTTCTAAACATGGCTTTAAATACTCCCCACACCACTCACATAGTTTTCCCAGCAGATCATCCCAAGTCTCTAAGTATGCCTTTGCTGTTCTTCTTCCTGTCTGTAAAAACCCTCCTGCTACTGCCCCATAAATATATTAAGTCAAGAAATATCAAGGATTTCTCCAGGGTTGCATTTGTTGACTAAAAGGGAGAGAGGAAAGGAACCGGCTTCTATTATTTTAGGCCCAGGAGTCAGGAGGAGATACCAAAATGCTCCCGAAGATTTTTGCTGATTATGAAGCAGTGGATATAACCTCGCTTTCACATTTATTTAATAACAAAACACTGAAAGTCCAATACTTTTTAAAAAGATGCTACACAACGACAAGCCAATAAATCCCGTTGTAGCACCGTTAAGTGTCTGTCTAGGAGGATTAATTTCAATTTGACTTATCTGACCAGATTTAGTGAATCCCGTTTTCCTTGAGAGGAGCAGCTATCAAAATTATCTGGTTCATACTAAGATTAGGGACACTCTGGCACCCTGAGAAGGAGGATTACTATGTGCGAAAGAGCTATCCAGTAAAGGTGAGGGAAGGGCCCAGGTCCCTGCCGGAGCAGCTGTCCTTCCCAGCTGCCCCTCAGGTTACCCCTGCCCTAATGGCTAGCAAAGGTGGCAAGAAACTTTGATGTTGAGATGTGTGTTGTTCACCCAGTGGACAGCGTCTAGAGATCCTGAGAGGGCCACTTTCGTAAATGACATTCTTGTCCTGAAAACTGAGAAAGTACCAAATGCAGTGGAAATTATCTGTCACATGTAACTCACTAACTTGGAGGACAAATATGGATATATTTTGTGAGGATTACAACCTAACTCAAGGGCTCCCTAAAATATCAATATGTTTCTTTATATTTTTTATTTTACTGTATATTTTCATACTTTATTCCATAAAGGAGTTGAGGTGATTTATAAGATTTCTAACCTTATGCTAAATAGAAATTTTCAAAAACAAAGGGTTTAAAGCTAGGATGGCATGCAGGTTTATAGGTCATAAAGTGTTTTTATATGGTTATTAAAATTGGACCGCAAATATTTTTTGGAGCTGCTTGATAGCCAAAGTAAAAAGAAACATAAAAGTTAAAATTTCACATTCCATTAAAACAATGACAATTCAGTATTTTAGGAGAAAGAAAACATTTTTGTCATTTAGGCCTATAAGATGTTTGTGTGGGTTTTCCTATGAGGGCACCTAGTGACGCATGAACATCTTGAACATTTCTCGATAAACACAACAGAGGGTCTGTCTATAGTTTCTTCTACCATTCCTCTGTACAAACCAAAGGTATAACACTATAATGTAAATCAAAAAGATAATCAGAAGGATTAGAAGAGAAAATAGAAAACAAAATCAACCCACAAGATGCAATGGTCAAATAATAAGAGCTCCAGAAAGAAGAAACAGAGAAAACAGAGGAGAGGAAATTATTTACAAAGCAATTTAATTTGATAATTTCCAAAATTTTGCCATGATGCGCAACACTTCTATGAATGCTTTTATATGCTGAAGAACACACGATCATTGTTTAGTCCATGCATTATTTCTTTCATTGTGTTTACTTTGCTTTGCTTATGTATACATTTACATATTTGCTTATATAAAACCCATGAATAATAAACTCAGGAATCCAACTAGCCTGAGGCCAGTAACCATCAATAGGCCCCTCCCCAAGCCTTCCCCAACTAAAGGCAACCTCCATCCTGAATTTTGTCTTTATCTTTCCTTTGCTTTTTAAAAATAGCTTTATCACATATTATGGGTACCTGAATAATACATTGTTTTATTTTACTTGGTTCACAATCTTATAAAAAGGGTATCACTCTGTGTGGTCAAAAAATAAATAAATAATGCTTTTTTGGCCTCTTTCCTCCCTTAGAGTTGCCTCACTTTCTGCTTTGCTAACAAACGGGATCATGCCTGCTCTCCCCAGGATTCTAGGGAACTCTGAGATCTGGTATAGGAGATGGATTTTTCTGCCAACAGAGTTAGATAAATTTGAGCCCAGCAAGGGAAGCAATCACTTGATAGTACACGATTTTAACTTTCATCCTGAACTCTGACACATTTACGGTACCACTTGTAAAAATGAAAAGTCCAAATATCCCTGCTGGGTCCAGTGGTATGTTCCATCTTTTTCCCTTATTCTTTGTATTTGGATGAAGAAACACCCTGTTCATTTAGTCTTGAATGGGACCCACTTGAAAACTCTATTCAGGACTTAGATTTCTGTTTTTATTTCTTATAAGGCACCATATGTGTGTCATCCTCTGAGCTGACTGGGATGTCTCTCTTCCAGAGCACAGTGTTCTCCACCTGACCACAGCTCCTGCTGACCGTGGCCTGGTCAGGCGAGCTGTGTGTACACTTCTGGAGAAGGCTGACGGTTGTGAGAACCTTTGTCACAGAAACAAACAGGGCATTGGCTGTTTCTGATACGATCGCCAGCAACTTTTCTCTTATAACCTCTGGAACACAATTGCATCAACTCAGACATGTGAGTGGGAAGAAATACCGGCTCAAAGACCATCTGGTTACGTATGAGGCGTGTGTCCCAGCTCGGTGGATGGGACAGTGCCAAAATGGCCCAGGCAGATCTGCCTTATCCCTATGCCCTAAAAGATTCACAAGCTGACAAGTTGAGTTCTGACCCCACCTCGTAAAGGTGGATTTGCCCTGACGAAAGCTGGAGCGATCCTCACCTCAGGTTATGTGCCTTTTGGAGCACCTTCAGGGGCTTTTGTGTTTCAGGAGCTAATCTAAGGAATAAGTGTTGATTCAGGACAGACCTAATTCAGCTAAATTCATTTGTTCATTCTGTAATAGCTGTGAGCAGGTACAGGGCTAGAGATAATGTTTTAGTGTGTTTGTGCTGCTATAACCAAAACACCTGAGACTAAATAATTCATAAAGAACAGAAATTTATTGTCCCACAGTTCTGGATGCTGGGAAGTCCAAGATCAAGGTGCTGGCAAGTTTGGAGATGGCCTATTGTTCACAGTTGACACCATCTAGGTGCTCTTACATGGCTGAAGGGACAGAAGGACAAAATGGGGTCAAACATTGTGTCCTCATGGATGGAAGAGTAAAGAGCAAACTTGCCCCTTCAAGCCCTTCATAAGGCACTTAAACTTAAGCCCTCATGGCCTAAACATCTTCTAAAGGCCCCACCTTTTAATACAGTTGCATTGGGGATTAAGTTCAACATGAGTTTTGGAGGAGACACAAACATTCAAGCCATACCAGATATAAAAACTAAGATCCAATTTCCTAAGAGCTCATGCAATGGAGTGAAGGTCTAAGAGAGGGAGGGAGAGACAACATATACATAGACACTGATAATACCGTGTGATCGGGCTATGACAAAGGAAAGCAAGGATACGAGGAGAGCACAGAGGAGGAATGCTGTTAGAACCGGTTCCCCTCGGCCCCAGGAACAGAGAGGCAGAGTCACCGAGGCTGCAAATGGCAAAGGAGTTTATTGGCTAGCTCGAGCTAGGGTCCAAGTCCCAGAGCACCAACGCAGTGGCCTCCCCTATGAACCAGGACCCCGCCCTGGGGTAAAAGTGAAGCTTTTATACTTCCTTTTGCACACGACACGCAGGTTCCACACGACACGCTGGGCACACCATCCCCCCTCCCCCCTTAGTCCATTGGTCCCTTTGAAAGTGGCGGATTGTTTTGACTCCTGATTGGTTGGCTCCAAGCCTCGGGATTTTCAATTTCCACGCCGGCGCCAGTTTTGGTCCGCGTTTCAGTTTCAGGGAAACCAAAACTTAGGCCTACTCTAAGAAGTTCAGCCTGTCATGGAGTTACTCCTGCCCTGTTTTTCATTCTGATTAGCTATATTTGACTAACAACTAAAAGCAAGCGTGGTTACAGAAGCAAATGGCATTAGTTAGAATCAAAGAGAACACATTTTTCTAATCTAAAACAGTTTCTGTTCCACACAAAACAAAGTACATGCTCCTGCTATCAATTTCTGCCTTTCATGCCTTAACCCTGAGGGCTGGCAGGAGTGGTGTTCGTAAAGGCTTTTTTGGAGAGAAAGATGCTTGTGTCAGGTTTTAGTGTGAAAAAGTCAGTTCTTAGTGCTCTCATGCTCGAAGAATGACCGGACACACCAAAGTAAGGCAAACATGAGGTGAAATTTATTGAGGGGGAGCAAGATAGGATCACAATAGGATTACAGGGCAAGAACAAGATACAGGTTTACAGAGCATGATACAGGTTTACAGAGCATGATACATACACCCCAGACGCCGACCTGACCCCTTGCTGCGGCAGATAAAGAGAGCAAAAGGAAGGGCTCAAAAAAAGGGCTTGGTTATGGTCTGCGTCTTGTTTTATAGTGCCGGGATTGGGACCTCCCCAGTGGCTCAGGGGGTCACTGTGGAACCACTTTGATTGGACAGCTGGGAGTCACATGACCTGAGTCTTACTATGCAGGCAGGTTGTTCTAGGTCAATTTCCAGACTCTATGGTACCTATGCAGCTTGGCCCGTGGGCTAGAGAGTCCTCTGCATTCTTTTGCAGCTGGTGCTGAGTTATGATTGGCAGGTTCACAGGGTAGCACCTCCCCTCCATCCCTCGGAGACCCAGAATCCCTTGCTATCTACTTAACACTTGGACTCAGTCTTGAAAAAGAAAAAGTAGGAATTAGCTAGACAAAGGAGAAGAGAGTTCCAGGAAGACTGAATGGGATCTACAAAGGTCCATACCGAGGAGAGAGCATTGCGGAGGGTGCTGTCCGGAGCGGGTGCTGAGAGATTAAGTTGGAGATGGCAGCAGGGGCCCGGTTATGACGGCCCTCGAACGTTATGCTAACAGCTGGCAGTTTGTCCTCTGAAGAAAGGGGATCATTTCGAGGAGAACCATTCTGTCAGTGGAGAGATCTTAAACGTGTGTTTAAGAGAATATGTAGAACAGAGGAAGGATCTCTGAGAGTGAGTGGGAGGTTAAGAACTGGAGAGGCCTCTAGCATGACGAGTTTTATTCAGCAGAGCTGGGCGGGTGACCACGTGTGCAGGAGAGAGCAAGTGTCTGGCATGGGCGACTGAGGACAGTGCTGCTGGCAAACGGGACAGGCGAGAGGAGGAATGAACGTTTTTCGCAGAGGAGCTGATGAGTTCTTGGAACACACTGACTTGGGGAGCTGTGGGACATCCAAGAGGAGGCGCTCAGGGAGAAGGGCTGCACACGGGAACAGTCCTCAGTGCAAAGACGCTCGTCACAGCCCAGGGAGAGCGGAGCTTGCTCGGGCGTGTACGGGAGTGAGGAAGGAAGAGGCTCAGGGATGCCCGGAGCTGCCTCTCTGAAGAGTTGGCTGAGGGCGAAACCCAGGGGAGAGCGGCGCTGTGACGGTCAAGGAGATGAAGTGGCGGCGGTGTTAGGTGCAATGGGGCAGAAAAGGTTTCTGGGAACGAATCTACAAATGGAAACGCAGGTCCCTGGAGCCTTCCCCGGGAAGGGAACACGGGCTGGAAATCTCCGCGGCCCTCTGGGCTGGCCTTCCTGCAGCGGCCTCTGGGTCTTCCTTCCGGAGCCCTGCTCAGCCCCTCCAGGAGCCAGACCTCCAGCAGGAGGGATTTCTACCCCAGGCGTTCAGGACTTTGCTAGAAGCCACTGAGGCAAACAGTTGCTGGAAGTGCTGTGTCTATTTAGATTGTTAGAGTGCTCATTAGCAAATCACTATTCTTTCCAGGTTATTTTTTTTTTCCTTCTTGCGCATCCCTCTCTCACTACATAAAACAAACAAACAAACAAAAAAACCATTTTTCTCACATAATTCTCTTACTTTTAGCTGTTTTTCTGCTTTTAAACAAAATCTATGTTGTTAGCAGAACCCCTTCTTCCACCTTTATTGATTTGTTTATTTTTCCCAAGTCCCACATTTTATCACCTTTTTTTAATGTAAAATATGCTTTGTCTTGCTATGGCAAGTAAAGGTTTAATTGATTCATTTATTTAATCAGCAAACATTTGCTGAATGCCTGCTTTGAGCCAGGCGGGCCCTGTACCCGGGCTGTGTCTACACCGAGCCTGCTGGGGAACCGCCTGGGTGAATGTTGGGAAGATCAGAGGAGCACCCTTCCACTCCTCCCCCAACGCCTTTTTATCTTGTCCTCTGCAGTTTTCAGGGGCGGAGGACCCACACAGCATGGAGACCTACTGCAGGAGATGAGGTGGCAGCAGATCCTAATCCTTTTTGGGTCCCAAGGAGGTTACGCCCTTGAAGGGGAACGTTGAAAGGGAGCAGATGCATAATGTAAACATCTCCTTCAACCATGCCCATCGCTCTCTCCCCTTAAGCACACGTGTAGCTTCATTCAAAACAGTGAGGCAGCAGCCCAAGTTGCTGGAAGAAGGGAAAAATAAGACAGCCAGAGTATGGTAACTCTGCCAATGACTGCTATGCATCTCTGGTGAGTCACTGCCTTTAGTAAATGCAAGCAGAACCTTCTCATCTCCCTCCCCATCAGATACCCAGCGAAGACATCCGTACAAATAACATTTCCACGATGCATTTTAGTTTACCAAGCACTTTTCCCCTTAGATACCGCTGAATCTTATAGAAAAAGGGGTAAACATTTGGGTAAAAGTAAATATTTCTTCTAGGTACTAAGGAGCTGTTTGAGGTCATTATATGGAAAATGAGACTTGAAGTAGTTGAAAAAAAGTAGATTTTATTTGTAATACTATGGAACTATTTCCAAAATACATTAATGAATTAAACAGTTTACAGAATAACATACAGTAGGATGTCATTTATGTTAGGGGAAAAAAAGGAGGGGGAATGATAATAGCTAATACTTTATAGTGCTTGTCATGCGCCAGACACTGTTCTAAGTGCTCTGCATGGATGAACTCATTTGATCCTCAGAACAATCCTATGAATCTGGTACTATTATCTCCATTTCACAGATTCAAGAACTAGGGCATGGAGAGGTTGAGTGTCTTGCACAAAGTCACACAGCTAATAAGTGGTGGAACAAAAGATTTAAACCCAAGCAGTTTCCCTACAGAGTCTGGACCTAAGCTCTGCAATATTTCCACAGGTACAGCTATATGAATATAAATGCTTAGAAAAAAAGTCATATCCCAAAATGTTAGGCAAATGTGACACCACTAGTATTCAAATGACTATTCAGCTTTTGCACTGATAAATCCTTGCAATCTCTCCTCTCCTCCCCAAAGCAATTAACCTGAGACCAGTTAGTGATGAAGTCTATGCAGTTTTCTGTGACGCTACCTTTCCAAGTTGGGATATGAGGAACAACTGTATTTGGAGAGGGTTCAATACATATGACCCTGACTTTCAAATTCAAGTCATTTTTTTCTTTTCCTCAATCAGGTTATTAAGTGATAAAATAGGGGGGGAAGTTAAATGCCAAACAATGGATTGGTTGTTGAGATGAAATTTCTCATGTTCTTAAATATTTAAAAGTAAAAGTAAATACTGTCTTTTATTTCATATAACCTTCTAAAATATTATAATAGTAGCTATATTGTGCTTTTCTGTATTTTTGTAGTCTACTTTGGGTGCTAAAATCCTATAGAATAAAACAAAGGGATTAGAGACTAACCTGAAATTTTCTCTGAAATATAAATTACTGATCACTGTTTTACTTCTCAGCTGTGTTTATTATATTTCTCCAATATTCCAGATTTCAGGAATTCATACATTCACTAACAAATGTCAGATAAATTTTTTCTGTATATTTGTAATATTTATAATTTGTGCTTGTTTTTAAAATTTAATGATTCAAAGTTTCATATATACACACAGATATGTCACTATTACACACACACATATATACACACATATAGTTTTGCTTCTGTATAGGGAAAGGATTAAAAGAAATGAACAATAATAATGAAATATTTGGTATGGGATGGAATGATCCATCTATTATTAATAAAATGCAATTCAAATTCATGTTAAAAGATCCAAATGGTAAAAAAAAAAAAAAAAGAAACAAAATATCAGAAAGATACACACTAAACTGATAATTGTAGTCATCTTTGGAGAGGAACTAGGGAAGGGCAGCGTTAATTCAAACATTCCATTAGCTATAAGGCTTGAGGTTTTTTTGTCCGCCTCACCCCACCTTCCCCCACCACAAGAATTATTTTATGTTACTTCTGTAGTTAAATATATTTATAAATAATTTTTCTTTTTTGAGACAGAGTCTCACTCTATCGCCCGGACTAGAGTGCCATGGTGTCAGCCTGGCTCACAGCAACCTCAAACTGCTGGGCTC
>NW_012144411.1:1976369-1983657 GCF_000956105.1 Propithecus coquereli
AAACAAAACCAATAGGAGATTATCCATAGATATCTAAATCTGTGTGTCTATATATATAAACATAGCGAGAGAGAGCGAGAGAGAGGGAATGGAGAGAATAAGATATATTTTTATTTTAAGGAATTGGCTCACACAACTGTCAAGTCTGAAATCTGTAGAGCTGGCTGGCTGGAAATTCAGGTTACAGTTGATGCAGTCTTGAGTCCAAAATCTGCAGAGCAGGCCAACGGGCTGCAATCTCAGGCAGGGTTTCTATACTGAAGTCTTGAGGCAGAACTGCTTCTTTTTCAGGAAACGGGTCTTTGCTTTTAAGGTCTTCAACTGATTGGACCAGGCCCACCCACATCATGGAGAGTGATCTGTTTTACATAAAGTCAGTTGACTGTAAATGTTGATCACATCTACAAGTACCTTCACAGCAACATCTAAGTGTTTGGCCAATCGACTGGGCAATATAGACTAGTCAAGTAGACATGTAAAAATAATTATCATGAACACATTCCAATTTGAACTAAATTCTGTCTGCTCAAGAATATGTTAGAGATATGTGTCTAGTGATTTTTTAATTTAGGATGACTGAGGTTTTAATTTGCTTTAAGAGACTCAGTTGATCAGTCATTTGAGGAAAAATCTTTGAACAGTACATTCGCAATGTATTTAGCCAATCCGATCACTAGTTTTGCTTAACACAAGTTGAGTTGTGAAGTGATTCTGAATTATTCCATGGTGGTTGAAAGCAAGTCGACTAAAATAATGCAAACAAATCCGTGAAGCTAAACAGGAAACACAATGATGAACTCATTGTCATCATCTGGCATTTTCAATTTCACTTCTAACTTAAAAATAGTTAACATGCACACTATTGGTCTATAGTGAAGATGGTCAGTAATTAGGTGTTTTCACAATATAATCTCTCACTTCTGTCTCTATCTCATCTACAGCTTAATCAAGTTTTGCAAATGATTTCAGGATAACTCCCACCTCATGAGTCCAGATTCCAAATACAATGAGTAGGGCATGTGAGAATATTAATAAATGTGGAAACTATGACTCCTGGCATAATTGCTGAACTTTAACATTGCAACGTGCTCTAGGTTACTAAATACAAATGCATCAATACTTTGTTACTGACAAACTGGGAGAGCTAGTGAACATTTTTCAGATTTAGGACTGTAAGTTTAATTAATAAAGGGTTATTCAGACTGTTAATTTTAAATAAAAAGAAAATTATATGGTACCTGAAGATACTTAGTCTTTTTCTACACATGAGGAAAATTAGGGTCAGTGAAGTTAAAAAACTTGCTTGAGGTCCCCAGAAAGCAGCACACCCACCCGAGGGCCTAAGCTCTTCCCACTAGTTTCGAAAACACAGAAGGAATTATAATGCTTGTTCTTGCATTTCTTAGTAAGAAAGGTGACTTACTCCTATCTTATCTTTTGTTTTCCTTTCTTAAGGGTTGGCACTATTTTAAGGGCAAAAGGTCTTTCCCCACTAATAAGACATTCCTTCCCAGGAAAGTGCGTCAGGTTGGGCATTTTCGTTATACTTTTATTACGCTGCAGTTTGTCTTTAGGAAGATCAAATTTAAATCTGCTTCTCATCTTGTCTTTTTCTAAATTACCACTGGATAGACTAGGAACCACATGGAGTGCCTCTGTGGTGGGGGTGGTTGGCTGGAGGCCAGGGACATAGTGGGAGGGAGGAAAGGTTTCCCTGGGTGGGATTTCAAAGAGGTTGATGTGTGCTTTTAGTTTTAAGAAAAACAATCGGGAGTCCTCTCCTTCCCTCCTGTGATGATGCCTGACAGCTTCGGTGGCTGCAGAACAACTTTGATCACCTAGGCACACAGGTCAGGTTGCACTGTGACGTTTCTACCTTCATCTGGTTGTCAGGAAAACAAATCTCTATTTTGCAGTCATAGAGCTATGCTAGATATTTATAAAATTGCATGGTTTTGCCCCTGAATTGTACTCACAAACGGAAAGGGTATTAGAGATCATCTAGCCCTGTGGTTTTCTAAAAATTTTTTTTTTTTTGTAGCACAAAAACTTTTCAAATTCTTAATTGCAAACCCAATCAAGAAAACCAAGAAAAGACGTGCTGCTCTACTGCAGTTCTTAGGCTCTCTTCTCAGGCCTTCATGTTTCCTTGGAGCCCCAGTTTAAGAACTTGTTATTGGTCTACTCTCTCATTTTACAAATTCATTTAATAAAAATATATTGAGTAAATACTATGTAGCTAGCAATATACTAAGTTTTGGAAAAACACTGGGCCTAAAATATACTTATAAATCTGGTCCCCAGCTTATCAGGGGAGATGGATAATTACAATATTACACAGCAAGTTCTGTGATACAAACGTACCTGCCATATGGAGGTGTGGATTCAGGGCTCCCTAACTCAGTCTCGTGGCATTGAGTCTAAGCCTGAGTCTCTAAGACTGAGCAGGTTAGCAAGGAGGCCAGTTAGCTTGGGAAGGTGTGGGGAATAGTATAATCCAGGCTGAAGAATGGAGTAAGCAGCTAGGGGTATATTCCGGAAGCTACTCCAGAATAAGCTGGAAGTAGTTTTATGTAGCAAATAGTGAAGCGGGAATTGGTGACGAGGAGGGCATAGAAGGCTTTAAGCCTTGTCTTGATCCTTTAGAAGACAGGGAGCCACTGAAGGCCTTTAACAGGGAAGCAATAAAGTCAAATTTGAATTTTAGATTGTCAACAGGGATCATGAATTTGACAAGAAGAAGACAGGTAGGAAGGCCAGTCAGGAGAGTATAGCAGCTCTCTAACACAGAACAGAATACCAAGAGCAAGTCTGTAGGGAAAATAATGCATTCATTTTGAGGTTCCAGGAACAGTCTGGTAGAGATGTCCAGTAAGACTGGATGGGTATTTTGAGTCTGACGACTTGGGCAAAAGAATACCATATACATAGAAAGGGATTGGAGAGAAATGGATTTCGGGAAAGGTTAACTGCTTTACTGATTTGGTCAATTCTTTGGTCAATGTTTATTTTCTGAATACTTTTCTGTACAAGGTATGTGTGTGTGTGTCCAAGCAAAAGCACAATTATTTTAGATTTATCTTCTAAACTTTGCTTTCCTTCAACTTTCTTTTATAACCAAATTGGACTATAACATACACAGAATACCCTATATTTTCACTAAAAATTTTATTTGGGAACAATACTATGCAGCCATTAAAATGTTTTCAAAATAGTATTTAAAGGCATATACAAATATGTATCAGTCTTCTTACATTACACTTCACGATGTGGCTTAGTTGGAGCCTACCTGAAGTAAGATAGAAAAACCTCTTGAAAATAAACCAGTGTTCACAGTGTGTCGAGTGCTCTCTTGAAAAGAGTAATCACAGGCAGCCCAGATGTTCTCTTGATCGCTAGGGGTGGCAGAACAAATGCAAAGCTGAAACTTAGCCTAGGGTCTCCTCAAAGTGACTCAGGATTGTGGTGAGGAGGTACAGGCTTTTCTGACATTGCCTGGGAATACTTTTTGCCTAAAAACAGTAAAGTTGGGTGGTCTTTATTTGAAATTTCTTGCCACAGCCAAATAGATCACAATCTGCGATTAATAGCTCTACCAAATTGACAGCTGACCTTAATGGAACTTACATATTCAAAAGATATCGTTAAGCATTTGCTTTTATTGGGGGGAAGAGTAGAACAATTCATTCATATCATCGCTATATTCCATGACTCTTATTTTCAGTATGCTCAAAGCAACTTATAGTATTGCTAGCTTATTCTGACGCATAAGAGCTCTATAGTTATACAGTGTGTTAACAAGTCAATAGCACATATTACTAAACTGCTACACTTCTCAGTTACCAATAGAGGTAAAGTCGGGCACTTGGAGAAGGTGAGTTTAACTCATCATCAGGTTTTTTAGTGAAGAAAGTTTCTCCATAGTATGCTAATTCAACATTCTAACTTTAGCTTTCTAGACTGTGGGTAGAGGTAGGTGTAGTGTTGGATTCTTCAGGTCTCAGAAAGGCACGTAGAATCACGGGTCAGGGAAACAAGCAGCTTAACCACAAGTCAAGATTTTAAAAACCTGATCTGTATCTGAATGGGTTCATTCTCTAATGCAGAGAAAACTGGGTAGAACACACGGTATAGATTTTATGTGGGAAACATGTCAACTTGGAGATGATATCCAAAGATAAAAACCTAAAGAACATTAAAATTTGCTGTTTTCTAAAGCCACGTATTAGATTTTTATGTGAAATCTGATTTTTAACTCAGAAACTGTAAGAAAGTTTAGGGCATGATACAAAATCAAATGCGGGAATCAGACTCAAATTACTTAAGAGTGACAAAGATGGACAATGTAACTTGAAAAAATTAGTGTGGCATTCTCAAGTGTTCCTGGTCATAACAATTACTTGAGGCACTCCTTACAAATAAAGATTGAGACCCATTCTCTTTAGATTTTGGCTAAGTAGATGGTAGGTTTGGATTCGGGGCCAAGAATCTGTACTTTAAGCACTTAAAGTGATTCTAATGATCAGGCAAGTTTGGGAAATAGGGTTAAGGGGAAACAACAGGAACAACACCACTGTGGCTCTGGGAGAAACATTCAAGTGAAATTGAGGAATTATCTATAGAACACTGTTTATTTCAAGTCCAGACACAAAATTACTCATTTTTCTTAACAGACTGCATAATCTTTACTGCATGAATATTTAGGGTTTCTCTATTCACAAGTGCAGATTTATTATTGAATTTTAGGCTCGAATGATTCATATGTGTGTGTGTGTGTGTATATATATATCAGTTTACTACAGAGGACATGTACTCTTAACAAATTTTTTTGTTCAGAAAATATATTACATAAAAACACACAAATCATTTACCAACACTCTACAATCAGCCTTCAGCAAAGACGTGGCTGAAGATCATAATTTTCCACAAAACATTCCAAGATTGAATAGAATGTAGTATTTCACATACCTTAGCTTTTTGCAGTTAAAAGTTCCCCTTTTTTTGATGGCTTCTGAATATATTATACTTATAAAGCAGAAGTCTTTCCTTTAACTCGTGACTTGTTAAATAAAATTGCTTTTAGGTGAACTTGTCCCTAACCAGGAACTTAAACAGTCATGATGAAATCAAATAACTGACATATAGGGCTTCTCCAAGCTAATACTGGAAGAATCTAGTATCTCCCAGTACCATATCCTTTAATGTTTTCTGTTTAAGAACTACCACCTGGAGTGCTATTACTTCTAGTATAATCAGTTGGCATCAAAATATAAAGTAAAAATATGTACATTTTAATATATCAATTCTTACCTGAATAATCTCAGAGCTCAAGAATGTTCCACAAAGTGGAATTTCTTTCTAAAGTTACACTGAATGTGGTACAATGTGTACAACTTAGTTAACCAGTGCCTTTTCATTTCCAAGATTTTTCCTTATCTTGAATCAAATGCACAATCTTATTACTACGATATCATAATGCACTGGTTTACAGTTTTATATATAAAGTCCAACTCAAGCTTATTTTGGTTTCTTGGACATGCTTTATTAGATAATTACAATATTACACAGCAAGTTCTGTGATACAAACGTACCTGCCATATGGAGGTGTGGATTCAGGGCTCCCTAACTCAGTCTCGTGGCATTGAGTCTAAGCCTGAGTCTCTAAGACTGAGCAGGTTAGCAAGGAGGCCAGTTAGCTTGGGAAGGTGTGGGGAATAGTATAATCCAGGCTGAAGAATGGAGTAAGCAGCTAGGGGTATATTCCGGAAGCTACTCCAGAATAAGCTGGAAGTAGTTTTATGTAGCAAATAGTGAAGCGGGAATTGGTGACGAGGAGGGCATAGAAGGCTTTAAGCCTTGTCTTGATCCTTTAGAAGACAGGGAGCCACTGAAGGCCTTTAACAGGGAAGCAATAAAGTCAAATTTGAATTTTAGATTGTCAACAGGGATCATGAATTTGACAAGAAGAAGAAGACAGGTAGGAAGGCCAGTCAGGAGAGTATAGCAGCTCTCTAACACAGAACAGAATACCAAGAGCAAGTCTGTAGGGAAAATAATGCATTCATTTTGAGGTTCCAGGAACAGTCTGGTAGAGATGTCCAGTAAGACTGGATGGGTATTTTGAGTCTGACGACTTGGGCAAAAGAATACCATATACATAGAAAGGGATTGGAGAGAAATGGATTTCGGGAAAGGTTAACTGCTTTACTGATTTGGTCAATTCTTTGGTCAATGTTTATTTTCTGAATACTTTTCTGTACAAGGTATGTGTGTGTGTGTCCAAGCAAAAGCACAATTATTTTAGATTTATCTTCTAAACTTTGCTTTCCTTCAACTTTCTTTTATAACCAAATTGGACTATAACATACACAGAATACCCTATATTTTCACTAAAAATTTTATTTGGGAACAATACTATGCAGCCATTAAAATGTTTTCAAAATAGTATTTAAAGGCATATACAAATATGTATCAGTCTTCTTACATTACACTTCACGATGTGGCTTAGTTGGAGCCTACCTGAAGTAAGATAGAAAAACCTCTTGAAAATAAACCAGTGTTCACAGTGTGTCGAGTGCTCTCTTGAAAAGAGTAATCACAGGCAGCCCAGATGTTCCCTTGATCGCTAGAGGTGGCAGAACAAATGCAAAGCTGAAACTTAGCCTAGGGTCTCCTCAAAGTGACTCAGGATTGTGGTGAGGAGGTACAGGCTTTTCTGACATTGCCTGGGAATACTTTTTGCCTAACAACAGTAAAGTTGGGTGGTCTTTATTTGAAATTTCTTGCCACAGCCAAATAGATCACAATCTGCGATTAATAGCTCTACCAAATTGACAGCTGACCTTAATGGAACTTACATATTCAAAAGATATCGTTAAGCATTTGCTTTTATTGGGGGGAAGAGTAGAACAATTCATTCATATCATCGCTATATTCCATGACTCTTATTTTCAGTATGCTCAAAGCAACTTATAGTATTGCTAGCTTATTCTGACGCATAAGAGCTCTATAGTTATACAGTGTGTTAACAAGTCAATAGCACATATTACTAAACTGCTACACTTCTCAGTTACCAATAGAGGTAAAGTAGGGCACTTGGAGAAGGTGAGTTTAACTCATCATCAGGTTTTTTAGTGAAGAAAGTTTCTCCATAGTATGCTAATTCAACATTCTAACTTTAGCTTTCTAGACTGTGGGTAGAGGTAGGTGTAGTGTTGGATTCTTCAGGTCTCAGAAAGGCACGTAGAATCACGGGTCAGGGAAACAAGCAGCTTAACCACAAGTCAAG
>NW_012144411.1:1984518-1987717 GCF_000956105.1 Propithecus coquereli
CTTTGCACAGAAGTGAGATAAAAAAAATTTAGGGCTAATATCTTGGAGAAGGGTCAGGGTTAGGGTTTACATTGAAGACAATGTAAAAGGAAACAGTGACTTTCTTGGGGCTGAAGAAGGGGTGGAAGAATATGCAAGGTGGAGAATCACATGATAAAGAGATCCAACTGGGAAATATTCTTGGGGACAAAATGTGACACATGCTAGTAGTCCTCAAGAAAATAAACTAAATGAGG
Source organism: Propithecus coquereli (assembly GCF_000956105.1). Lineage (NCBI taxonomy): Eukaryota > Metazoa > Chordata > Mammalia > Primates > Indriidae > Propithecus > Propithecus coquereli. The sequence continues at coordinate 1,984,755 of NW_012144411.1, forward strand.
AGATAAAAACTAATTTGTTACTTGTTATCCTGTGTTCTTTGAGGTCTCAGTGTGTAGCACCTGTCACACTATTATTCTTTCCCTTATCAAATTCTCTAAGATCTGTTATTGTGCTTGTTTTTTATGTTACCAGGTGTTTAATTTGCAACGCTGTCTGTAGAAGGTGATACATGTTTAATTGTTTCTTGGTCAGGAATCAAAGCCTAGGTTAAGTGAACTAACTGTCAAGAGGATTAGGTAAGAGGATTGCTTTATATACTAGAACCAGTACAAGTATCAAGAAGCCAGAATAACTGTTCCAAGGGATCCAGGAGTCAGATAAATAGTGGAAACAGTGTCACACAAGTGGTAAAACTGAGTCATGAGGGTATAATAAAGGGGAACAATATTTTTTCTTTATGGTTCAAGGGTGGACCAATAAAATCATTTCAGAATAAATTATCACTATACTATCAATATTAGCAATCAATTCAGTTTTAAATACAAGCCTGTATTTTAAAAAAGTATACCTTAATGAACAAATCTTAAAAGACTAAAAGTATCACAACTGTTATGAGACTTTATAACAAGTCAATTTTTAAACATAGATTTTCAAAATAATTATCACATGTAACAATCATATTATTATTTAGTTGTTTTTTTTTTTTTTTCAGACTGGTTCTTGCTATGTTGCCTGGCTGGTCTCAAACTCCTAGTATCAAGAGATCCCCCTGCCTCAGCTACACCTGTAGTCCCAGGTACACATATGCATGACACTGGGCCCAGCCGAGCTTTAGAGATTTTTAAAATATCATTGAATAATGATGGCAATGAAAACAGATGACATCCCTAGGCTCTTAAAGCATGTGAAGTAATATACACTTTCTCTGAACAAATAAAGAATCCAACAAAATGTAGGTACCTTTAAACTGCATTTCCCATTCTCGGACACTCTCCATTTGTACTGCATTCAAATCTGAGAGATCATCATATTCATCTCTAAGTGCATCTTTATCTAGGCAAAATGTTGCTAGTCCTCTGGAGGCATCCCTACCAGCAAATATTCCATATGGACCCGCTGAAAAAAAGAAAAGAAATTATTTAGATTGTCTAACAATACTTTGGAATGTCTCAAAGGAAAAAGTAAACCCTCATTATGACTCACATTTGGTACATAGCCTTAATTTCAAAACATAAACAGATACTAGAAAGGATAATGAGAAGAAATTTGTTGGAAATCTGCTTTTTGATTTAAAAAAAATTTTTTTCAATGAAAGTTTAAACCTTAAATTTCAATTACTTCAAATAAACTTGTATTCAAAATGAAGACTGTGTGTGAGGTAGTTAGGGGGAAAAGAAAACTTATAAGCAGTTAGGTTTAGAAGCCAGTTAGCTGGAGAGGAAATGGTGTTTTACTGATTGCTATTAATTAACAGTGGCATCTAAAAATAATCAACAGGCTGGGCTCAGAGGCTCACACTTGTAATCCTAGCACTCTGGGAGGCGGAGCCACAGAGGACTGCTTGAGGTCAGGAGTTCGAGACCTGCCTAAGCAAGAGTGAGACTCAGGCCGGCACGGTGGCTCACGCCTGTAATCCTAGCACTATGGGAGGCCGAGGCGGGTGGATCGCTCAAGGTCAGGAGTTCGAGACCAGCCTGAGCAAGAGTGAGACCCCCATCTCTACAAAAAATAGAAAGAAATTAATCGGACAACTAAAAATATATAGAAAAAATTAGCCGGGCATGGTGGCACATGCCTGTAGTCCCAGCTACTCAGGAGGCTGAGGCAGAAGGATTGCTTGAGCCCAGGAGTTTGAGGTTGCTGTGAGCTAGGCTGACGCCACAGCACTCTAGCCCGGGCAAAAAGAGTGAGACTCTGTCTCAAAAAAAAAAAAAAAAAAAAAGAGTGAGATTCCATCTCTACTAAAAGTAGAAAAATTAGCCTGGCGTTGTGGTGTGTGCCTATAGTCCCATCTACTGGAAAGGCTGAGGAAGGAGGATTGCTTGAGCCCAGGAGTTTGAGGTTGCAGTGAACTGTGACACCACTGCACTCTACCTGGGCAACAGAGAAAAAAAAAAAAAAAGTCAACAGAATATTATGTATTACATAAGGACTCAGGTGAACTGTGAATCTGCAACATTTTTCTTTTTCCTATCCTTATGTAGGCTGTAACTCTGAGAGCAGAGACTGTATCATCTTTGTGGCCCCAGTAACTAGTGCCCAGCACATATTCAATAAATCTTTGCTGAATGAATGGTTTGATCAAAAATATGATCCATATTCAAAATAAATCATCTGACTACAATATATATATATAATTACCAATTTAAACTAGGAAAAGTCATTAAGGAATAATCGTTTTCATTTTTCATGACTTTTGGGAAAGAGAGGAAGTACCTACAAGGAAAAGTTCTTCTGGACTGACACATTAAGTAATGATTAGCATTTTGTCCAAGGAATTAGGTATTAGCCTCTCTAGGGAAAAATGGCATGACCGATGTATTGACAGAAATAAACCATTTCCAAAGCCTGTCCTTGAGAGCATTAACTTATTCGTTTCTATGTCCTCGATGCCTAGCACGGTGCCTGGCATAAAGTAGGAACATCATAAATTTCTTCCAAATGAATTAGCTATAGTTCCAAATATGGAGAAACTCAAGATTCTGACCCTTTAAATAGATTCACTTATGGTAAGCAAAATCTCCACCCAAATATATAATTAAAAAGATACTTCAGTTATTTAAAACACAGTATTAACAATAAAATTGAAACAACCTTTCTACATCAAGAAATTTGTTAAATAAATTATAGTACATTAATTTAATTGAATACTATACAGATATTAAAATGAATAAGGTAACTCTGTATAGACACAGAAAGAAGACCATGATATATTAACTGAAAAAAGCAATCAGAAGAGTATATAGTATGATTTACTTTAAAATAAAAAAAGAATATATTAATACATACATGCATATTTGTG
>NW_012144411.1:1989137-1997108 GCF_000956105.1 Propithecus coquereli
AAAAAAGAAAATGGGACACTATTTACCACTGGCCAAGATTTATAATTTTCAAATTTTCCCCCTTAGCTCAATTGACATTCAAAAGGGTATTAAGCATTTAGAAAAATAAATTCAATATCATCTCTATTTACAGAGTAAAATCCAAAGTTCATTAAATTGGAGTTAATTTCGGGACAATGTTAACTTCCAAAATTAGGCAAGAATGGCATGTAGGGAAAAGAAAAGAGCCCACCTTAAAACAGTTATGTCTTTGTGTGTGCATGCGTGTGCGTGTATGCAGAACTCTACACGCTTTGTGGCAATGGGTGCTTTCAGAAGATACACACATACACACACACACATATATACACAGAGAGAGAGAGACAGAGAAGGAACCACTGTGATTTTTTAAAGTCCTTGACAAACGATGACAAAAAAAATCTATAACATTATATATTGCCTCTTATTGCTGACTGAACCAATGAATATAAACTTTAAAACAGTAACAAGTGAAACACACAAAAGGAAAAAGAAACCGATCAGGGCTATAACCACCTACAAACAGAAAATGATAGTTTCAACTTTTTAAAGAATTTTCTAGCAACCTAACTTTCCTCTCTGAGAGTTTCCCTAAGTGGAAGGAACAGATTTTGCCTTCTCCACTTGGCAGATAAAAAACAGGTGCAGAGGCATTCGGTGACTTGCCTAAAATTAATGACAGCACTGGAAGTACTATTTCTACTTTTCTAACTATTCCAAACAGTGTACCTTGAGAAAACACATAGAAGAGCCAAAAACCCAAAGATGGAATAACAACCCTGAAAACTGGAGCATTTTACTATTTCCAAAATTTCAGGGGAATGGAAATTTTAGAATACTTGTTAAATCTAAATTGAAAAGAATTAACAAAAAGCTGTAGACATCAACAGCTTTTCTTAGCATTCTATTATAGTATTTACCTGCATGGCCCACAAATATTAATATATTTCAGGCACTTCAGAGCATAAACCATAAAACACATTTAAATGATAAAAATGATAAAAGAAAAGATGATCACTATAAAACCAGCAATCAGAAAACCCTCCATCTTTGAGTATATAACTACTTTTTTATACTTAGGTCCAATAAGTCCCACCCAAGACTTTTAGAGAGAAGGAAGTATGGCAAAACTGACAGAATACCTCTCAAGAAGACAAGATACAATTGAGCACTAGAGGATCCACCCAACAAGTGACACTGGGCAAGTCTCAATTTCCATAGTCCTTAGGTGCCTCACATATAAATTGGGGAAATTATTTCACCTGCCTGCCTAAAGCTGAAGCAAAATTAGATAATCTCTTGAAGACTATGAATCTACAAAGGACTGAAAAGTCAATCTTGCTTCTGAAATTTGAACTACTGTTGAAAGCTCTCAGCAATATTGTGGATTGAACTCATGGCCTTGGCTTCAGGACTCAATGGGGTGGGGGCTGGGGGCCAGAAAGAAGACTGAAAAATTAAAACCCCAGGCCTGTGCCATGGACCTGAGTTTACCCAACCCATGTAGAATGAGAATTCTAAAGGAAAAAAACAGTATGGACTCAAATATCTATAGGAATTAATAAACAGTAAAGATAATACTTCAAGTGTTAGGAACAAAGTTTATTATTCCCTTTTGGAAATGATGTTGGGATAACTAGATAGCACTCCGTTAAAAAATATAATCCCATAAAAGTTGGATCCTTATTTCACATCTTAAAGCAAAATCAATTTCAAATGAAACCAAAAAACTGAAACCATAAAAGTACTAAAAAAACTATAGGTTTTATTTAGCAGCCATAAAAGAAAGATAAATTTGAATATATACAACCAAATATTTCTGTGTGGCTTAAAGAAACACCATAAATAAGTAAAAAATAAATAAACTGGAAAAAAATATTTGCAGCAAAAGCTAAAATCTGTAAAATCAATATTATGATTAAAAAATTGTGGAAAAGGATAAATTAATTAAATGCTATGTAGAAAAGGAAACACAAATGACTCAAATTTTTGAAAAGATGTCCAACCTCACTCAGAAAAAGAGAAATGTGAATTTAAACAATACTGAGTACCATTTAACCCCTAAGACTGACAAAGTCAAAGAAGTTTAATATCACATTTTTGGCAAGGAAGTGAGAAACAGACATTTTCATAAACTGTAAATTGGTCCAACCTCTATGGAGGGCAATTCAGAAACAAGCTTCCAAATTAAAAGTGTCTCTACCCTAAGCTTCAGTACTTTTACTTCTAGGAATTTATTTTATAAATATAATTTTACTCACACATGTAAAATGACATGTACATGAATATTATTGCAGAACCATGTAATAACAAGAGACTGGAAACAACTTAAATGTTCATTAAGAGTGGACTATTAAATCATGATTTAGTCATACAACAGAATATTATGCATGTATTCAAAGAATGAGATGGCTCTCTACACTGATATGAAAGGCTCTCAAGATATTAAAATATTGCCAAAGGTATGTATAGGATGCTATAGTTAGTGTGGTAGGAAAAAGGTACGTATCTACAAGCTTGTACTAGCACCAAAGAGCTCTGTAACAACATTCGGGCTGGTTCCTTCCCTCTATGGAGGGCAACATGGTGGCTGGGGATAGCTGTGGGGAGGAGACTTATTTTTCACTGTATATAGCCTTTTGAATTTTCTATCTTGAGAATGTACATCCTAATAAAAATATCATTTGTTTTACTTACACCAGGGCCTATTTTGAAACATATGCCAAACCACTCTCCAGGAATACTTACACAACCTAGGGCTCATGGAATATTACAGGAAATACCCACTGAAACAAAAAAACCCAGTAACTACTGAAGAAAAGTTCACAATAAAAATTATCTTTTTTTCCCACTTATGAAATATCCAGAATAAATAAAAATTATAAACTACAAGAAAAAAACAACAGGAGTGAGCATATACAATAGATAGGAGAACTGGTATTTGAAGAAGAAAATAACAGAAGCAAATTAAAGAACTATAGTAAGTTTGCTCATAATTATTATGAAACTAAGAAATGGAAGACAAGAAGGAAAGATTAAGAGACATGAAGAACAGAATGAAAAGCTAATGTTTATCTATTAAGAGTTCCAGAGGAAGGAATAAAGAATCACGGAGACAATAACTGAAAAAATAATGGGTTAAAATTTTCTGAAATAAATGACACAAATCTGCAGATTTTAGTAGAGTCCAGCTCATGTTAAATAAAATCAAATCCAAACCTGGACAAATCCTAGTAAAAGAAGAGAACCCCGAAGAAAGAGAAACAGATCTCAACTACAACCAAAGGGAAAAAACAGATGAAGGAAGACAAACTATGAGCAAGACAGCTCATCAACAAGACAACAGGCATAATACTATAGAAGATTTGACGTAAACAACAGTCAATCCGCAATTTTATATCCTAAACCCAAACTATTATTCCTCAGTGAGACAGATAATGAATTTTGTCCTGTTAAAGAACTATAGGACAGACATACCTCGCTAAAATGAAAATTGGATTCTAAACAAAGTAATGAGATGCAAGAAATGATGAATTTTTAAAAATGGTAACTATGTTGGTAAATTTAAATGAGGACTATTACAAATACAGTGGAACTACAAGTCTAATAGTGATACTGTGGAAAATAGGACAGGGGAGGGATTAGAGTTAAGGCTTTCTAACCAGTGCCACAACATATGATTATGTTTTACACAACTCCAGGGGACACTATCCACATTTGTAGTCATGGCAGTTTTGTATATTTATTAAGAAATAATCTGTCAAATGTCAGTAAAGTGTCTTAAAGAGCCAGCTTTTTCTAATTCATGATGTTTGGCTAAAATTCATATACTGTTCAGAAGAACAGGCTAGTATCTATAGCAAAAATTTAAAGAAATCACCAGAAGACTAGAAATAGAACACATTCAACTCAGCAGACGAGAGAAAGCAGAAGGAACAAAAAAAAAATCAATCTGAGAAGGAAAAACAGTGGGGAAAAGAGGCAAAGAGAAATCACAAAATGAGATGGTAGAAATAAACCTAACCATACCAGTAATTATAAAACATTAAAACTAATTAAGGTATTAGAACAAAATGCTAATATTAAATTTAATGAAAAAAATTCCAGCTATGTCATTTATGAGCAAAAATGAAAATATAACATATATTGAAAGTAAAGGGATGGAAAAAGTACTGAATTAATACCAACAAAGGCTGAAGTCAAATCTGAAAATCAATAAAGGTGATAAGGATGTTTCTCTATCTATCTATCTATCTATCTTATTTATTTTTAGAGACAGGGTCTTACTCTTGTTCAGGCTGGTCTCCAACTCCTGACCTCAAGCAATCCTCCCACCTCACCTCCCGGAGTACTAGGATTACAGGCGTGAGCCACCATGCTCCGCCCAATAAGGATGTTTCTAATACCATCAGTTCTAGATCTAGTGCTAGATGGCTTCAATTTGTTGAGTATAGTTGCATAGCAAGCATGGCAATAATCTGGCTTCAGAGCATTCTCACACCCAATGTTTGCATGGCTGGCTCCTTATTCAGGTTTTTGCTTAAATGTCAATCCCTTTTTCTTGATAATCTAATATAAATAAGGTACCTTTCTTAACCATCTAATCTAAATAAAGTCCTTCATTACCCTCTGTTGTGTACCCTATTAATTTCCTTCACGGCATATTTAATTACAGATTATAATTATACATTAAAATGCTTGTTTACTGCCAGTCTTCCTCAACAGACCATTAACTCCATGAGGGTAAGGAGGTTATCTGTTTTGAAGACTCAATTAACTCAATTTTTTACAGTATCTTATTTAAGGTTTTACTGTAATGAAATCCAAGGAATTCCTTCTTGGTATTTAAAAATGGAGCTGAAAGCCCATTATTAAAGATCTAGTGACTGCATATAGGCTCTAAAAGAATAAGGAGTTATACAGTGGTATCTGTCATCGGTACACAGGGAAAGGAGTGGTCTATGTCAGAGTATTGAAAGAATGATTAAAAGAACCTGAATGGCTAACTCCAGATATTACTACATCAACTTCTGTCTTCCTCCTTGAATAACAGCTTCTGGTCTCATACTGGGATTTTTTTTTTTGTCCCCCGCTACCCCCTTTTTTAACAAGCCTGTGCCTTTCCTTGGAGCATACTGGTTTTAAGTTCTCCTTTTATTTGCTGTAGCATTTAACACAAATATAATTCTCTCACATATTAAAAACAATGGGAGGATGTGGAACTCAGAGAAGCTAACCAAGTATGTATTGTAGAAATAACTAGTAGAAATTTGAGGAGAATATAAAAAAATCATCAGAAAATTTGGCTGATCCTTTTTATCTTACTGTAGGTAATAGATGTGTATGGGCATTAGCCCAAACAACAGACAGTTGGCTTCAAACAAGAAGTTGGAATAGGAGCTAGGTAGTATCAACTTTAGGACATCCATGAAGGAATAGGTAAGGTTAGGTTTGGTCTCTATGTTGCAATTCTTGCTTTAACTGCAATTACACAAACTAAAGAGTTACATAAAAGTGGACATTTTAGGCTGGGCATGGTAGCTCACACCTGTAATCCTAGTATTCTGGGAGGCGGAGGGGGAAGGATCGCTTAAGATCAGGAGTTCGAGACCAGCCTGAGCAAAAGCAAGACCCTGTCTCTACTAAAAATAGAAAAATTAGCTGAACGTGGTGGTCTGCACCTATAATCCCAGCTACTCGGGAGGCTAAGGCAGGAGAATCACTTAAGCCCAGAAGTTTGAAGTTGCTGTGAGCTAGGCTGAAGCCACGGCACTCTAGCACGGGCAACAGAGTGAGACTCTGTCTCAAAAAAGAAAAAAGAAAAAAAGTGGACATACTGCAGATAAAATTTAAAAAGAATGAAAAACACTTAAAGGCACATGTGCTCCTTTCCCCAACCTTCTAAATAATAGGTATCTCATGGGGTTCTTATGTGACTTTCTTCTTTTCAGTGGAAATTAAAAGGTAGGTTGGAAAACATTTGGCTTCATTATATGTCAAAGAGTACTCTACATCGAGTAAGGGAGAAGCAGTATATCTAAGTTTTAGGAATGTGGGATAAACTATTAAAAAGGTCATGTGTAAAATTTTTTGTCATACCAAAGAATAAATAAAAACAGCTTTGGTAGAATTCCACTGCAGTAATATTAAACCAAATTATTAAAAATTACACTATCTGAGTCTTCCAAAATCTATTATGATTCTGAAAACATTTGAAATTGGATAGATTATGTTGTTAATACAATGGCAAGGAATGGCCTTGTGAAGCCAGTTAAACCTGGGTTTAATTTTTAGCTTTGCAACTTACTAGATATATGACTTTGGGCAAAACCTGAGTTTCAGTTTCCACATCTGTAAAATGGGAACATTACCTATCTTATAGGGTTGTCTGAAAATCAAATGAGATAATAAGCTCAATAAACAAAGTTTCCTCTTCTCCCTACTCTGACCTCTAGAATCAGTGCTGTTCAACAGGGAAGATAAAAATACTTTACAAGGTGCCTCACTGGTGCAATGAGTAGTGCATCAGTTTTATAATCTGAAGAAATACTCTACAAAGTACACGGTCCAATATGGTAGCCATGTGGCTGAGTGCTTGATATGTGGCTAGTGTTACTGAGAAACTTAATTTTAATTAATTAGCCACTTGGGGCTACCATATTGGACAGCACAACATAAACCATGAAAGCGTGTTTCTTTGAGGCTTTAAATCCTTATGGGAACCAGGGGATGGTATAAAGAAAAACAACTTTAAGTTTCTCTACAAGTTTATCCCACACTGCAGTTTACAAGAAACAGCGTAGATATGTTTTATCTAGATTTATGAGATGTATCTGCGTGAACCAAGCCAATTTACCTAAAATACCTAAACCTCAGATTCCCCATGACAGGAATACTTACCAATTTCACTGAGGAACTGTGGAGATGACAAATAAATGGATCTGATATGATACAGTAAGTGCTTAACAAATGTGGTTTCCTTTGACCTCCCATATTCACTGTTTCTTACATCACCAAACTTTCCTCATATGCTGGCCAAGTGCCCGACCTGTTGCTAAATTTTATATTGACAAATGTAATTAATGCCAACTGTTTGCCAAAATGTGTTTACATTACTAAATTATATATTGTCAATACTGACTTTTTTAAGAGCCTGAACTTTAAAAAGGTATTACTAAAAAGAAAAGTATGTTCAACATCATGTAAAAACCTCACAAAACAATCTTTGATACTAAAACCATTGTTGTGAAATGGTAGTAGATATTGGCTAGGCATAGAAACTAAGGATTATCTGCTACAAAACTGCTTAACTTATTTGAGGATGAAAATAAAAATTAAAAGCAAAACTGAACTTATACCTGTTTTCTGTTTCACAGCCAGAAAACTGGCTTTAAGATTTTTGGAAAGTGCTGCTACATTTTCTATTAATATGAAATATCAACTATTCTAAGCCCATAAGATGATCTGGCTATCTCTAAGGTTCCTTTCAATAACAAAATATTCCAAATATCTCTATTAGGCTGTTGATCAATACTTAGGGTCATCACAACCTGGGAACTGGTGGAAGCTAACCTACAAATGACTTTTCCACTGTTATTTGAGGAGCCCCTTCAGTGTTCATGCCACACAAAAGCAATCTACAACTACGACTCTTAATTTTTAATTTCTGTCATAGAACAAACATTTGCCACTGGAGACTGCCAAACTGCCTATGACTGTGTCTCCTAGCTATTTCCAGATAGTGCCAGGGCAGTAATGTGTTAGGACCAATATGTTTCTTTGTAGTAATACTTTGTTTGCTTCACTGTCAATTTAGACAGAGGGTACAAAGGCAGACCTTTTAGTTGGGTAAGCTTTATATTAAAAATTTAGGCTGAAGCAGATTGCTTGAGCCCAGGAGTTCATGACCAGCCTGGGTAACATACTGAGACACTGTCTCTATTTTAAAAAATG
>NW_012144411.1:1998358-2004167 GCF_000956105.1 Propithecus coquereli
ATAAAGAAAGCTGTGAATTACAAGGCCTAAAACTTTAGGTCCTTACTTTAGAAATCTTCCCTCCCTGCTGCCCCACCCGTCCCAGGAATCGGAAAACTCAGGATAGGCTAAAGGCCAGAGTGACTGGAGACAACTATAAGGATTTTGAGCAATTCGGCACAAGAAAATGCTGCAAAGAGAAATGGGATGGAAGAAGATGAACGCTGAGAGCTGGTCCCTAGGGCGCCGCCGGGACCCCAACTTCAGGGGGGGAAAAGGTGGAGGAGCCCGCAGCTGAGGGTGTGTGTGGGGCGGGGCGGGCCGCCCTAGGTGCGGCAGCCAAGGCGCGAGGGTCCAGGCGTGGAGAAAGCTGGGCAAGCTAAGCCGGTGCCCAGGGGCCTCCTTGTCAGAAGGGAGTTGGCTGAGCTGCAGGGGGTCCTCCCCCTCCCCGTCCAACTCCTCACCCGGGCCGTAGAACTTGCTGCCTTTGGTCACGTCGAAGACTTTCCCATTGACCGCGAGCAGGATGCGCGGGGTGCGGGACCCGTCGTACTGGCGCAGCTGCTCCAAGCTGAAGTCCCGCTTCTTCATGCGAGGTAGAGAGGCGGCGGGACTCTCCTCGCCCGCCCCGGCCCCGGCGCCCAGACCCCGCCGCCCCCAACGCACCCACAGCCGGTAGGCCCCCAGCAGCACCAGCGCCACCAGCGCCACGTTCAGCAGCATCTCCCCGCCCCCCGTCAGAAGCGCCAAAGCCGCCGCCGCCCAGCCGCCCCCTTCTGCTGCTCCTCCCGCGCCGCCCGGGCTCTCGCTGCTGCCGTCGCTGCTGCTCTCGCTGCCACTCCCCAGGGTGCCTAGCTTCACGTCCCCATCACCCGCCGCCATCACTGCCCGCCAGCGCCTTCCTCCTCTTCCCCGCCCCCTGCCCTCCCCAACCCTACGGCCGGCCCCGCCCAAATAGGGCCTCCCAGCCAATAACGTGAGAGGAGGGGGCGTGGTCAGGCCGGCTCCTGATTGGGTGTTGACGGGGTAACGTTGTCTCAAATCTCTCCCTCCTCCTCCCTTCTTTTGCTGGCCGCGCTCTCGTGCGACGCCCCGCCCACCTAGCCCCACACTTCCCTGCTCTCTCTCCTCGCCTCCGCAGAGTAAAATAGACGAAGGGGGCGGGTCTGAGGAATAGATGCTGCGCCGGCCGCGCGCGCGCACGGGCCGGGGGAGGCCACAGCGCGTGCGCGGGTTCCGAGCGCCACGCGCTCCCCTTTCCTCTGTAACCCCTGCGGGCGGCAAGCTCCGCCCAGTCTCCTCGTTGTGCGCGTGCGCCCCGGAATCGTTTCCCTTCCCAGGCCAGGGTTCGCGTTAGCGAACTCCCGCCTCTCCCGCCACTTTGCTCTCGCTCCGCCCTGGAGCTAAACGTGCACCAAAGCGGTCGTGGGGGCGCTACCCGGTCGGAGCGCCCAGTCGAGGGCGCGGGCAGGTGGCTTGTGGGAGGCCGCGGCACAGTTTAACTGCAAGGCGCAAACTGATGAGGAGAATCTCTCCCTTCCCAGGGCGCCATTGCGCTTGTCGGAAGCCGGGAGCGTGGGCGCGCAGACTAAGCAGCTCTGAGAAGCTGGAATCTTCCTAGAGTAGAGGGAATGTACGGAGCCCTCACTGGGGTTCTTTGGCATCAACAATCTCCGTGCTGCCTGCGCTGGCACCGAACAGCCAACTCCCCGGTGGTTTTGGCCAAGGCTGCAGTTGTGGAATTTTTTAGACTGAAGGTCTCGTTATTCCTTGAATCATAATTTCTGCGGCGGTGGGGGATAGTGGGTAGGATGAAGTGGTCCTTCTTTTCGCCCATTCAGCTTTATTTACAGCCTTTGTTTTATGTACCTGAGACGTCTTTTAGGCTCTCATAGCCTTAACATTTTGGCATAAATGTGACCTCCGAAGCCTGCCCTAGTCGGTTGTCTTGTGTCTGAGCATTCCCCCATGAACTACCTGGTTTGATAAGTGAATTAAAGTATATCAAGGGAGTGGGCCTTGGGTTGGAGGACAGGCATGGGCAAGCCGTGGGGGCTTATGGTATGAGCTAATGAGTGCTTATTAGGGAAACAGAAAGTGGTCCTTTCAGGCTTTAAGTGAGGAGGAGCACAGTCTGGAAAACTACAGCCTAGCATCAAACAATAGGTTTGGGCCTTATGCTGTTGGTTTTGGGGGAGTCACTGAAGATATTGACGGAGCAAGTGACAGGATTAAAACTCGTCCTAGAGAGATGATCTAACAACCAGGTGTATCAAGGATTGGAGGGGGGAAAAGAATGGGAAACCAGTTAGTAGGCTATCATATTTGTGCATGAAGTGAGGACACTCAGAACTAGTGGTGGCATTAAAGCAGGGGTTGACAAACATTTTCTATAAAGGCCAGATGATATTTAGACACTGTGGGCCATAAGGTCTCCATCCCAACTGTTCGACTGTGCATTGTGATGAGAAAGCAGCCACAGAACTTAAATGAATGAAGTGGCTGTGTTCCAATAAAACTTTATTTATGGACATTGAAATTTTACTTTAATGTAATTTCAGGTGTCATGAAATCTTATTCTTTTGATTTTTTCAACCATTTAAAAGTGTAAAAATCATTATTTAGCCCTTGGGAGGGCAAGAACAGTCTGCAGGCCATACTTTACTGACCCCTGCATTAGAGGTACTTTTTTGAGGCCAGAGTAAACAGAATTGGGAATAAGTAAATGGTCATATAATCTATCCTCCAATATAGAACACTTTTGGAAGTAAAAGAGGGCACTATTCATAATTATATCTGGAGAAGAGAAGTAAAATCAGATTATCTGAGGCAAACCTAAATGAATAGTCACCCTAAAATTAAGGGTTAGGAGAAGTCAAAATTGCTTTAGGACTTGGTAACAGAAAATGGAGGTGCCAATGATAGAAATAGGACGATGGAGAAGAAACTGGTTTTGGGGAAAAGATAGCTGTAGCATCAAAAGCGTCTCATACAATTGGGATGACATTGATAGACGGGAAGAAAGCACCCCCAGAGGCTTCAGAGCAGGTCCTTCCTTGTATCTTACTGGCTAGAACTGGGTCATTAACTACCCCTAAAGCAGTCATTGACAAGGAGCATGGGACTACCATGATTGCTTAGTGTTTGTCTGGCTTTTGGTCATTTTTATGCAGGTCTGTGCTGTGCATTGCTGGACGTTTAGCTTCTCTATTTCCTTCTTATTAAATCACTAGCACACCCCCGCATAGTGACACAGAAAAGCAACCCTTTCTCTCCACCTTCCCCACACTCCCTAGAGGGGTAATAATGGTTGAGAACCACTGGCTTAGACCATCAGGATTTACCTTGGAGCTGAATTTTGAGTGTGTAGGTTTCTTTTCCCTGATTGGTTTGGAAGGAAGAGAGGAATTGGACAGTGCTGAAGTTCTCTTGTCAAGGAAGTGGGGTGGGGAATTTTGGGTAGCTAACCAACATGGAAGTAAGGAAGTTTTATGTCTTTGATAAAATAAATGTTTTGACTTCACATTTGAAGACTTCCCTCCCCCAGCTTTTTAAAATTTTTTAGTTTTCTAAGTAGATTATTCTCATTGTAGGTCCCCTGAACTAGGTCTAATTGGAAGTTCTTCCTATTTTCTTCCCTAGGTAATAGTCTCTCTCCCAATAGGATACTCCTGTTTTGAATAGTGCTGTAACTTTCCAACTGGTGACTTGCTTTTAGTCTTTCTCTATTGCATTCCTCCATGAAGGGACTAATCTTGTATTCTGATTTCCTTTGCTCAGGTATCAATCTCCGGGAGTGCTCAGCAATGTAGAGGACAACTCAGAATGCTCAGTTTGCACTCAAGGGCCTCGATAGATCCCTAAATGGCTTCCCTGTCTTCCCCTTCTGCACGTGGCAAATCATCCCTCAGATGCCGTCTGTTACGGTGATATGTTTCCCCTTATGATACCTAGTCCCATGCCCCACACTTGCTAGGTTCATTCCCACTCCAAGACTTTACTGATGCTGTTTCTTCCCCGAGAGTGCCCTCCTCTCTCCTGTCCAACCATCCAAATTCTGTTTCCTTCTGACTCTTTTTCTAATTCTACTTTTCCCCAAAGCCTGTGACTGTATCAGCCCACACTGACATTCTTTCTTGAAATTTCCATGGATTCCTTGCTTATACCACCCATTTTGGCCTTTTATGCTCTTCTTCACTATTCTGTTATTACACCTGTTGTTTGGATTCTAAGATTTCTCCTTTTGCGCCTATAGATGCCCTTTTTCTTATTCCTTCCTACCTTCCTTTTCTTCTTTATATCCCTACGTTTCCTAGAGGTCGTCTATAATCATGTGTCATCTACATTCTTTTCTCCTATTGTTACCTTTTTTTCCCTGACACTTCATCTACTTACTGATTTACCTATCATCTCCGACTTCTCTCTGGGAGATTTTTTTTTTTTTTTTTTTGAGACAGAGTCTCACTCTGTTGCCCTGGCTAGAGTGAGTGCTGTGGTGTTAGCCTAGCTCACAGCAACCTCAAATTCCTGGGCTCAAGCAATCCTACTGCCTCAGCCTCCCAAGTAGCTGGGACTACAGGCATGCGCCACCATGCCCGGCTAATTTTTTCTATATATTTTTAGTTGTCCAGATAATTTCTTTCTATTTTTTTAGTAGAGACGGGATCTTGCTCTTGCTCAGGCTGGTCTCGAACTCCTGAGCTCAAACAATCTGCCCGCCTTGGCCTCCCAGAGTGTCTGGGAGATATCGATATTAGTACTAGCCACCAAATGTTTCCATTTCTTTTCCCACACTCATAGTAGACTTGGATTTCTCCTTTGACCTCAAGCATGGCCAATGAAATGTGATTAGAAGTGACCTGTGCTGTTTCTAAACAAAAGCTTTCAGAACCTGTGCACATTTGTCATGCTTTCTTTCCTTTTTCAACGGTGACGGAGTATTTTAGTTATTGTTCCATAACAAACCACCCTAAATGTTAGTATAATAGTTTAAAAGTCACCATTTGATTACCTCTAATGGTTTTGTGGGTAGAATGGGCAGTTGCCTAATCTTGCTTAGGATCTCTCATGTGCTTCCAGCCAGGTATTGTATGGGGCTGGGATAATTTGGAGTCTCAACTGGGTTGCTAGAATGGCTAAGCCGTTCTTCTTCCCCATGCTGTTCCAGGGACTCTCTTCTTCACTTGGCTTCGCCAGCAAAGTAGTCTGACTTCTTACATGGTCTCAGGACTTTCAAAAGCACAAAAGCAAAAACTTCTAGTTCTTTGTAAGTCTTAGGCCTGGAAATAGCACATTCTATTGGTACAGCAGTCACAGGGCCAGCTCAGTTTTAAGGGGAAGAGAAATAAACTCTTGATAGGGGCTGCGGGAAGAGTGACAAAGAATTTGTGGCCATCTTTAATCACTACACCAACAGTGTGTCAGATTGTCTTGGCTTCCATCAGCCAGGATCTCAGAGTCAGGACAAGGTGGAAAAGAGCTCCCAGCTAACACACACAGTCATATGAATGAGAAATACATCTCTGCTGTTCAAAGTCACTGAGATATTTGGGATGGTTTTGTATCAACTTTTCTGTACTAATAAAAAAATTTGTACTGGAACTAGGGCACTGCCATAACAAAAATCTAAAATATGAGGCATTGACATATATAAATACGTTACAAATCTTAGCAGTTAGTTGTTAGGCAGCATCCAGCTCTGACTCACTTATGAATTTCCTATTAATAGTAAACCTAGGCCTGTGGTTCACGCCTGTAATCCTAGCACTCTGGGAGGCCGAGGTGGGAGGATTGCTCAAGGTCCAGCCTGAGAAAGAGCGAAACCCCGTCT
>NW_012144411.1:2005087-2012198 GCF_000956105.1 Propithecus coquereli
GTGTAAGTTTGGCACAGGTACAGTCCACTTTCTTCTTCCCCTTCTCTTGGGAGTCATGCTGCCTACAGAAAGTGTGCTTCTCTGCTACTTTGCAAGTTTTATAGGGGCCTGCTCCTGCCAAGGGAGGCTTGTGGTAAGCTGAATAGGTTAGGCTTTATGGGGAAAGGGAAACTTTGGTTTGGGAGCTAAGTTCACTTCCAGGGAGTGACAAAACCTGTTTGAACTTTAATTCACAAGGGTAAGAGTTCAGTGTTGGAAATTAATAATTTTGAACTTTAACATGAAGTTGGTACTGATTACTTTGGGCCATGATTTAGAAGAGCAAAATGATTTAATCTCTGAACTTTTAATTTCTCCCTGGAAAATTTATATTGAGAGAGGGTCAAAAATCAAAATGGGGACATCTTATTGGCTCTTAGTTATTAAAATATTTGATCCTCTTTTAGAAATTTTGATAACATTGGCCAAGGTGACAGGGCACCATTTGAGATGACAATAGAACAGGTTGTGAATTACAGCCCGGGGTACAGAATAGCATTGGAGCTGATTTCATTGATATATTGTTCTGACCCATTCAGAGCATTCTGGGGACAAAATCTACACTTTACCAGTGGCCCCAGGAAGTCCTATAGAAGAGGTGAAATGAGTATTGGAGAAGTGCTCTCGTGAAGATAGGAGCAGTACTACCATAATTGACTGCTGACTTCTCATCCAAGGGGATGGCCATATCCCAGGTTGATCTCGGTGGATAAGCCCAAAGGGTTAAGGCAATGGTTTTCACACTTTTTGGCTGACATACCCCTCGAAATAATTTTTAAGTTGAAAATTTTTTTAAGCTTTTAGGTCCTAAATTTAGTTGCAAAAGATGTAATTTTTAGTGTAATGTTAATAAAAATATTTTAAAATAAAAAGGATTGTGCCACTTAAAAATGCATTAAATGAAATCTAAATTCCATGAAAATTAAACACCATCATTCATTTTCACAGAAATTTGATGTTATTTCCTTTCTCTCTTTGAATTTGCATTTTTATTTCACTTCCCCACAGAATTTTCTTTTAACATATTTTATGCTCAAATGTATTTTATTGCTTACTCTATTATTCTTTTCTACAATAAAAAAGTGTAATTTAAAAAATTTCCTAGACCATAAGATTCTAAAATTTTTTTAATTGAATTATCATTACAATTAGTACTACGTAATTGATCATACCTACATTACAAATTTTACAAATAATAAAGAGAACTAAAATTTTATCAGCAGTACATGTCTCAGTGAAGCAAATGGAGCTCTCCCGAATTCATGTATTCATAGGTGAATGTAACATTTTACTAGATGACAAAATAGGAAAACATGTTGGGAGATGATTAGTTGCAGGGCTTACAAAAGGTAAATAAATGATTGTTACATGCATTATTTATAATAGAAAACTATATCTAAATCTGTTACATAAATGGTAGGAATGAATAATGAGGTGAGAAATGGTTAACAAGCACAATGAACAGACATGTTTGGGTAAAAATGAATATAGATTTACTGCATTCCTTATTTTCTCCTACAAGTCTGCATAATTGGTCAAGAGAATAAGAAACATTAACTTACCTCTGAAATACACTCTTTTTTCATGTAACATTGATCTAGTGGAAAGGCTATTTGGAATTTTTTGTCTTTTTTTCCTTAAAATCATTTGGAATGTGCAACTGAGACACAGGAGAATGAGATTTGGCATCAAGTTCTTTCTTATTACTGAGCAGGTGTGCCTTGTAGCTGATTGGTAATTTCCAGAACGTTTTTCACAAACCTTACATATTTGAATCCTGAGATAAATGTATGGAGCATGAAACTTATTTGTGGATTTGTTACCTGGATGAAGTAGGGCACAAACTCCTTCAATATTTCTCTTTGCTCTCTCAATCACATTCTTTGGCATCATCCAGAAATAGAAGAGGAAATGGCATTAGACAAAAATTATCATAACTCCCAATCCACCCACACAGCATGTCTGAACTCAGAACACCCACACGCACCAAAATACCCAAATTCTAGCACCATGCTTTCTTCTTAACAGAAATATGTATAAGGAAAGCTAGGAAATCCTCCTGTAGGTTTATCATGCCCTGATTAAATAAAATATTGGTATCAATATAGTGTTTAAAATTGTTCCTTTGTATGATGTCTTAGAGGTTTTTTGCACACCAATTTGCCATAGTAAAATCTGGAATGGGTGAGAAGATGCCTGTCTTTCATAAGTAGGAAAAGAATGATTTTTAAAGGGAGTTGGAAAAATAGAACTGATCTGACATCTCAACTTCAGTCACGTTTCAGGCAGCTCAATTTTGGGAAAGACTAAGTGAAAGCTGCATAAATGGAGATTTCTTTAAAATTATCTATGCCTGTGTTCTTAGGAAGTATTCATGGAGTCCCAGGGCAGACTTACTCCAGTTTGAAGACTACTAAGTTAAGGGAATAAAATTGAGTGGGGAATGTGATGTAGTTGCGTGGAGTCCTATTAACACCTTTCCTCTTCCCCACAGTGTGAAATACTTGATGGTGGAAACTGGTGAGAAACCTCAGCCTCTGTGGCCAGTCTTACTCTTGGAGCCAGGCTGCTCTCAGGAATCATGCCTTCTGGTCTGCTGCTTTATGCTGCAGGTTTTACAAGGTTAGGTCTGTGGAGTGGGTGGAGGGGAGGATTACAGTTGTCCTGCACTGCCAGCCAGTAACTCCGTGGTCAGTCTGCCTAGACCTGCAGTTCAGTGTTGGGAGGCCCACTGTTGCCACACAGTCCCCAGAATCAGCGTTAGCAGTTGG
Organism: Propithecus coquereli; assembly: GCF_000956105.1. Classification (NCBI taxonomy): domain Eukaryota; kingdom Metazoa; phylum Chordata; class Mammalia; order Primates; family Indriidae; genus Propithecus; species Propithecus coquereli. The sequence goes on from NW_012144411.1 coordinate 2,007,898, forward strand.
AGTGACAGTTCTCACCTGTCTACTCTTCCGCCTATTTCTCAGTTGGTTTCCAACTTGGTGGGAAAGAGGAGAGTGGTTTAGTGGGACTCCCAAACCCTCAACACTCTCAGTCCTTAACAGTGCTGTGTGTATTAATATATACCGTGATTTCCTAAGTTCTTATAGCCAGGAAGATATGTTCAATCTGTTTTTATTTCTAATAATATTTTGTGCATATTACATAGATTGGTACATACTAGTAAGTATAGTTTATTTTCAAAATGTTATTTTTAAAGGAACTATTACTGGGCAATGTATTATATATAAAACATCAGAAGAGTTAAGTTCAGGAGAAAGAAAATTGCTCTATACTCTTTAAAGAGCTGGTTCTCCAAGATACAGTATTGCCAGAGTTTCACAGAAGTTGAATGAATACATTAAGGATTGACCCTAAGGAAATTAATAAGGCCTGCTATTCTGTTTCTTCCTGTGCTACATGTTACCTAGTTTGCTAAGCCTTGGTTTTAACATTCATAAAAACGATATAAAATATGACCATCATATGAGAAAAATAAGATTTTAAGCAAAATAAAGAAGTGATTACTATATTAGAAGCTCTTCACTTATATATCCCTAATATTTCAAGGAACTGGTAATTTTTAAAGGGCCACAAATCTATGTTGTTTTATTAGGTCATTAAATATGAAATGTCCGATTTAGAATCAAAAGTTTATTACATATCAAACAAGAAGCAGTACAATTAATCAAAGTATGCATCTAAACTATCAGCACAGTTTTTCCATCTTAATAGTAGCTTGTTAATGCCAGCAGCAAAGAAGCCTGGAGAACAAGTGGCAATGAAATCCATAGCTTGTTGAGAATTGAATATTTTTCCTTTCAAGAGGTGGTCCAAAGACTGCAAGAAGTGACAGTTGGCATAAGGTCTGGTGAATATGGTGGATGACAGAGTTTCCAAGTCCAGCTTCTGTAGTTTGAGCAGTGTTGTTTGTACTACATGTGGTCCAGTGTTGTCTTGCAAGAGGATTGGCCTGTCTTTGTTGACCAATCTCAGCTGCTTCATTGCAAGCATCCTCATCATTTCATCCAATTGGTTGCAGTAGACACCTGCTGTAATTGATTGAGCAGGTTTTATGAAACTGTAGTGGATAATACCAGTGCTGGATTACCCAACAGACACCATTAGCTTTTTTTGAGGAATATTCAGTTTTGGACTATGTTTTCACTCTTCATCTTTATCCAACCATTGCGCCAAACACTTGAGATTGTCAAAAAGAATCCATTTTTCATCACACCTAACAACATGGTGTAGAAATGGTTCACCTTTATGTCATGACAGCAAAGAAAGGCAAGCTTCAAATCAATTTATCTTCTAATGCTGGTTTAATTCATGCAGAACCCATCTATCCAGCTTCTGTATCTTGCCAATTTGTTTCAAATGATCCAGTATTGTTGGAATAGTAACAGCAAACCTTGTTGCTAATTCACACATAGGTTGAGATGGAGATGGATTTGCTTCCACTATAGCTTTTAGCTCATCATTATCCATCTTGGTCTCAGGTTGCCCACGTGGCTCATTTTCAAGATTAAAATCACCAGAATGGAACTTCTCAAACCATGGACATACTGTGCTGTGTGTTCACTGGCCACATCCTTCCCAAACACTTCATTGATATTTTGAACTGTCTACACTGCATTGGTTCCATGACAGAACTCATATTTGAAAATAACATGAATTTTTTACTTATCCATGGTTTCACAAAAATTACTCTAAAAAATGTGAAAGATAATCACAAGCCAAAACATGCATTTGCAAGACTGAGGATGTACCTTCACGATAAAAATAAAAGAAGAAGTGTCAAAGTAAAATGTCAGAGATATCAACTATCACACTTAGTACTTAAGGAAATCAGACATTTCATTCTTAATAACCTAATATAAGCACTTATGTCTTTAGATAGTGAGCTGCTTTTTAGATTGCAAAAAAAAAAAACCCACAGAAGTTAAAATCTTTGGTTTAATGCAAAACAAACTGTTTCTGAATCCTCTGTAATAAATTGGTGCACATAATTCAAGTATTGTTATATACTAACAGAAATTTTGACTAGCTTTACTTTGTTATGGTTACTGAATGGAAGTTGTCCAGTATAACACTGGTTTTCAGCAGCATGCAAGTGCAGAAATTTCGATTGAGAAGAAACAAAAGATCATACTTTGATTCTTCTTTTTCTCTTTCCTCCAACATTCAATCTAACATCAAGTCCTATTGCCTCTCCAAGATATTATCCCAAATCCGCCTGACCACACGTCTACTGCTACCATCCTAGTACGAGTCATCAGTAGCTCTCATTTGAACCATGACAACAGCCTCTTGACTGGCCTCTAGGTTTCCACTATTACCTTCTTAGAATTCATTTTGTCAGCCTCTTGACATTATAAATCAGACTCTATCACTCTTCTGCCTATACCTCAATAATGTCTTTCCCTTGCAATTAGAATAAAATCCAAACTCCCCATCATGGCACATGTGATCTGTTCTATACCTTCCCTCTGGTTGCTCTCAAATCACCTTCCTTGTTCATTATGCTCCAGTCATATTGATTTTCTGTCCTTGCTTGAATACTCCAAGCTCATTCCTACCTTAGAGATTTTGCATTTGCTCTTCTCTAGGCTTGGAATTCTCTACCCCCAGATTTTCTCATAGCCAACTTGTTCTCATAATTCAAGTCTCTGAGCTCAGATGTCCACTCCTTAGAGAAGCCTTACCCTGGCCACATGTCTGAAGAGTTCTTACCCCGTCTCTCCCAACTTTAACCATTCTTTATCTTCCTTAATTTTCTTCACAGCATTTAACACGACCTGAATTCTTATTTTTTGCATGTTTATTATCTGTCTCTCTGGTAACTTTCAGTAGAATGTGATTCCAGGGAGGTAGGGCTTGTCTGTCTTGTTTCCTGCTGTATCCTCAAAGCTTAGGAGAAAGGTTGGCATTTGGTGTGGGTATTAAATATTTGCTGCATAAATGAATGAATCAAGGTCCTGATAAACCCAGAAAAGGCCTTTCAAGAGGTCTTTATCTTAGTAATTTGCCAGAGTTCAGAGTTGTGGCCCTTCATTTTAAGCCCTCAGAAATCTACTTTTGCAAGCACATGGAAGTTTTTTTCTCCTGGGCAGAACTTACATTAACCCAGTCTATGAGATTGACATGTAAAATCCCTATGCCAATTTAGTAGTGTTCAGTAGGCAATATAACTGTTACATGGACCTAGGCTTGTACTGATATGACGTGTTGGAAATTTTCTCCCTATGGGCTGACATACAAAGGACAGTGAATTAAAGCAGAAAGTTTTTTGGGAAACATGAATTACAAGAAAGGGAAATTAGATGGCTTTAAATTTAAAAACATTCATTTATTTAACAAATATTTATAGATCTCCAACTATCTTTTGTGCTCTGGGCTAGGTACTGAAGAGTCAACAAGGGATAATATCAAATACCAATCCTTAAAGATTTTCAGTCTAGTTGTGGAGGCCTACAGTAAACTAACAATTATAAATCAATGTCAAAAGTATTCTTTTAAGGCTAATTCCAGGGAGATACGGGAGGATCTAGATGGGGACCCAAGCCTTGGGGGACTGAGGTGAGGGGTGAGGAGTTAGTCAGGCTCCAGGGAAAGGGTGCTGTGAGCCTGAGCAAAGGTCTGGAACTAGAGAGAGCAGAGATTTCCAAGAAGCACAAGCAGTGCAGTGTGGCTGTAGAGGAGAGCTGGAGGTTGTGCCAGGGAGAGATGAGAAGACTGGAGATAAGGTTTATGGACTTAGGTTTGGACTTTATCCCTACAAAGAGTAAAGTGGAGCCACTGAAAGTCTTTGTTTTGGTGGGGAGGCAGTTCATCTTTCAGGTTACCAGAGTACAGCCACTACTTTGCATTCCTTTCTTTCCAAGAACTTTCCATGAACGTCTGGCTAAACGTCCACAGCCCTTTCCTTGAGCACATGACCCTTCCTTTATGTATCCCAGCCTCTTGTTCTTCTGCTCTCCATCACACGCTCTATGCTCAAGAAGCACCAAACTTCTTGGTTTCCAAATTCACTCGCCATCTTTAATTACGCTTTTGTATCTCCCCAACTCCTGCTGGCACCCTCACCTGGCCCACTACTAAAAAAAGTTACTGAGATATCCTTCCAAATAACCAAAGCAGTACATGTTCTTTGTAACAAGCCAAAGAACATGCAGGTGTGGAATGAAAAAGTTAAAACTTTCTCCTTTCCTCTTTCACACACACACATACACACACACAATAT
>NW_012144411.1:2012323-2057496 GCF_000956105.1 Propithecus coquereli
ATATATATATTTTTTCTGACATTTGTTCAAATATTTTCTCCTTGCCTATGTTCTCCTATAGATATAGATTTTTTTTACCTAAATAGATTTGTGCTCTTCAGTTTGTGCTGTCCCTCCACCTCCCCACGGAATACCATGGACATTGTTCTGGCACCTGCTGGAGAGCGTAGGCCCTGTGCTTACACTCACTTACCCTACAACTACCATATGAGGTAGGCACTGTTGCCCCCAGTGGGTAGACAAGGAACTAAGAAGTGATTAATTTGTCCAAGGTCACACAGCTACTGATTGTGAGGGCAGCAATTTGAATTTGGGCAATCTGGCTCCTGAGTCCAAATGGCTACCACTGCCCTTCACTGTCTCCCAAATAACGCTACTTTTGTTCTTTTTGATAACTTCACAATATTCATGTGGATGCCCAGAATTTATTCAATCATTTCCCCTATCGATGAATGCTGAAGTGGCATTGATAAAATGTCCCATTATGCAATTCTCCAAAGTAGGATTTGAGGTCAAAGGGCATATGTACTTTTATTCAACATGGCCAAATTATGTTCCAAGGATTATGTAGCATTTTTATACCTCCAGGCAACCTGAGACAGTATCTATTTCCTTATACTCTCACCAGTCCTGGATGATACTGATATTTTTAGGCTTTTTTTTCTTGGCAGTGTAATCAATAAAAACAGTACACCTTTGTTTTGATTTGCATGTTTCCTGACTACAGGTGAGGTTGAGAATTTTTCTGTATGTTTCTGGGATGTTCATGTTTCCTGTTCTATGACTTTTCTATTCATTTCCTTTGCTGTCCATTTTTTCTGTTCGGTTGTTTGTCCTTGATCTTTTGGCAGAGGGTGTGGGGAGTGTGCAGGGATGTGTATAACAGCAGTAATAGTAACCCTTTTTCTGACATGGGTTCAAATATTTTCTCCTTGTTTATGTTCATTTGCCTTTTGATTTTGTTATGGCATCTTTTACATTATAGAAATGTTTGATTTTTGTGTGGTCAGATCTGTTAGTCTTCTCCTTCATGGCTTTTGGCTTTCCTGACATTGGCAGGTTTGAGGGATCCCTCTTTGTTAGGGACTGGGACAGCCCACCAAGACTCCCCCGGACAGTGCTTGATGGACTTGGGTACCTTTTGTCTCAGGTCTTTTACTTTTGTTTCTACCTCCCAGTGTCCTTCTGAGGGATCTGTTCTTTCTTGAGATTTGTCATTTCATTCAGCTAGACTAAAGCAAAGCCTTTTTCTGGCCTGGAGTTATTTGTCACTTTATAGTGTATTTGCGTGTCTTTGCTCTGATCCACTACGTGTTAATTTTCTGTTTCTCTCTCCTGGTTGTAGGAATAATCATCAGGCTCCTTCTATTTACTTACTTTTTGAGCGATCCTCAGCCTTTGAGTCCTTAAGCCCTTTTGAGATAGGTTTAGAGAGAAGGTGAGCCCTTGATGCAAGACCTGTGGGTAGTGATGATGAATTGGCAATGAGGAGGCTGTGGATTTGAGAATGAGTTTGATTTTCTGATTACAGCTGTGTAATCCTGAGACATTGTTAGAAGCAGCAGAGCCTTTTTCATAAAATGGGACTATTCATAATACTGCTCTGAGGCTACTTTTTAATAGTGCCAGAGAGGCCTCTGACAGTTAATTTTGACATTTCCTCCTTTTTGGTCACATTTTAAGAGTATTTTAATGTGGTCAAGTCTTCACAAATTACCTTGGTACTCCTTTTGGCAAAACAAACTTCGCATTTGCTGTCAGCCCATGAAAGAAGGATAAAATTTGTTGGCCTTAATGACTGCTGTCCTTTATAGAGTCTCTAGAATGAACAGCTGATTCCATTGTTGAGAAGAGAAACATTTAAACTCTTGCTGGAAATTAAATTTGGGCCTATTTTGCACAAACTATGGCTTAGGACCAAGGAACCAAGAGAGATCATATGTGAGTTGGGGACGATACTGGGGAAGAGTCTGGCCTGCACGTTGGTGGTTTTTTTTAAATTTGAATTTTTAATTGACAAATAATAATTGTATATATTTATGAATAATATGATTTTTTGATATACAAGGGCTGTCTTGAAAGTATCCAGCTGTTGTTAATATAATGAGAACACTTACATGGCTGGATAATTTCTGGACAGCCCTTGTATTAATATGTGTACATCGTGGAATGATTATATCAGGCTCATTTACATATCCATCACCTCACAAACTTACCACTTTTTTGGTAATGAGAACATTTAAAATCTATTCTTTTGGCAATTTTAAAATATATAATACATTATTATTAACTATGGTTAATAAGGAATAATAGTAATGATATGGTACAATAAATCTCAAAAGCTTATCCCTCCTGTCTAACTGAAACTTTGCACCCTTTGACCAGCACGTCCCCAACCACTTCCCCCCCCCAGCCTCTGGTGACCACCATTCAACTCTCTGCTTCTGCAAGTTCAACTTTTTTAGATTCCACATATAGCGGGGATTATGGAGTATTTGTCTTTCTATGCCTGGCTTATTTCACCTACCGTAATGTCCTCCAGGTCATCCATTTTGTCTCAAATGACAGAATTTCCTTTTTAAGGCGGAATAGTATTCCATTGTGTATATACACCACATTTTCTTTATCCATTCATCTGTTGAAGGACGTTTAGGTTGATTCACTTGGCTATTGTGAATAGTGCTGCAATGAAGCCAGGAGTGCAAATATCTCTTTGACAGACTGATATTTCAGATCTTTTGGATATATACCCAGAAGTGAGATTGCTGGATCATATGACAATTCTATTTTTAGTTTTTCGAGGAACCTCCATACTGTTCTCCATAATGGCTGTACCTAGTGGATTTCAGAATGTGCACAGAATTGCTTCCAAGTCTTCATTAATGGGCTCACAGAAAATAAAGTTATAAGGGACCTAAAGTTAGCACCCCGGTGTGGCCCATACCCTCAGTCTGGTAAATGAGGAAACCAATCAGTGAAGGCAGTTTGTTGAATTGCTCAGTTGATAATATTGCTGGATGGTAACTAATTTTATGGGATTTGAGGCTAATTGCTGGGGTTGAGAAGCTAACAGGAGAAGTGGATCTCAGGAGAACTTATGCCTGACCCAAAGATCTGCTTCATTCTTTGCCCCCCACCTCCACATTTGAGGCGGCATGCCCCACTCTTACATCTGGATCCAGCAGACAAGAGGAAGGACAACTAAACCAGCTCCTTGCTTAAAAGTCTTTGTGTCCTTCATGCTCAGGCCTGGAAGAGTTTGGACCTTACGCAGGAATTAAAATCAACTAATATATTTGGATGCTGTGTGCAAAAATCACGTGGGACTGTGCCTGTGTGTGTAGACAGCAAGGCAGAGGGGGCTTGTAACAGCTGCACAGATTCTGACCCTGTCCCAGTCCAGGTGCTTCCCCACTCCTGTCCATGGTGAAAGTCGCAGTGTCGTGAGCCATTGTTCTCTTGTAGGTCCAAAGCATCCCTCAGGTATGTCCGCAATGGAGCATCGAAGGCCCCGCGCCCACTCTGGAGCACTGTGGATTATAAACTGCTTTCACATCCGTCCTTCCATCAGATCCTCACAACATTGTGCCACAGGTGTGATAGGTATTGTTTCCATTTAGAGCTGCGGAAATAGCTGGAGAGAGATTAAGTGATTTGCCGTAGGTCACACAGCTTACAAGGCATAAAACTGAGACTAGATAGCTAACTGTGTAATTTCCAAACGAAAGTTTTTCTCCCATACCTAGTTATGTGTATTTATGTCTATTTGTTCATCCAGGCTACCACTAATCCCTGAAAGGATCTGATTGGCTCACTGGTGACTAGTTTTTGCCGTGTTCCTTAATGACTGAGCCTCAGCCGGTCCCCTCCCTGGGTTGGTGGGCTGCCTGAGACCCCCCAGATCTTTTTCGTTTTTCCTTCTGTGAATTCTCCAATACCAGTCACCCATCTCGGAAACTTTCTCCAACACTAGCTCTGCTCCTGGACTCTGACTACTCAGGGTCCCAGGGTTCTTGGTTCTGGCCAGTCTTGCCACCCATGGAACCTTACTGGGACACTGATTCCAGAGCTGTCCTGTGTATGGCCATCTGCAACTGGACTGAGTGCCCCGACTCATTTTACACGGGCTGCTGAGCTGCGGCCACAGCAGTGGCTTTCTGACATGTGGCAAATCTGGATGATAAACAGTATATATTATTAGAAGAGTTAGAATTTAGGATTCTTCAAGTATTTTCCCTCATCTAGCTTAAAATGCAGCAAGCATGCATCCACATAGCATTACCAGAAAAATTTTGGTAGTTTGGAATTCTGGGCCCTGTTAAATACTACTTTGTTAAATTCTGGAATGTGCAGGGTGCGGAGTGGGCTTTGTGACTCTCTTCGACGCAGTGTTTTGGAGGGGCTCTTTCTTCTGTGTCTGGAAATTGCCAGGTGCTGGGGAGGGATGAGAGGGAAGAGCTGGTGGTTGCTGGGTATCCAGGTATTTGCAGCAGGGCCCTGCATGTGCAGTATATAAAAAACTGTTCAAACCATCCCTGTGACTCTCTGTGTGTATTTGGAGAGAGAGAAAGAGAGGGAGGACGAGATAGCAAGTGACTATGAAAGCACTAGGATGCAGAAATGTCTTGGTACAGCCCTGCTGTGGGGATTGGTAGGAGGAAACGGAGAAGGTGCCTTTTGCAAGAACGCACTTTGCCCAGGATTGGCTTCAATTACAGGGTTTTTGTTTTGTTTTGTTTTTTTAAATCAGCAATAGCAGATCCCCAGTGGGAAGGGCGTGTTTCAGCCTTATCTTAGATGCTTCCTTACTTTACCTAACTCAGAAATTATACAATAGTTTGTGGGTAACGTGTGCCATTTCCTTTGCGTGTAATGAAAGTTTTATTTAAAATCCTCATAACCATTTTTGCGTTTGTAAGAATTACCAGATGAGAATTGCAAATACTTTTTAGGCCATTTTTACTTGACAAAACAGTTCGCCTGAGACAGACCCCTCTGTCTCTGAAACAGGAGTAAGAGGACCAGACTTCTTTAGGAGGAATATCAATTCTCGTGCAGTGTCACGTACTGCTCAGGGCCTTTTTTAGTTTAATAATCATAAATAGTTTAAAAGCAGAAAGGGCCTTATTGATATGTTGGACTCCAACTTCATCCAACAGAAATATTGAGTACAAAGGATTTTTCAGCTTATTTGAAAAATGTAGGAAGATATTTTAAATTTCCTTCAGTGATCACAGAAAATGTCATTTTGTTCCTTCAACACAGAGCTGTTGGATAGAAAATGAAGGCTGAAAGTGGCCTGGAATAATACTAACGGCTAATTTATAGTTATATACTGGACCTGTTCATACATATATACATATATGGGTATATATGTAAGGATATGTGTGTGTGTGTTATCTTCACAATAATGTATGGGGCAGGTACTCTTATTATCACCATTTTACACATGAGGAAACAGGCACAATGAGGGTAAGTAACTCTCCTAAAGTCACACAGCTGGAAACTGATCATTTGCATCCAGGCAGTCTTACAGTCTACTCATTTCCCTGACATATATTGCAGTTTCTCCAATCTTGACACCTACGCCGAAGCTGCCCCACGGGCTGGTCCTGTTGTGTGGGACATTGCCGCCGTCACCCGCCAATCCCCTTAGACCACAGAAGCTGACATTTGCCGAGCACTTGCTGTGTGCCAGGTAATGCGGGAAGTGCTTTACATACATCATCTTATCAAATCTACCATGCAGTCGGGGCTGTCCTCCTTCTGTTTTACATATGGGGAAACCGAGACCTGGAGAAGTTAAGTATTAATAGCTTGGTCAAGATAAATGCTAGTAGGTTCAGGGCCAAGATTTACTACTATGCTCTCTCTCCTGCTTAAGAGCTGGGCTCCTGACTTTGTGCTTCTGGTGAGGACTCTGCTATGCACATTTTCTGTATGTCATAACTGTTTGCTAGCAGCCTCCTGGAGTCAAGGGTTAAGAGTACTTTTAGGAGGAGAAAGGCTAGCTTAACAGGGAATCTGGAAGAGAGGAGATGACAGGAACTGTTCCCTTCAGTGGGACCTGAGCAACGCATGATAGTGAGTTCCTGTGGGGGCAGGGGATGGAGCACTAACTACTAAAATGGGGTCTGTCAAAATATTCCTTATGGCTGGTTACATTTTGTCCTTCACCTTAGAACAACAGTTAGCAATTAGTTCTACTTTATTTAATATATGGCTTATATTTTGCTTGTTTTCATTCATTTGGCTACTGTTGATGCCTTAAATATTACAGCTGCCTACTGCAGCCAAAGAGCTCTAGCAGAATTACTTGAAAATAGAATCAATTTATCTACTATCAATATTATGTTGTAAAAAAGGACAATCACAGTAATACCAATTATACAAAATGAAAGTATAAATATATATTAGATTCTCCATGAGAATAGTAAATGTTTAATTCTGGTATCTTCTGTAGATGTCTCTTATTTCAACATCCTATAAACTCTTAGTCTCTACCAGTCACCCTGGTGGGTGCTGGGGTTATAAAGATAAATGAGCCATGGACCTTGTCTTCAAGGGATAGCAGTAGCTGTTGGGAGAAAACTGATAAAGAGCTGTGAGAACCCAAAGGACAGGACGCCATCCAGAGCAGAGGAGATGGGGTGGAGATGCTGGCCAGGAAGCCTTCCTGGAGGGGATGATCCCAGAGCATTCAGTAGATCACACCAATAGGGAGCAGAAAGGCTGGGTGGCTGAGCAAACAGGCTATGGGGTCAGAGGGTTCAAATCCTGGCTCTGCCACTTCCAGTAAGTTTGTTTATACCAGCCTCATCCCAAACACGTGAGTAATGTGTTGTACTCTGATGTTATAATGGCTATGATGTCAATAGGCAATAGGAATTTTTGAGCTCCATAATAATGTTATGGAAACACCATTGTATATGTAGTCTGTCCTTGACCAAAACGTCATGATGTGGCACATGACTGTATAGCGAAGTACAACCAGGGGAGATGGTATTTGGGCTAAGCTGTTGTGATGTCAAGGAACAACCTAACCCCTTGATATCAAGAGTCTCTCATTTAAAACTGAAGGATGTATCGTAGATGAATGTTTGGAGAAATTTGACTGACTCTTGGGAAAGTAAATTCTAGAATTAAAACGTGTTTTGTTCCTTTCTTCATTATATGTAAGGGCAAAAGTAGTCATCATCCTCAATGTAAAGGAAAATATCAAACCCTAAACCAAAATATAAAAGGAGAGATTTCTGATTGTTTCCAATTTAGTTCTTTTTAGTGAAAATATTAATCTGAAAAATTTGTCAAAGGGTCCCTGTCATCCTTTGGAAAGTCAAGTGAAAAAAAAAAGAAGAGAGAAAAAGTCATCTTGAACTTTAGTCTGAATTCCAAACCTCGTATTTTTCAACTGTGGGAGAAATGTGAAAGTTCAAGTTTTCCGGTTGGCCTGGACTAGAGCACCTGCTTTTCTTTCGCACAGTTTCATCTCCATTAACAAATCCTCTGGAAGCAAAGATCCTTCAGTCAGTTGTGGTCAAACAAGGAAATGCTCATGAGACGTGCAGAGCAGGGCGCCTGAGCTCGGCAGAGCCTGCCTGAGAATGGCTTGTGGAGGACCCTGGGGCAGCAGCGTCTGTGTGTCTGTCTGTCTGCACATAGACAGCTGTGGAGCAGCGAGGCTGCAAGTTCTCATGAATTCTCTCTGGGGCCTTTATCTTTTCTTTCCCCTGCCATCTCCCTCACTGAGCCAAGACTCTCCCAGTAAATATCTTTATCATACACAGATCATGTCGTTGCCCAGGGCTGGTCTCAGCCCCTCCTTTGAAACCAGTTGATTCCACTCCCCTTTCAGGAGCCTGGTGTCCTCGGTGCGATCATTCTCCCAGTCCCACCCGGTAGGCACTTGCTTATCCCTCTCCCTCTATCAAAACATGAAAGGACTGTGAGGCCCAGATGAGATGGTTCCAACTGTGCGTTTCTGCCAGAGCCCTGCTGTCCTGGGGGAGGGTGCCTGGGACTAACCACAGTGCCTTTTCCGGAGGCACAGGCCTGGGCCTCAGGCAGTGACAATGGTGGCCAAGACTGAGGGCCACCTGTGCCAAGTGAATTCCCCGCCCTCTGGCCTCACCCCATCAGCTTTAACCTCTCCTTTCCCTGTACCTCAGAGGCTTCTGCGGCATATTTTGCGTTTTCCAGAATGTCTAGTGCTATTTCAACAAATATTTCATTCTGTTTTCATACCATATAGAATATTTTTTCTGAATTGGAACATGACTCAATGCCTCTTACGTTTTCTGTGTCTGAAAATGAAAGAACTGTGTTGATGGAATACAGTGTCTTCGTGAATAGAAGCATTAGTAGACTGGCTCAGTGTCATTAAGAAATACTTTCATTTGCTTTTTGACAAAATAGTCATGAGTGAATAGCAAGTAATGCATTAGCAACCGCTAATTTCTTATTTATCACACTCCTATTAATATAACAATACAGGAAATAAATACAGAAAAACTTCACTTAGCATCCTATCTCTCCATATAATTACTGTTTTTAATGTTCCTGTGTTCCCTTTCAGGCTTAGGCCCCGTACTGTGAGGCTGCAGGATGGGGCTCGGAACACAGTTCCGTGGTAAAGGAGTTCTTGTGAAAAGTTGTGTTCCGTTTGATTATTGTACTTCAAACTAGCTCTGAGTAGTACCCATATTTTAACTTGCTGCATTAACCAGCTTTAGTTTATTATCTCAGAACTCTGGCTGCACCATTATAATTTCAACATGCATCCTGTTTTTGGCAGTGGTGGGGCTATGACCTTACCCCAATAAACTGCACAATGCTAGATCTTAATTGCATCTTTCCAAAAGGTTAGTGAGTTTGTGGATAGTAATAGGCCTCCACACATAAGAGCTGAATTCCCTCTTTATCTTTGGATTCCTGTGTTCTGTTGACATCATGGAAAGTTCTCAGCTCAAGACAGGCAATGGATTGGGCCTGAAGTAATAATCTATTTTATCCTCCCAAAGGGGCAGCAATGCATAATCCCAAACTCAGGTAAACAACTCCCTCTTCGTAGTTTCCTTCCTGAAATTGTAGACTTCTTATCTTGGTATTTACGAGATTAGTCTGATTACAAAAATCTGAAGTGCAGGTGAAAAAAACAATTTCCTGGGCTATTTCCAGACCTACTAAAGCAGAATTCTGAGGGATGGCTTGGTTAAACAGGCACCCTTGGTGATTTTTATAATCCAGACATTTTTTTTAAATGAAATCCGTAGATACCAGCTCACACCTTTGCTTAATGCACTTTTGAGGAGAGGTGGCCAGTAGTCCCATCGTCGGGAGACCAACAGTTGTGTTGCCCTTGTTTTTATTCCACCCCAAATACCACGGTGGCCATGGCTGTATGAAATGTAGGACAGAATAGAGGGCCAACGTGGGAAGATAATCTTCCCTACCCAAAGTCATTATACAGAAGACTACCATAGAGGAGCATGGTGGCGCACACCTATAATCCCAGCTGCTTGGGAGGCTGAGATGGGAGGATTGCTTGAGCCCAGGAGTTCAAGGCTGCAGTGTGCCCTGATTGTGCCTGTGAATAGCCGTTGCACTCCAGCCTGGGCAACATAGCAAGATCATGTCTCTATTAAAAAAAGAAAAAAGAAGACTACTACAACCTTTACTTTGCCTCAATGAAGAGGGAGAAATATAGATGGGGTTATTTTCTGTATGTCACTTGCAAGTTGGGAATTTAGTTCCATGGGAATTTCATTCCTCACCTAAATTATAATTTTTACAAGATGGGAGGGGGATGTGTCTGTGTTTAATTTTTCCTTTGCTTTTTTCCTATGGTTACTGGGTTGTTTTTAATTCCATTTACTGAAAAATTGTTCCCTCGTCAATCACTGCAGCATTAATTTGAAAGATAAGCAGAGTTATTTAACTCTAGGTCATTGCCCAGATCGGGAATGGTATTCCCTGAAGTAAGCTGGTGCCGTAGTTGGGAAATAATGGGGCTTACTTTGGGTTTGTGCTCACCTGCAAGGCTCCTCCCCTCCCTGAGCTCCCGGGGCCCCCTGCCGTCCTCCAGCACCCACTCTCTCTACTCCCCTCCCCACCCTTCCCCGGCTGGGCCCATGTGTCCAAATCACCCTTCCTCCCCTTTTAAGTTCTTCTCCGGAATCAAAAGGTAAAATAACAACAAGGAAGCAGAACCCAACGACTCTCCTCTAGATCTGCTGCTCTCAGCCAGCTGGTAGAGAGAAAGGAATGGATGAAAGGAACTCAGGCCGTAGCGGGAGTGACCGATGGACCGATGGACGACTTACTGCATTAGCTAACTGGCCCAAGGACAATGCTAGTTAAACTTAATGCGTAAGTTTCAAATCAGGATATCAGGCAGTTTGGGAGGAGAGTGTGGGGAAATGTGGGGCAGAGAGACCTTTAAATCACGCCACAAGGGCCATAGTTCACTCTGCTTCCCGAGGGCAACCATTGCTCTTGGAAATGTGCTGATGTGCTGATAATGGCATTCAGCCAAGAAGGCCGGCAAAACACGCTGGAGTCTGGTTAAAGGGCAAAGCCAGGCCATTCTCCCTCCCCTTTCTACCTGTCACTCTCATCTTCAGCAGGGCACTGCATGGGTGCACTCTCTGCAGGGTGGGTCGTCACGGGAGCAAACAGATCACCTGCCAGTGCAGGGTCCACCCCAGCAGAGGGTCTGTCCCTGAGCAGAGCAGGAACTGTGCAAACCAGGAGCCGGAGTCCTTGACTTTTCAGTATTTAAGGCTGTTGACTTGCGGCCTAAGTGGCTGCCAGTTATAGATAGCCCTTTTATGTAGAAAGAATCAAGAACTTTGGCACAGGCCCTTATCACTGTGTGTAAAGGTGAAAAATTGGGTTTGAGTGGAAGAAAATTTGATACTTTATTTTTTCTCAGTTGAAAGTTTAGTCTCCATGTGTATCTGTGTCAAGAAAATAATAAACAAATTCAAATCTAACCAGGCAGGCATTTTTTGTCTTCATTCAAGGATTCTGCATTAAGAAATGAAAATCTTTTGCATAGTAAATGCTAAATGAATAATACTGGAGCAAGCACAGTGGACCCTCACCCTTCAGAGTAGAAGTGAAGCTCAGACAGTCATCAGGCATGTTCACGCATGCCATGCTCTCTGCTGTCCAGGGTCCCTAGGTATCGTGACTACCTGATGATTTTCAGTGATGGGACAGAACTCCAGAGATGAGACTGGCCATGGCTCTCTTGAAGTTTATTTTCAGCCCTCTCCCACCTATTAAATACTTCCCATATTAAATAAAAATCTGAAGCGTCAATAACAGAACTTTGATGGCTGATTTCCCTCATCTACAAGGTGTATCAGATGATATGGAAGAACCCTTTGGGCTCAAGATCAATAATTAAATATCTATTTTCCTGAGTGCATTTGTATTTAATGTTGTACTTTGACTTTCTTGAGTAAGAATATGTGTTTAAACTACTTATTCTTTAACTCAATTGGGGGCAGTAAGTGTAGATATTTTATTCTGAAAAGGTGAAAAGTTTGTCAGCAATAACTGATATTTCCTGGGTGCCAGGCTTGGTTCTAAGTGTTTTGTGTGTCTCATATCTAATTCTTTACAACAACTGCATGAGTGGTTGCTATTTTTGTTGCTGCTTTTAGATGGGGAACTGAAGCATGAGGAGGTCGGGTGACTTTAGCAAGGTTCTATACTGGCTAAAGGTGTTGCTGGGTTACGGACCTGGGCAGAATTATGCCATAATCTTCACGCTTAGCCACAGAGCCTTACTGCCTCTCCAGCAAGAAAAAAATCCTGGAAGAATACACCACAAGCTGGTAAGACAGGTTCCCTCTAGGATTGTGGGGAACGGGCCAGGGCAAACTTTGCCCTATCTGTATCGTTTGAATTTCTTTTCTTAATGACAATGTATTCATGTGTTACTTAATGCAATTGAAACTTTTAAAGTTAAAATTAAAGTTAAAACCTAAGTCTGGTTAATAATTTCCACAAATTCTTTGCTACTTTAAAAATTTGTCAATTGGACTCTTAAAGCTGGTGGGGAACTTGGAAATCATTTATCATAATCCCCTTGTTTTTCAGATGAGGAAACTGAGGTTCTGTGACTTGGTGAAGCTCACAGAACTAGTTAGTAACAGAGCAGTTCTGCTGACGCCAAATTTTGTGTGCTTTCTACTGCGGTTTTTGAGATATACCTTAGATGGAGTAAGATGTACAGATATAAGTACTTAAGATGTATTTAAGATCTCTTAAGTGAACACTTTGAGAGTTTTGACAAAGGCATATACCCATGTAACCAACTCCAAAGCTAAGATAGAGCTCATTTCCATTACTCCTGAATGTTCCTTGTGCTAGGCAGCTTTTTAAAATTATTATTTATCTTTTTTATTTCAGCATATTATGGGGGTACAAATGTCAAGGTTACATATATCGCCTTTGCCCCACCCAAGTCAGAGCTTCAAGTGTGTCCATCCCCCAGACGGTGCACACCGCACCCATTAGATGTGTCTGTACCCATCCCCTCCTTTCCCCTCCCACCTGCCCAACACCCGATGAATGTTACTATTAAATGTTACATAAGTGTTTATCAGTTAGTACCAATTTGATGGTGAGTACATGCAGTGCTTGTTTTTCCATTCTTGTGATACTTCACTTAGTAGAATGGGCTCCAGCTCTACCCGGGATAATACAAGAGGTGCTAGATCACCATTGTTTTCTGTAGCTGAGTAGAACTCCATGGTACATATACCACATTTTATTAATCCACTCGTGTATTGATGGGCACTTGGGTTGTTTCCACATCTTAGCTATTGTGAATTGTGCTGCTATAAACATTCTAGTGCAGATGTCTTTTTTGTAGAATGTCTTTTTTTCCTTTGGGTAGATGCCCATGGATAGGCATCTTTTTGAAAACTTTGCCCTGTTTATTAGTGATAATAAGAAGTCTTTTTATTGGTAAGAATTCAAGTACTTACATTTCCTATGTGTTCACACATTTTACGATGCCTGGCAGAGACACACCTCAGTGTGTATGTGTGCTTCCTTAAAGACAGAAGCAGGGTGTTCACACAATGCCATGCCCGTCTTCTTATCCTTTACAAACCAGTTCCTAATTGCTAAAATTGCTAATTGCTGTTCCTTGTTTACAAACATTAACTCAAGCTAGTCCTTAGCCTGACATAATTATCATTACACACAAAATTATTCTTTAATCCTTTGATACTAAAGTTCCCCAGACACATTTATAGTCAGAGTACATGTCTTTTTAAAAAAAAAAAAATAACTAAGCAGTTTCTATATTAAAATCTTGAAGTTCTGTGAAAATAAGACATATTTATTAAAACCAGTGCTTCTGAACACGGGCAAGTTTGATATGCTGTGCTTTGTTTTAACTGGATAAAGCTTTCCAGCTGAACTGGCAATAGTCTTCCAGCAGTGGTGTGTCAGCTCAGTCCTCGTGCAGCCTCTTTTTTCCCTGTTTGGTTTGCTCCTTGGACTTGATGAATGGTGTGTGTGTGTGTGTGTATGTGTGTGTGTGTGTGTGTGTGTGTGTGTGTGTGTGTGTGTGTGTGTGTGTGTGTGTGTGTGTGAGAGTTGTGGTCTGGCAATGGTGCCAACGTGTTGATGATTAATTTTCGAGACTGACTCCATACTCACAAGCATGGGAAATGTCCTCTGGTGTGGGTGGATTTCAATCCATATAATTTCGACATCTAAAACAGAATATAGTCCTTTCTTTTAGATCTTATTTGATATAATTATTCTAAAGCCCCTAGGAAATATTCCCAAAAGAAATAAAGTAATTTTTATAGACATGTTAATAGCAGTGATACTATAATTGTGAAAACTGGAAATAATAGAAATGTTCAATAGTAGAAGAATGATTAAATGTAGAGAACGATATAAACATGATTGATATGGGATCAAGTTGATACATGCAAATATTTAAATAAGACAATATTAAGTGAAAGAGAAGATCCTAAAGTTTCAGGTACTATATAAATAATAATTTATAGCTACGTAAAAATATTTATGCCCTAACAGAACTTGGTTATGAAATTTTAGGCATGAAAATAATTTTGATTGTAATGCTTTCTAGGGGCTTTAGAAAAAGATTTTATTTTGAAATAATTTCAAACTACAGAGAAGTTACAAGAATAATATGGAGAATTCCCCTTGATCCCATATACCCTTTACTCGTATTCATTGATTTTTAACGCTTTGCCACAGTTATTTTATTATTCGCTTTCTTTCCTTCCATATACACATATTGTTATTATTTTTTCTGAATCATTTGAGAGTAGGTGGTATACATTAGACACATTTACATTGTAATTTTTCAGGGCGTCTTTCCTAAAAACAGGAATATTCTCTTATATAACCACAGTACAATTATTAAAATACTTAAAAAAACATCTATAGCCCCGATATTGTCCTTTCTAGCATTTACCCCTCCACTTCAGGACCCAGTCCGAGATGATGTATTGAATTTAGTCATGTCATCTCTTTAGTTTAGAAGAACTGCTCACCTTTCTTTGTCTTTTATGACATTGACATATTTGAAGAATGAGGGCCAGTTATTTTACATTTCTCAGCTGGGGTTTGTGTGATGTTTCAGGTAATGCGGTGTTCGGCCAGAAAACCACAAAAGGAGTGTCAGGGCATTGCATCTGGAGTCACATGCTCTGCATCCACTTCCCATTGGCTATGTTCATGTAGATCATTTGATCGTTCCATTACAGTGTTGTCTGGGTTCTCCATGGGACAGTTACTATGTTCCCCTTACATTTGATACCCCATCTGAGGAGAGATGCATTGAGAGCACATAAATCTCATGCTTCTCATCCCACCCTCTCCCTTAGACCTAGTATCTTTCTCAGTTCCTTTTTAAAGCCACAGTTCCCAAGCCTTATTTACATATTACATGTGTAACTTTGAGTGATTTTGCTCAAGTTGTCCCCTTGCCTATAATATCCCCATTCAAGCCTGTCGACCTTGTACCACAATTTAAGCCTATCTCTTCCCTATCCTTAATGTCATCTACTTCCCTATCCTAAATTAGACTAATGTCTTCCTCTTAGACCTCCAGGAGCACTTTGTACTTTTCTTGGGGCACATATTAACTTCTACTTTGTGCTTGTAACTACCTGTGTACTTCCTTTATCCTGGTCTCTAGACATCAAATGCCTGAGGGCATGGACTGTGTCTTAAACATTTCTGTATCCTCTGCTGGGCCCAGAAGAGGCCATCAATGGGAGACACGTGGTTAGTGTTTGTTCTCGAAATGCGTATTTACTCCTACTGCTCACCACTTCTGATGTGCTGAATACCCAATTGTGCTTTTCCAGAACTCCTCAATTTCATCTGCTTAACATCTCTACATTTCCTGTTTAACAACATGTTGTTATTTTGCCCCTGGAGTAGGAATGGAAACCATTCAGTGTCTGCCGTTTCTGTATTCTTAGCTCAGGTGTTAAGAAAAGTGTTGTTGAGTGAATGAGTTACTTCCTTACTGTGAGGATTTGTATTTCGTGTTTCTACCTAAATCTCTTACTAGGGCACTGGGCCAGCTTCTCATTGCTTTGACAAGAAGGTATGATGAGGTCTGCTCTTCCTCTGGGGCATTCTTCTAACACTCATTAAGGATAACTTCTTATGTGTATTGAAAGGAGAGTATATTCCTACCCAAAGATTGCCCTGTGTACAGGCTTTAGAAACTGAAAGTATAACCTGCCAAAATCACAGGAGTTTGGAGCCAAGGTTATTAATTTGTTCAGATAATATTAATTTGTTCTGCCAAAACATGTAAGAACAAGCATTAATTTAGTTTGTAAGTTTAATGAACAATTGAAAGAACCAAAACTCTAAGTAGGTCAATCAAATCTTACAGTACAACTAACTTGCAGTTATACTGGAAAAAGGTATCCAGACAGATGACACTGGGATGCTTGTTACTTTATATAGGCAATGTACAAAGCACATAAAATCTTTTTCTAAAGTGTAATTTTTGTAAGTTTTTGAAATCAATAAAACCATATCATTCTTCACAGCAGAGATTTTTTTAAAAAATACAAGCTTACCTATTATTATTTTTTAAATAAATTTTAAATTTTAGAATAGTTTTAGATTTCTAGAAAAGTTGCGAAGATAGTTCGGAGAACTCTCATACACCCTCACCCAGTTTCCTCTACTGATGTCATCCCACATCACTGCGTACATTTGTTGCAAGTTAGAAACCAACATTGGTGTGAATTTACCCAACCCTCCTCCTCCCTCCCACCTGCTTGATTTCATTGAGTTTTACTTCCATATGTGCATATAAATGTTAATCAATTAGTTCCAGTTTAATAGTGAGTACATGTGGTGTTTGGTTTTCCATTCTTGCAATACTTCTCTTAGAATGGTCTCCAGTTCCATCCAGGTTGTTACAAAAGGTATTAGTTCCCCATTTTTTTATGGCTGAGTAGTAATCCATTGTATACATATACCACATTTTATTAATCCACTCATGTATTGATGGGCGCTTGGGTTGTTTCTACATCTTTGCAATTGTGAATTGTACTGCTGTAAACATTCAAGTGCAGGTGTCTTTTTTATAAAATGACTTTTTTTTTCTTTTGGGTAAATGCACAGTAGTGAGATTGCTGGATCAAATGGTAGGTCTACTTTTAGTTCTTTGAGGTATCTCCATACTCCTTTCCATAGAGGTTGAACTAGTTTGCAGTCCCACCAAAAATGTATAAGTGTTCCTTTCTCTCCACATCCACACCAGCGCCTGTTGTTTTTGGAGTCTTTGATAAAAGCTATTCTCATTGGAGTTAGGTGATTTCTCATAGTGGTTTTGATTTGCATTTCCCTAATGATTAGAGACTGTGAGCATTTTTTCATATGTTTGTTGGCCATTAGTCTTTCTTCTTTTGAAAAGCTTCTGTTCATGTCCTTTGCCCACTTTTTAATGGTGGTGTTTGATTTTTTCTTGCTGTTTTGCTTGAGTGTTTTATAGATTCTGGTTATCAGCCCTTTATCAGATATATAGCATGCAAATACTTTCTCCCATTATGTAGGTTATCTGTTCACTTTATTGATTGTTTCTTGGCTGTGCAGAAGCTTTTTAATTTGATCAGGTCCCATTTATTTGCACACTATCTGGATGATGAGCACACTTATAACATTGACTCAAACCATACAAGAACAATACACATAACCAAAACATTTGTGCCCCCATAATATTCTGAAAAAAAAATCAATATACTTTCCCCTAAATACTTCAACATGTATATTATTAAATTCAGTTCAATATTGGTTTTTAGTATTTTCTTTTGATGAAAATTTACATATAGCCTAATGTACAAATCGTAAGAGTGCATTTACTGAGTATGATGAGCTGAATTTTGTTTCCTCCCCCAAAAAATTCATATGCTAAAATCCTAATACCTGTACTGCAGAATGTGACTATATTTAAAGACAGGGTCTTTAAAGAGATAATTGAGGTTAAATAAGCTTATTAGGGAGGACCCTAATTCAATATGACTGGTGTCCTTAAAAGAAGAGGAGATTAGGACACAGACTCACACAGAGGGATGTCCCCATAGAGACACAGGGAGAAGATGACCATCTACAGGCCAAGAAGAAAGGCCTAGAGTAGAGACTTCCCTCATTGTCCTAAGAAGGAACCAACCCTGCTCACACCTCAGTCACTGATAGATAGCCTCTAGAATTTTAAGAAAATAACTTCTACTGTTTTTTTTTAAAAAGAAACAAACATTGGTACATTATTATCAACTACAATTAATACTTCATTCACATTTCACCAGTTTTTCTTCAATGTCCTTTTTTTATTCCAGGATCCCATGTAGGACATCACATTACATTTAGTCATTATGTGCTATGCTTTGAATGTTTGTCTTCTCCAAAACTCATGTTGAAATTTAGTTGGTGTTGTGATAATATTGGTAAGTGCAACCTTTAAGAGGTGCTTAGATCATGAGGGCTCCACCCTTATGAATGGACTAATGCCATTACCGTGGGAGTGGGTTTGGCCCCTCTTGCTCTCTCTTGCCCTCTCTTTGCCCTTCTACCCTGTGATACTTTCTGCCATGTTATGACACAGCAAGAAGGCCCTCACCAGATGCTGGCACCTTGATATTGTACTTCCCAGCCTCCAAAATCGTAAGTCAATAAACTTTTGTTCATTATGAATTACTTAGCTGGGGAGATTCTGTTATAGCAACACAAATGGACTAAGGCATCATGTCCCTATAGCCTCCTCTGGTCTGTGACAGTTTTTCAAAGTTTCCTGGTCTTTGATGATCTTGACAGTTTTGAGAAACACTGATCAGGATTTTTGCAGAATATCTCTCAGTTTGGGTTTCTTCAATGTTTTTCTCATGGTTAGATGGAGGTCATGGGTTTCTGGATGACCACAGAGTGCAGCGCCATTCTCATCACATATTAAAGTTACATATTAACAACATGACATATCATGTTAATGTTAACCTTGATCACCTGGAAAAGATAGTCAGGTTTCTATACTGTAAAGTAACTTTTTCCTCCCTTTCCCATACTCTACTCTTTGGAAGCAAGTCACTGTGCTCAGAAAACCCTACAGAGGGTAAGTGGGTAGGAATTTAGGTTTTGCCTCTTGCAAAGGAGAGTATCTACATAAATTATTTGGAATTAATAGATGTGTCCCTTCTCCCCATTTATTTATTCAACCATTTATTTACATCAGTATGGGCTCATGGATCCTTATTATACTTTGAATTGTAACCCGCTATTATGTTATTTATTTTGTTGTTCAAGTTGTTCCAGCTTTGGCCACTGAAGGCTATTTCAGTTGGACCTTGTATCTCTTTGATGTGCTCCATCATTTTATTTTTTGAACACTTCCTTACTTTCTAATACTAGGAGATGCTCCAGGCTCATCTTATATATTTTCTGCCCCAGCCCTAGAATCAGCCATTTCTCCAAGGAGCCATGGTTTGTTTCATAGGAGAAGGGTATTAGAAACCAAAATCCGGTCAATATTTTGATAATATGATAATGAGTTTTGCAAATGAATATAAGAGATATGGAGAGGTAGAAAGCATAGACTTTGATGACAGCTATTGGCTTTGAACCACAATTCTGCCATGAATAGGGTAATCAACTATCCTAGTTTGACTGGGACTGAAGTTTCCAGGGATGTGGGGATTTCCATGATGAAACAAGGATGAGTTGGCTACACTAGTCATGGAATTGGTTATGTTTCTTGGTTGCAAGGAATAAAATTCAAATAAAGCTACCTCAGTTAAAAAGGGAATTTAATGACTCGTTTAACTGAGAAATCTAAGTATGTAAGGGTTTCAGGCCAAGCTGGATCCTGGAATCAAATGATGTAATTAGGTCTCCTGCTGACCTCCATATTTCAGCTCTATTTCCCTCTATGTGTTGGTTCCTTTTTGGACTCTCTACATGTGGGGGGAAAAGTGTGGGCTTTCTTTAATGGAGAAGAACAATTGTCCTGATCTCATAGGACAGGGATCAAAACAGCAATGCCTAGAGGGAGGAGGCTGATAGGGAGTGATGAGAACATTAAGGGGAAGCTCTAGTCATTGGTGCTATACAGGAATGCAGATTTGCTATTGCCAGATATTCCAGTTTTTAAAGCGAAACCAGGGCCAGGCGCGGTGGCTCACGCCTGTAATCCTAGCACTCTGGGAGGCCGAGGCGGGCGGATTGTTTGAGCTCAGGAGTTCGAGACCAGCCTGAGCAAGAGCGAGACCCCATCTCTACTAAAAATAGAAAGAAATTAATTGGACAACTAAAAATATATAGAAAAAATTAGCCGGGCATGGTGGCACATGCCTGTAGTCCCAGCTGCTTGGGAGGCTGAGGCAGAAGGATTGCTTGAGCCCAGGAGTATGAGGTTGCTATGAGCTAGGCTGACGCCACGGCACTCACTCTAGCCCGGGCAAAAGAGTGAGACTCTGTCTAAAAAAAAAAAAAAAAAAAGGGAAACCAGAATGTGAGACTCTGATTTTTAAACGTTGGTAATTAAAATTAAATTAAATTATTTAATTAAACAACAACAACACCGTTCATACTGAGCGAATACAATCATGGGGCATACAGCTTGTGGGTTACCAGTTTGTAACATCTGCCTTTAGGAATCTAAGGCCATTTCCTGGCTGCCTCAGGGCATACTTGGGCACCTGCAGAAGGTAGTGCACTTAGTGTTCTTAGGATACACTTACTGTTTTTGAAGATAGACCCTATTTAAGTTAATAATCACTAAATTCATCAAGTGCTGCTATGTGCCAGGCATTGTGCTAAGCAGTTTATACATTTATTTTAATTCTTACAAGAACTCTATGAAATAGTTACTACCATTATTATCATCATCATAACCTTTCTATAGATAGAGAAACTGAGAACAGAGAAGTTATTTATCTTTTTTGATGTCACACAGCTGAAGGGGCCAAGGTAGAATTTATATCCAGCAGCCTGACCATGGTACTTAGATTCTTCACCCCTTTGCTGTATTGCTTCAGATGGCTGCAGGTGCAGAGACATATCTTAGAGTCAGAGAAGGTCAGAGATAGAAGGAATCTTGGAGATCACCCAACATGTGAAACTCATTATTCTACAAGTGGGGAAATTGAGGCCAAAAACAAAGAGTGACTTTGGCAAGTTCTTGTAGCCCATCAGTGGGTAAACCAGAATAAGTCCAAAGCCCTTTTGCTGCACCATCCAGCTTCTGGGACTTGCTAACTACAAAGACTGACAGTCCATGGTGGGTTTTACAAAGCATTCTAAAGTCTCGACAAATTATCCCTGCCATTGCTGTTTTTGAATTGACATGTTCTTCATCTCTCATACACCAGGCTCTATTTTTTTGTCTTTTTAACCAGGAAAGAAGATTACGACAATTATTTGTCTCTAAATCGATCATTTCATCCATAAGCTTAGCCATCATTATGATTTGAGGGAGAGGCTGAAGGGGTGGGGAGGATATTTTGCAACTATGATAAATATCTACCTTCTAAGGTCTTTCTGTCAATTCCTAAGAGATATGTCATCAGGAAGCCTTGAAAGCTGCATTTTGTCTACATAGACAAATGGTCATAATGAGCAGTTTCAGAAACGCTGAATTCCAGTGTATGATTTCTTAAAAATATGTACATATGAGTGTAACAGATATGTACAGATGGCCTTTTATGTGCAAAAAATTTTGCTGAGTCCTTTGGGGATATAAAAATAAGACACGATCCCCGTCTTCACAGAGCTTATTACATGGTAAAGAAGGCAGATATTTAAGTCTTTAATTATAAAACAATAAAATAAGAGCCACAAAAAAATAAAAATATTGAGGAACTGCCGGTAAAACAAACAAACAAACAAACACAATCAAATTCAACTCAAGAGGATCAGGGAAGACGTTCCAGGATTTGAGCTGGACCTTGAAGATTGGCCAGATTTCGGTAGCTATGGTGGGAATGAAAGCTCTGCAGGCAAAAGGAAGAGCATAAGCAAGAACATAAAGGCGAGAAACACAGGGTGTATCTAGAAAACACGCAGTTACAAGCTTGGTCATACTGTGGAGGGCTCTGACTGCCAGGCTAAAGAGTCTGCTTTACTCAGTAAGCATGAAGGATCTATTGTAGGCTTTTATAATCTATAGGCTCTATTATAGGTAAGTGACACCATCAGGGATGTTCTTTGGAAGGTGAACTTTGCAGGGTTGAACTGGGAGGGGACTGAAGGGAACAGACCTCCAAAGAAGCTACTGTGGGGTTCTCAGGGAGAGCCAGTGCTGGCCTGGACGAGGGGTCTGGCTGTGGGAGTAGAAAGGATGTTGGAGGACATTGTGGAAGTAGTCTTTGGGACGTGGGAAGGAGGTAAAAAAATAATTAAGAATGATTTCTGTAGTTTGGAGCCTCAATAACTGGAAAAATGGTGGCATTATACAAACAGGGAAGAAAGGGAGATGAACTGGTTTGGGATAGAAGATGGGAGAGTTTCAAATTGTTTATAATAAGGAATCAACTGGTTATCAAGGAAGATAGGTACATTTGGGTCTGGATTTCTGGTGTGGGTGTAGCTCACAGATTAGGTTTGGTGGTTATTTGCACAGGAAATAGGAGAATAGGGTAACTGTTTATCATATTCCTGTTATTTTCTAGTTCCTGGATAAGTTGCTTTGTATCTGTGGCATCTGACCACATAACAATACCGTTAAACATACCCAGAGAGGTTGTTTGGTTTGCTTGTGTTCTCAGAGCTCATTCTGAGGACCTACTGAGGACCTACTATGTGCCAGACTCTGCTCTAGTAAGTGGCAAAACTTAGGTCAAGTCTGTCTTTCTATACAAGGAAATGAGAGATAGATTAGATCTAGAAGGGAAGAAATATAGGGTGAAAAGAAGATGAGGATACAATGTTGGAAAATACCAAACTTTGGAGAGTTAGGGGAAGGGCTCAGAAGAAAACACATCAGGTGCAGGTAAAGGGAAAAGGGGAATGAGGATAGCATCATGTCTCAGAAAAGGGAAGAGAGCTAGAAGTGGAAGGAAGAAACATTCATCCAGCCAACAATGTCAAATGTTGCAGAAAGATCAAGGACATGTAGAATGAGCAAAATTGGTGGTGAGTTGATTAGATGAATTCCAGCAATGTGGAGAGAAAGTAACATCAGCATTGTAGTGTTCACAGAAGCTGGATTTCATGGAAATAAGGAATAAGTTGAGGGAAGAAATGGGGGCAATGAGCAGAGATAATTTGGTAAACAAGGGGAAAGAGAGATAGTGATTGACTGAGTGGGAAGGGTAGGACACCGAGGGGTGGGGGATTCTAGGGAGGGAGTGAATTGTCCGACCACTGCACCAGGCTGGAAAGAGAGGCAATTCAAACTGAAGTGAGACAGATTATGGGATTGTGGGCTATTATGAAGATCAAAAGGCAGTGGTGGGGAAAGTGGGAAATTTGGGGAGATGGCAGGTTATGGTCTTAATGTGTGAACTGAATTTCAGTTTGGGACCTTAGAAATGGGGCAATATGAAGAAAGCTAAAGTTGGCTACATTGAAAGGAGGCTGAGATGGAGTGAAAATGGAGTTTTCCAGGATTAAAGAGGAGGAAGGCCAGTATCCTGGCAGGGTCATCAATAGGTATGGATCTTCCCAAAGATGATGGAGGGAGACTGAGTATGGAGGAAGACAGGGAGCCTGGTTCTAAAGCAATAGGGGAGGATCCTTCATTTCTATGGACAGTCAAGAAGAAGGATGGCAGACAGTTGGGAAATCAGAGAGCCTTCACCTGAAATGAGGAAAGGTTATTAAACAAAAGTTTTGGAATACAGGGCAATTAGTGTGAGAGGTGTGTGAAGAAAGCATAAAGAATACTTATTCACATTAGAAGAGAGATCTATAGGACACATTAAAGAGGTAGATTAAATAAAATAAGATGATCAATAGCTAGAGTATGTTTGGATGAAGATTCTGGCACAAGTAGAAAGAGACGGGTAGATGACAGAAACAGAGATTTGAGAGAGGATGGAGGGGATGGGGAGTCCTGAAAACGTTTGATGGAAACGCTGACTGGGTTACAGATCTGTGTGTGCCTTAAAGTGGTTCTAACCCTAACTGCTGTAAGCAAACATAGCTCAAGTGTGTCATGCCATATAAATATTTTGGAATACAGCATGGAGCGATTGTACAACAATGCCAGGAATGCTTACTTTGGATTGACTAATCAAGGAACAATGAACCTGAAAAGGTCAGGAGAGTTTCTTTTTCTTAATGGAACAAATGTCTTCATACGTCAACATTGTTTTGGGAGTTCTGGTAGCTATATAAATAATTCTGTGCCCTGGAGGAGTAATTCTCACTTTTCTTTTGTACTTTAACATTCTTTGAAATGCTGTAGAATTTTTAAAAAGTTCCATTTTGCTTGGATAACTGCCATGCCAACTTTTAAAAAGTGCAGAATAGTTGTATGTGTGTGTGTGTATGAGGCATTTAATAAGAAAACAACTTAGATTTGGAGGAATTTTTCCCCCAGACAAACCAACTTTCAAAATAACACATTTTCTTCTGAATTGAAGAACCCTCCTATGGTTATAAGTGAACAGGGTGGTGTTCATGGAGTTGATACCACACAGGATCTGGCATTGGACACCCTGCACATAAGACCAGCCTTGTTATGTATTAATGGAATGACTTGGTCAAGCTACTTAACTTTCTTTAGCTTCAACTTCTTCATTTGCAAAATGAGAATGAAAACAACATCTTCCCAGAGATCACACAAGAGGATACAATGAGGTAAGGTCTCTGTGCCTTGGAGGACAGGGTCCTGGGAGTATACAGGTGTGATGATTCTCCTCTTGGGGTAATTCAGGGCATCAGCATTTGAGAACTTATGATCTAGGCTATGTCTGTACTTTCTCAGCTGAGTCTCTGGAATGAACACAGAACAAAATCACAGTGCTTATTTAAAAGGAAAGTAGGAAAAGTCTCACAGGCTACTGAGGGGTAAACTCACAATGGGATTCTAAGTGAGGGCTCCTTGGGTGGTCATCCTCGTCCTCCACACTCTGCTCCTGACCCCCTTCGTGAGAGAAGATGCCGGTTCCTCCTCATTATTACGAGATTAACCCTGATTTAAGAAGCCCGTTTTCCAGATAAGATCAGGATTCAGCTTCCATTTAAAGCAGGTCTTTGGTCCAGAGCTCTGACTTTGACTTCAAACTGACTATTTTACCCTGGGGTTTTTAAGATCAATTCTGACTCAGTGGTTAGGAAGACAGCTCCATAGTGGCCTTCTAACTCTTTCTCTAGGCCTTTCCTACTTCAAGTCTGCATTTGTCTGGGAGTTGTACTAAGTTTTTGGACATAGAAGTTGGGGAATTAGGAAATTAGCTTTAAGTTTGCCAATTAGGTTTCTAATAAGATTATCCTTTGTATAAGATTATAGGACTGAATTATTCCAAAGAATACCTAGACATTTTAACAGCCATGAAAGGGTTACCCATATCTTACCTATTTCTCCTCTTTTCTTCTCTCTCTCCCCTCCTTTGCCTTTCTTTGTTCTCCTTTTCCTTCCTTTCTCTTTTCTCATTGATCGATTATCTATCTATCTATCCATCTTTATGTCTGTCTAATCTATCTCTATCATCTATGTGTCATGTGTCTTTGTCTACATATTATTGTTTTGTTGTGGTGGGAATGGGAACAAAGGGTGATGAGAGAGCAGTCGTCTGAAGTCTCAAGTGTCACTGGAGTTTGTTTGAAATGTTGCATTAGGGCAGTTCAATCATACCTAGCTTGTATCATTTGTTGAAATAATGGTCAAGGAAGAAGAGTACTTTTTTGGGGTTCAAAGAGACACAATTCAGGGTAATGGAACCTGAAAAATGGAGCAAAGGAAACTTAGTTAAAGATGAGGCTAGATTCTAGATGACCAAAAAACAAAACAAAACAAAACACCAAAACAAAAACTAAAACAAAACCAAACTCCAAACCTCCCAAACCAATTATAACTCCCTTTCCCCCTCCACCAGGAGAGACTAATGGCCCCATAATGAATCTGACCCCTCACTTGGTCTCATTTTCCAGTTGCCGCAAAACTTTCTGCTCCGAGACAGACTATGGCCCTTCTGTCTGCACCTCCCATCTGGGAGAGCAACCAGTGGCCCCAATGGTGTTCAAGCTGTGACAACACTGCAATGAAGAGAGAGAGACCAGGGTCTGGAGGTCTTGACAGCAGCTAGTGCTTCCAAAGAGGTGGCTCCTTCCCAGTCAGCTCTGCTCTCTGAACAGCCTCAGCCCATGATGAGCTATTCCCCTGGGAGGCCATCTTCCATTCCCCAGGCCCAGACAGGCCTGGTGAGAGAGGAAAATAAACAATGAGCCCACACCTCCTAGCTAAATACTGTCATGACACTGGTTACTCACCTTCCTCTAGGTTTCCAGGACTGCTCCCGACACACCCCACATCCCAGTAACGCAGTTAGCACCAGAAGTCCAAACCTCCCAGGTTATTATCACATGTTGCTTATCTCCACACTGCTTTCTACCTCCCCCAATCCACTATGTCTTCTGTGCTTCTCTGTAATCTCAAACTCCTCCACTGCACTCTGGAATTCCTGGTTTTCTGTCAGAAAACTCTCCTATGTTCCAAGACTCTTTTCTGAACATTTGTTTTCCCTTCTCTAACTGAAATGTGGCTATCCCCTGATGAAACTGCTTTCCTAGAAGCAGTTTCCTTTCAAATGAAAGATGTCTTTCCTTCAACCCCTCATTTGCCTCAGAACCCGTAGGTGGAGTAGATAGATATCTTTTTGCTTCCTGTCCATCCTTCTAAACCATCTGTCTTTCTTTTGACTTTGAAAACCTAAGTCCATTAAGCTCATGTCTTTAGGCTTTACTACCTAATATCTCTAATAGATACCATCTCCTAATAGATGCCACCTTCCAGAATCTCTTTGCTATCTCCCATCTTTCTTCGATGACTTTATCATCTGGTTTGCTATGTTGGTTTCCTCCATTATTCCTACAATCAATCTTGTCAGTTTTGCTATCTTTGTAGATGATCCATACAACACCCTGGTCTCTCAATTTCTTGAACTTCTCTATTCCAGTAATCTCCTCCATTCTACTTCCACCAGCCACTGCCATTCCCATGGTCACACCATAGACATATTGTAGTAGTCATTACCAATAGCCTCACCTCCTTCAAAATCTCTGGACAGTAAGCATTATTCTGCCATCTGACCACATCTTGTGCCTCATTCTTACTTGTACCAGTTCTCTTGGAACTGTCCTTCGATCTCATAGGACATTCTATCCATTGACCCTACTGATGTTTTTATGTTCTCTCACCTTGACATTGTCATTTATCTTCTTGCCCAATTGGTTTCCTTGGTCTGGCACTTTTTCTACCTCCTTACAGAAAACCTGAACTTTCTTGCCTCCCTTTCTTTCCATTGAACATATCTGAAAAAATTCACCCCTTGTGAAACCCAATTATCCTATGCTGTGACTACATCTGAGAAACTAATGTTACTGAGAAAAAATTCATACAACCATGCTGACTAGACTTGCCTAAAGTTTTCCATCCTAAATTCCAAATGGTATCCAATGCTGGCAGACGATGCTATTATACTTCCCTGGTGCATTGATTCTCTTACGCTCTACCTCCATCCTTTCATCCCATTTACTCCCAGCCAATCACCTTAACGAACCAAATGCAATTAACTTAGAATGACCTCATTTTCCCATCACTACACCTACCAACCTACCTACCTTTGTGCTCTCCACATATTTTACATTTCTTTCTGTTACATTGGAAGTAGCGTGTCTGCTCCTAACGTCCTTTTCCCTGTCATGTGAAGATAGTCTGCATGACAGGAGAATGAAGCCAACACATAAAAGGAGTCAAGAAGAAGGGAGTGGTATGATAATTAACATTCTTGTTATAAACAACAGAATCCATTCCAGATAGTCCAACTAAATTAAACAAAAATGGATTTATTAATAGACATTAAGCAATTTGAGGAATTTCCAGGATTGCTGGAAAACAGGCTTGATAATTCATTGTCATTAACATTGCAGCTAAGAACAATAGCTAAACTGATTGAAAAATTATTCTAAGTTCGAAACCAGCCTGAGCAGGAGCAAGACCCCATCTCTACTAAAAATAGAAAGAAATTAATCAGACAACTAAAAATATATGGAAAAAATTAGCCGGGCATGGTGGCGCATGCCTGTAGTCCCAACTACTCGGGAGGCTGAGGCAGGAGGATCGCTTGAGCCCAGGAGTTTGAGGTTGCTGTGAGCTAAGATGACGCCACGGCACTCTAGCCCGGACAACACAGTGAGACTCTGTCTCAAAAAAAAAGAAAAATTATTCTAGCAAAACACCATTTCTATTACCTATTGCTGCTTGACATGGTCCGGCTCTCAACCTGAATCCTGTAGCCCCAGAAGAACAAGAAATTTTGACCACTGTTCAGTCTCTCAGTGCAGGGCCATCACTGCTTATCACTCCCCTCTACATCCCAGTCTTGCATAGTTGTATCTGTTTGGGAATGCCTAAATCATGTGCCTTTACTTTAAATGCAAAGGAGTCCAGAAAATATAATTTTTTATGTTCTACTTTTGGAAGCCAATATTCACAATGTGGAAAACTATAAAGTTATAAAAATGGTTTTGGGCAGCCACAATTAATGTATTTCTGATATAGATGTGTGTGGTGTAGAGGGGGACCTGTCGACTACATGAGAAGCTCCGGATCCAGCTGGACTTGAGGCCACTCCTTGGACCTTCATGTTTTGTGAGACATTAAGTTTCTACTTTTAGTTAAGCTAGTTTGAGCTAGTTGTCTGTCATTTCTACTTAGTATTCTTATTAGTACAGCTTCCACCTCTTCTGATCCAAGATCCACTACTGCAATATCCTCGTAATTGGTCTCTCATTTACTGCCCCCACTTCTGTCCATTCTCTTCTCTGAAGTCAGGTAATTTTTCATAAATGTAAGTCTGTTTATGTCAATCTTCTGCCTAAAACCCCTAATGGCTTTCCATTGCTTTTGGATGACAACCAAAGTCCCAAAATAGTGTAATTTATAATCTGGGCCCTGTCTATTTTGTCAGGCTTATCTTTTTGCTAATTTTTCTGCCCAAGTCTTTGTAGCTGCCATTCTGTTCCTTAAACACATCACCTTCTCATCTTATTAAGGCCTTCAGACGGCTGTTTTTTGCTCCTAGAGAGCTCCTTCCACTCTCTGTCTGTCTTATCTTTTATCCCCCTGCACTGTTTAACCCCTAGTGAACTCTTTTTTATCCTTCGTCTTTCAACTTAGATGTTACTTCAAAAATATCATTCAAATGGGAGCTCCTTGGGGCCAGGACTTTGTCTATTTTGTTCACTGTTATACCCCTGCGATCTAGAGCTGTGGACGTTGAGTGAGTGATTGAGGGAGGAAGGCCTTCACCCTCCCAATCTAAGTGAGGTTTCCTATTATTTATCTCTATACCTTTACTTTCACAGTCTGCCCAACACTTCTAATTATTATTTAAATCTGTATCCACATCGAAGGACACTGCTGTAGTGTGGATGTTTTCCCCCCAACCTGATGTTGAAATCTGATACCCAGTGTTGGAGGTGGGGCCTAATGGGAGGTGTTTGGGTTGTGGGGGCAGATTCCTCATAAATGGCTTGGTGCCATTCTCAAGATAAGGACTGAGTTCTCGCTCTGTTAGCTCCTGAGCGAGTTGGTTGTTAAAAAGAGCCTGCACCTTCCTCCCTCATCTCTCCTGCTTCCTCTCTCATCATGTGATCTCTGCACGTGCTGGCTCCCCTCTGCCTTCCACCACAAGTGGAAGTAGTTGAGGCTTTCACCAGAGGCCCGATCTTCCAGGTAGCAGAATCATGAGCCCAATAAACCTTTTTTTCTTTACAAATTAACCAGTCTTGGGTATTCCTACATAGCTACACAAACAGACTAAGACAGACACTATCAACAGGGTTAAAAAAAGGCAACTCATGGGACAGCAGAAAATATTTATAAATCATATATCTGATAAGGGGGTAAAAACCAAAAAAAAAAAAAAAACCCCCAAAACCAAAAAAAAACCCAAAAACCAAATTGCAAAAGGGAAAGGGAACTGAAAAAAAAATTCCCAAAAAAAAAAAAAAAAAGGGCCAACAAGGAAAAGAAAAAAATGCTCAACATCACTAATCATTAGGGAGATGAAAATCAAAACCACAATGAGATATCACTTTATACCCATTAGTAGGCTGGCTGTTATTAAACAAACAAACAAACAAACAACCCAGAAAATAACAAGTGCCAGCAAGGCTAGAAAGAAATTAGAACCCTTGTGCGTTGCTGGTGGGAATATAAAATTGTGCACCTGCTGTGAAAAACAGCATAGTGGTTCCTTAAAAAATTAAAAATTGACTTACCATATGAACCATCAATTCCACTTCTGGATATCCCCAAAAGAACTGAAAGTAGGGACTCAAACAGATAATGGTACACTAATATTCATAACATCCCAAAAGTGGAAACAACTCAAATGTCCACGGGTGGATGAGTGAATAAACAAAATGTGCTATATACATACAATAGAATTATTAAGCATTAAAAAGAAGTGAAATTCTGACACATGCTACAATATAGATGAACCATGAAGATATTACACTAAGTGAAATAAACCAGACACAAAAGGACAAATATTGTATGATCCACTTGTATGAGGTAGAGTAATCCAATTTATAGAGACAGAAAAGGGCTGGTGGGGGAGGGGAATGGGGGTTATTGTTTAATGGATACAGAATTTCAGTTTGATAAGTTAAAAAAAGTTTTGGAGCTGGTTGGTGGTGATGGTTGCACAAGAATGTGAATGGACTTAATGCCACTGAACTGCACATCTAAAAGTGGCTAAAATGGTAAATTTCCTGTTTTGTATATTTTGCCACAATAAAAAAATGCAAAATTAAAAAAAAACTTATATTTTCTGCTAAAGGTATGCTCAATGGGGGCAGGAATCTTGCCTGTCTTTTTCACTGCTGTATCCCCAGCTTCTAGCACAACGCGTGGAACACAGTAGGATCATTTGTTGGGCTGAACAAGTGAGTGTATGAGGATTGCCTAAAGTTGGAGAGAAACCAGGTTTCCATCCAGGGAATACTGGCCAAAAGCCAATGTAGTATTTTGAGGCACAGGTCCTGACTTTGTTTCTCACAAGTCACCTAGGCCAAATCGTTACTTCTCAGGGTCTAAGTTTCCATGTCTCTAAAATTTGGTGGGTAGTCCTTGACCAGTCTTTTGTTGGTTGACCCTTGTGGGGTTCTTGAGAGAGTTGACTATGCATGCTGTAGGGGCTCTTCCAGTATATGAAATTATGCTGCTACTTTTTGCATGCGTCACAGCCCACGGGACACCGTCACCCCTCCTCCATGTCAGATCTATCCCACCTGCCTATCTCAGCGGCTGCCATTCTTTCTCCCACCCTGGAGGCACTGGAGCTGCATCGTGCTTTGAATGGATGGACCATAAAGCCTTTGTTAAGTTGCCTGTATATCCTTTATGTCTGTGCATACATCAGATTGTAAGCCCCCAGAGGAGCAGAGCCAAGTTGTTAACTCACATTCACGGTTCTAAATTCAGTGCAGTGAGCAGATCGGGTTTATCCTCATGACGATGATGAAGAGGAATTGGAAGATTTTTCTTCCATGATATCGAATGCAACTACCAAATTTTATAGAGTCCTCTTAGAATTTTCTGGATGGTTTCCTCTTTTTCTCTTGAATACCTTATTCCCCTAGAGTGAAATGCATAGAGATAGAGCGGTAAATGGTCTGAAAACAAATGTACTGTAATACATTCACTTTGGCTACAAAAATAAAACAACCCAAACCTAGTTTTTCTTGCAGTCTTTAAATCCAGATGGTAGTAAAATTTGACATTTCAATTCTGTTTGTGAAATTCATTTTGTTTTTAAATTGGGAAGAACTATAGAGCTAAAAATTGTCTGAAGTACTAGGAAAGCCTGGTGAGACCTTTTTAGGAGTGTTATTAATAAGGACTTGGTATTTTAAAGTGAATTTGGAGGCACTGGATAGAACTGCCACAACTGCAGTGGACATGAATAAGGGCCCCACACAGAGAAGCAGTGTCCCTGCTCTGGACCTAATTAAGAAAGGGGTGGAGCATTGTCCCGGACAATGCAAGGAAAAGAGAAATCTG
This sequence comes from Propithecus coquereli, assembly GCF_000956105.1. Lineage (NCBI taxonomy): Eukaryota > Metazoa > Chordata > Mammalia > Primates > Indriidae > Propithecus > Propithecus coquereli. The sequence goes on from NW_012144411.1 coordinate 2,044,083, forward strand.
GACAAAAATAGAGACTGCTTTGATAGCCAAACTTAGTTAATATTTTTAAGAAAACCAATTCCCTAGTGAGCTTGGAACTGAAAGTTTATTTAGTATTAGAATTCCATTTGCAGTTGGTACATAAATATTTACTTAACTGTATAGTAACATGTTTATAGTTCTTGTTCTGTAAGGTAGGTTAACATTTTCAACAAGTCTTGTCTTTATAAAGTTCTGAAATTAAGAATCATGTAAGGTCTTTAATATCTGTACCGCCAAGATCCAACTTAATTAATTAAACTCAAGATTTAGCAGTCCAGAGTGGTCAAAACCAGGCAAGATGCCCCCTTTTCAGAATAATTTATTGGCAAGGCTTATTTCTGATGGGCTCTGCTCTCTGTATATTCTTGGAGGAAAGCATAGAAATGAAAGGGCATCTGTATGTTGTAAACAGTGTATCAATTAAGTTTCATTTGGTTAAAAGCGAGGAAAGCTCAACTTAAATGGATTTAATGAAGAAGAGAATTTACTGGCTTTTGTAGCTGGCAAGTCCAGTGAGGAGGCTGGCTTACCTGTTGCTTGACACAGGTGCTCTAGAAACATCTCTAGGACTGGGTCTCAATTCAATTTCCCTCGCTTCCACAGGATCTACCTGTCTAAGAATGAGGCCAACATATTGACCTGTCGTAAGAGGGCTGTAGCTTCCCAGGACTTCTCACTCCCAAGACTTCAAGTCTATTGGGGAAGAGAGGGCCTCTCACTCTCAGCAGATGAGCAAAAGCCCTGCATTTGGCCGTCAATGCCCTGAAATGGGTCATGTGCCCATACTTGAGTCAATTACTTTGTGTAAGAGGATTGAATCTGCTGATAAACTTACTCCAGTCCTGGCTCACACTGGATTTAAGACTGAGAGAAGCCATCCAAACCACAGGGCCCAAGACTGGTGGAAAAGCAGTTCCATTAAGCAGAGTCATGATAAATATAGGGACCAAAACAACAGATATCAGCTATAAGTTATATTTAATAAAAGCACTCAAGATTTTGACAGAACGTTTACTAATGTGTTTGTTATGTTCCAGGACATGCAAAGATGAACACGAAAGGTCTTCTTCAGATTTCTTATGGTCTGGGACATCATTCTGATTCTTAAAGTTGATGCAGCTGTGAGAGCTTTATGTTTCCTGGTTCTCGTGTATTTAATTATGAGGGTCTGAGCACCTGACTGCTTTGATATAGTGTAGAAAGATATATTAATGAGCTATTTTTCCATACCTTGCTCTTGAGAAATGCACATTCTTTGGAGATGGAGAGAACACATTTCTTTAAATTCTCCCTTCCTTTTGCTAACCACATTCTATATTTAGACCAAAAGGAGAAAGCTATTTCTGGCCCTGGACTGAAGGAAGTTCTTCTGTGTGCGAGTATTGCTACCGTATACATAAACTGTGTATTTGTGTGTGCAATGACAGTTATAGCTTCCTCCTCAGGCTGTGGTACAGGTTCTTGTCCTCTGATTCTTCCTCTATTTCCTCATGTCTCTTCTTCCTCTCCATAAATGCATAATACATATATGTGTGTACATGTGTATGTGCATGTATGTATGCATGTGTGTATATACAGTTGATATTGAAAATATTTAACAATGAAATGGCATATTCAGCTACTAATCAGAGTGGATGTCAGCCATAAACAACCAGTACAACTGTACTGGGATATAGGAAGGAACTGAATATGAGCCCTTTATATGGGCCCTGTATAATGGGAATAAAAACAGGTGAATTTATAAACGCTCCTCCCCAACCCTCCCAACGAAGATGAGGAGGGGAGTGGGTGACAGAGACAGAGAGCACAGGAACTCAATGAGTTGTCTTTGAGAAAAAAGGAGTGAAAGAGGAAGACATCCTAAGGAAAAAAGGAGTGGAAGAGGAAGACATCCTACACTTCTTAGGACACTACACATCAGTGGATGTCCCATGATGGGAGAAAATCTGTTTAAGGGTGAGCAGAATGAGGGGTGAGGAAGAAGAAGCAAGAGGAGGAAGAGAGAGTGAGAAAACTGCATAGATATGAGGCTTTCTTGGGGTTGGAACAAGAGAGTCTCCAGAGAATTTCAGTAAATTGAGAATAAAGTGGCAAGGCAAGAAATTTTAATGTGTTTCCCTGGATTATGTGTTTGGATTCTCTTTTAATATTCTTTGAGAGGTGTAAGAAAATTGCTCTAATATTTCTCTGAAATTGGATGAATTGAATCTACAGGTTTATAAAAGATTATATACCCAAAAGAGGTTGCGTCAGAGCTTTTGGTAACTCTGCTTGTCTGCCCATCATCCCTGCTGAAGGGGTGGGACAAGGTGGCCTATGCCCACCTTGTTATAACTTACGGAACTTGGACAGGGTTCTTGGCTCAAGGGTTGGCCATAAATCGGCCAGTGACTACGATGTGATCTGGTAAAAAGAACAAGCTGGTCTAATCAGCTTTCTCCCGTGGGGAACCTGTACCACGAATCCTGTGCATTCATTCAGTTGTTCAACCACGGTCAGTCACTGAGTACCTAATGTACGCCCAACACTGTCCAGGGTACTGCAGATAGCAAGGAAAGGAGGACACATGATGAAAAGTGCTCTGAAAGAATTAAAACGGGGCAATTTGACAGGAAGTTGTTGGGACAGTGAGCTGCTTTAGCTAGGCTGGGCAGAGAGGGTTCTCTGAGGTAACGGTTGGACTGAGACTTGAATAAGTGAAGAGCCAGAGGAACTGTGTTCCAGGCAGAAGGGACAGTAAAGATAAAGGCCCTGAAGTAAGAACGAGCTTGGCATGGTTGCCTGGAGAGGAGTGAGTGGCAGTGGGGCTGGGGTTGGCATGACGGTGGAGAGGCCTGACGTTCTAGAGTAGTGAGGGCCTGGTTGGTCAGGACTTCCGATTTTATTCTCAGTGCACTGAGAAGCCCTGGAGGGTTTGAAACAGGGCAGCGACATGATCTGTGAATGATGAAGACATTTACTGGGAGAGGAATACATCTGGGGCAGAACTCAGGGAGGAAAGAGTTCACAGTGGGACCCGGCACTGAGAGCTCTGCTGGGAAATGTGCGCACAGCCCAAGGCTGTGAAGAAGCAGAAACCGCTTTGAATGAGGAAGCCGAGATTCAGAGGTGGAGAGGATAGGCTGAGGGAGCCAGCCAAGAGGGAGAGAAGAGCAGAACTAGGGTGTGAGTGAGAGAGCGAGATGGAGAAAGTACCCGATATTTGAGCTGTTGCCATGTTTGGTGGCTTCCATCCCCCACCCAGGGCTGTCTGTACCCTGGTTCCTCTGAGATCTCCATTTCCCTTTCTGCTCTGTTGATTCTTTCATTAAACCACTCCCTCCCCTTTAAAAGCTACCTTGAGGGACTCTGTTACTGGAAAATAAAGCTAGCTAACTAAAACGAATGATATCATACTGTTCATAGTCTTCTGTAACTTGTGTTACTCCCTTATCAAGGTAGAACAGATGACAGAACCACATCATCACTTTTGTGGCACATGGTATTTATGTTGGTCACTTCTTGTTCTCACGCTTCACACCCTCTCAGCCCAGTTCTACCCCGGCCCTTGCACAGGTGTTACCTTACGCCTTCCTGGTTTAGCTGCACCATGTTTTTGTCAGGTTCTATCCTGGGGCTCCTCACGCCACAAGTGGGAAACTTGTGGGGACCCATTTAGCACTTGAGTACTTGCAGACCTGGAAGTGTGAGGGTGTTAATCTTCACAGGGAAAATACTTGACCAGCAGGGGATGGGGGACAGTGACTAATTGCTCCCCAATTCTATCTCTTAGGCTAACAATTCAGATGGGTGCATTTAGGGGCCTTAGAGGTCCCCAACTGGATCAAGCTCTAGTTTCCCATAGTTTCTGGTTTGATAATACACCTTAATAGTGGATCTTCTTTCTTCCCTGTTCCCATTCCTCCTGGTCCCTCACTACTTTTCCTTGGGTTCACCTCCCAAAATACGCTACCTGCACATGTGCCCTTGGCCTCCGCTTTCCGGCTGGAACCCAGGCTAACACATTACCTGCATGCATCCTAATATGTTAATTATTTCTTTATTGATTTCCATTTATGCTATTCACTTTTTTCGCTGTTATAACCAATGTTGTGATAAACATTCTTATAATTACGACTTTGTATATTTCCCTTCATCTTTATTTCCTTAGAAAAAATTAGTATAAATGAAATTGCTGAGTCTGTTAAACATACCGAGTCATACACATTTTAAAGGCTGTTGGTACACACTGGAGCAAAAACATATGTATTTTACAGTTTCATATGTTTGTGGAAAAAATTAGCCACTAAATCCAAGGACATTGTCTATTAAAATTCTCTTAAATGACCAATTACATGTCGAGGGCTGGCTACATTCTGTAACTATTAACATAAGCCAACAACTCAACTGTGACTAAGGTAGAGAGACTGACTTCACTTGGTTCAAATCCAACTTAACACTAGGTTCTTTGGGCTTGGCTTTGCTCATCACACTTTGAATCTTCTTAAAACTATTAAGTAAGAAATGGTAAGAGATCAAAAATTAATCTGAGAGACCCACTTTATGTATTATAGGATGATTGCACTACTGGTATTGCTGTTCAGGAAAGTTTGTAAACACACGTAGACTTTTAATTTAATCTCTAATGCTAAGCTTAATACTATAAGAACATTTTTCTTGAGAGGAAAAAAAAGGGGCACCAACAATTTGAATTTCTCTGTATTATCATTACTAAAAAAAGTTGCAAGTAGCCCTACGGCTCTCTTTCTCAACGATGCTGTCAAAATTGACCCAAGGTAATCCTCGTAAATTCTACGTCCTTGGTGAAGGTGTATCTTACCTTTGAATTTACTGTAGTGAAAATAAAATGCAAGTTATCAAGTAAGCAAAGTAAATTATGTAATAAATTTTGATACCATATCATATTAAATGTATTCTTATGATCGTATTACCTTGATTACTTACATACACTTTAGAAAGCCTTGTATTTCACAGTACATAGGTAGGTGGCCTATAGTTGATAACATATGGTGACTGTGGTTTCCATACAGGTTGCTCAATAAATGCTTGGTTAGAAGTACAGCTATTTCTACAGAAAATAACATTTTACTTACATCGTTTTGACTTACAGCACTTTTTCCATTATCATGACCTGCAATAAAAATGTTAGTCATTATCCTCTTGGTCAGAGTGAAACTCTTTATAAAAACATTGTTTCTAGGGGAAATTTAAAGTCTATTTACATTATGTTGATTTAAAATAACTTTCGTGGGAACTTAAACCACATAAATGAAAGAATTGCTTGTCTCATAAATCTTTTTTCTTTTTGTGTAAACCTATAGGATATCTGGTCAAAAACATTAATATAGTTTAAAATTGCTTCTAAGTAGTATTCCTGTCTATGAAGTTTGGACAGAAGAGATGGAGCCAGAACTTGGAGGGTGGGACATGCCAGTCTGGGGAGTCCAAGGTAGGCTATGTGGAGCCATTTGAAACTTTTGAGAACTGAACTAACCAGAATAAATCAGGATTTTTGAAACTATAATTGGGTCATTGTGTACATTTTAGATTGAAAGAAGACAGAGAGATCCGTTAGAAAAAATGGCAAACTAATACCTTTTGTAACAACCTGGATGGAACGAGAGACCATTTTTCTAAGTGAAGTATCGCAAGAATAGAAAAATAAACACCATGTGTACTCATTATTAAATTCGAGGTAATTGATCAACACTCATGTACACATATGGTAGTAAAACTCAGTGGAAACCAAGTAGGTGGGAGGGAGGAGGAGGTGATGGGTAAATTCACACCTAACGGGTACAATGCATGCTACCGTGGTGATGGGCACAGTTGTAACTTTGACCCAAACTGCACAAAAGCAAAACATGTAATCAAAACATTGGTACCCTCATAATATTCTGAAATGAAAAAAAAGAAAACTGGTTGAGGCAAGAGATCATGAAGGCCTGGGCTAATGTGCTGGCACTGGAGGCAAAACTAAAGGGAGGAAGGGAGCAAGGAAATGTCTGCAAGGACACGGTGTGCTGAGTGATAGGCAGGGGAGGAAATGGTCAGGAGGACTGTGACTTTGTATTTGAGGGAGGAAGTGGGGGGCTTTGGCTTTTGCACCATCATATCTTCAGGTCTAAAGCAGTGCTTGGCACACAGTAGGTGCTCAGTAACTATTTGCCAAGAGAATGAAAGACATTTATGTCACCAAAAATGAGCCGAAGCTACTCATAGGACATTCTCAAGTTGATTCCTCACTTGATATTTGTGTATCACCCATCTGGGTCTCAGTGCACGTATTTACCAGCCATGTAACGTGAGCCTTTTCTCTCATCAGCAGGCCTAAATTGACAGACTTGTTTTGTCACATGCTAGCCCTTCATCTTCCTCTAGGAGTGAATTTTAGCCTCCCCAAAGGGTGATGTTTACATGACTCTTCCTTCATCTTTGGAGCAACAAAATGATTTGCTCATAGCTCTGGCTACCCTGTTTACTTCCTCCACAAAGTCATGAAGAGCAACGTGTTGCATTAATATTTGTTTGTTTTATGTGGTGTACGGGAACTGGAAGGAAGAGTTGACTTGCAAAGGAGGAAGCCTAAGAGGCCAGGCTTTATACACAAGAAATTCCTCATTATTCAAAGATTTGTGGGCTACAAAAACTGTCTAGAAGACTAAAATCCCTGTCCTTGAGAAACTCAAGCAGAGGAGGCCAAAATAGCAGAAAAAGTCTAAACAGGAAATAAAGAAAACTCATGCAACATTGAACAAATAACAACTTTCCTGGGTCTCAATTTCTTTATGTGTTAAAAAAGAGAGACTTGGGTTAGATAATGTCTCAGATTCTTTCCAGTTCTAAAGTCTATAATCCTTTTTCTGACCTTAAATGTGTTGATGAAAATAGCATCTGTTCTTCACCATGGCTTGTTTAGCTTTCTTCTGGATGCTCAACCTGTGTGCCATGTTCCTCCAGAACTTTCTTTAAGTCCTTACCAACATCTGACTGTGTTCACAGCCTGTCACGGTAGCAACTCCTCCTCATTTTGTTAAGACTTAACAACTCAGCCTATTTAAGTTAGGCAATATAGCTGTTGTGTTTGGAACAGCTAGTTTGGTAAGGTTGTAAAAGGTACCCAGAAATTTATTAGGAGCAGCCCATGTGCCCTTAGCTAGCATCTATATCCCATGTATTTATTGACACCCTCACTGTGTTTACCCAGAGTAACAGCATTCCATTTAGGCCCTGGTGGCTGTGGTTGTGGTTGGCCCTTTCAGCTCCAGTCCATCCTTTAGCTGATGCCACACAGACACCTGATATCATCATAAACATTAAGGAGTAAACAGGTGTCTTGTTAGGTGTCACCTCCTTCTTGTTGTTAGAGAAAGTCCAATTTCTCTCTTACAGTCTTTGTCCAACAGATTTGTTACTAGACCATTGCCTATTTTGTTTTCAAAAAGCTACTACACATTTTTTCTCCCTGAGAAAATTCCTTGATAAATACATATAGTACTGTTGGCCTCAGATTCCTGTGTGTTTATTAAATTTGAGGGGTGGAGCTTAAGAAGAAGGGCGTGGTTTTAAGCTGGTAATGTAATACTGGCTAGAAATTACAAGAGAAGATTGAACTGGGGTGCAGGGTCTGACTAGCACTTTTAACTTTTGCTTATAAACGCAATAGTGTTTAGTGTCTAAGAAAAGGCACTGTCTTATGAGAACAGCATATAAATGTTTAGAGATACCCAGTACCCATATGGAAGTATTACTCCTTTTTATGTTGTTGTTTCAGATGCTTGGCTTACTGTCTGGAATTAGAAGCTGTCTCATCTGGGCATTTACTGAGTTCTAGTGGGAGTTGGTGTTAATGAACACTTCATTCAAATCCAAGACTAATAAGTCTTTTAATTTCAGAGCTTGTTTCTTAGGGAAACTGATTTACCCCTTGATATATTTAGGTTATTAAGTATGAAATGTCCAATTTCCTTAAGTACTAAGTTTGACAGTTGATATCTCTGACGTTTTACTTTGACACTTCTTTTTTTTCATTGTGAAGGTACATTCTTATTCTTTCAAGCACACATTTTGGCTTGTGATTATCTTTCAAATTTTTTTTTAGAGCAATTTTTGTGAACCATGGATAAGTCAAAAATTCGTGTTATTTTTAATGTAAGTTCTGTCGTGGAACCAGTGCAGTGCAGATAGCTCAAAATATCAACGAAGTGTTTGGAAAGGATGTAGCTAATGAATGTACAGTGCGTTGATGGCTTGAGAAGTTCCACTCTGGTGATTTTAATCTTGAAAATGAGCTACATATACAACCTGAGACCAACGTGGATAATGATGCTCTGAAAGCTGTAGCGGAAGCGAATCCATCTTAACCTATGCGTGAATTAGCAGCAACGTTTGACGTTATTATTCCAACAATATTGGACCACTGGAAACAAATCAGCAAGGTAAAGGAGCAGGATAGATGGGTTCTGCATGAATTAAACGAGCATCAGAAGAGAAATTGTTTTGAAGCTTGCCTTTCTTTGCTGTCATGACATAAAGGTGAACCATTTCTAAACCATGTTGTTAGGTGTGATGAAAAATGGATTCTTTTTGACAATCGCAAGCATTCAGCACAATGGTTGGATAAAGATGAAGTGCCAAAACACAGTCCAAAATGGAATATTTATCAAAAAAAGCTAATGGTGTCTGTGGTCCAGCGCTGATATTATCCACTACAGCTTCATGAAACCTAGTCAATCGATGACAATGGATGTCTACTGCAACAATTGGATGAAATGATGAGGACACTTGCAATTAAGCAGCCACGATTGGTCAATAGAGATAGGCCAATCCTCTTGCAAGACAACGCTCGACCACATGTAACACAAACAATGCTGCTCAAACTACAGAAGCTGGACTTGGAAACTCTTTGTCATTCACCATATTCACCAGACCTTGCACCAACTGACTACCACTTCTTGCAGTCTTTGGACCACTTCTTTCAAGGAAAAATATGCAATTCTCAACAAGCTGTGGAAAATGCCTTTCGTGATTTCATCTCCACTTGCTCTCCAGGCTTCTTTGCTGCTAGCATAAGCAAGATACTATTAAGATGACAAAACTATGTTGACAGCTCAGGCACATACTTTGATTAATTGTACTGCTTGTTTGAGATATAATATACTAAACTTTTGATTTGAAATTCAGACATTTCATATTTAATGACCTTAATATTTTACATAGGGAAGTAGAAACTCGGAAAATTCATTATCTTCACACACGGCATGAATTTTTACAATATATAGACAAAAACAAGTCTCATTAAGACTGAATGAGTCTTAATGGGCACTTAAAGGGTGCCCACCTGGGTAGCTCTAGCTATAGCTAGAGCCCACCCAGTCCAAGTGTTTTCAGTTGGGATAGTTTAACTAAGGTCAAGTCTCATTCAAGTTCACACACTGCTGAGCGCTTCCCTTTTCTTCTCTGCACAACTTTTAATTTTTCCTGAAATTAGTAATTTCCATGTTTATCCATTTGCTGAGTTTTCTTTGTGCTTATATCAGGGGTCAGCAAACTACAGCTCATGTACCAAATCCAGCCTGATGCCTGTTTGGGGGAAGAAATTTTATTGAAATGCAGCCATACCCATTTGTTTGCATTTTGTCTTTGTCTGCTTTCATCCTACAACAGCAGAGTCAAGTAGTGTGACGGAGACTCCATTGCCTGAAAATCTTGAAATACTTACTTTGTGGCCCTTTATAGGAAAAAATTGCCCACCTCTATCTTATATAATTCAATCTCAAATTCTGCAAATTTTCAATATCGCCTCACAACATATTCAGAAACACTCAGTATTTTTCTGGAGCTTTCTGACTTGGTTTCTAACCTTTCAATCTGGACGGCCCCCTGGGCCTGGGACACAGCTGTCAGACTGTTACCCTTTATCACCCATTTACGGATTCCCTTTGCTCTGTTCTGTGGTGGATCCTTTGTTAACTGTATCTCATGTCTTATTTCTTTTTTTCTAGAGCTACTACTCTTCCATGTTGGTAGAACACAATCTCTTGCTTCCTGAAAAAGGATGAGTGGAAAGTCCATTTTTTGAGACCTTGCATCTGTGAAGATGCTTTTTATCCTACCTTATCATTTGACTAATAGTTTGGCTGGGTGTAAAATTCTAGGTTGGAGAAAATTTTCCTCTGCTCTTAAAGACATTGTTACTTTATCTTCTAGCTTCCAGTATTATTGCTGAGATGTCTAAAGCCATTCTGATTCTGTATTTCTTCTATCCATGTATGACTTTAAAAAAAAGTCTCTTCAAAGTTCATTACATCTTCCCTTTTGTTCTTCAATGCTTTACCATTTTATAGTGCTGTGCCTTGCTGTGGATCTATTTTCATCAGTTAGGGGAGGCATTTGGCAAGCCCTTTTAATCTGGAAGTTCGTGTCCTTCAGTTCCAGTTCTGGGAAATGTTCTTGAATTATGAAATTGTTGTTTTCCTCCTGAAGCATGCTTTAAGGCAGAGTTTTTGTTGTTGTTGTTGTTGTTTTTCTTTAGAGACTTGGTCCTACTCTATCGCCCTGGCTGAACCTGAAGTGCAGAGGCACGATCATAGCTTACTGCAGCCTCCAACTCCCGGGCTCGAGCAATGCTCCCGCCTTAGCCTCCTAAGTAGCTGGGATTACAGGAGTGAGCCACTGTGCCGGCATAAAGCAGAGCTTTAAGGCAGAGAGTAAGGCCTAAGTTTTCTGTCCTAGACCCCTACATATGATAAGAAAATAGTCTTAGGATTGTTTCTAGACTTCAGGGAGCAGGTAAACCATAGCCTGTGCTATATCATAAGGGCAGCAGGTACCAGGTCAGTGCACTGGTTTTGAGTACTCATACTTCACATTCTCACAGCACTTGCAAGCCTGGTTTATACTAAATCAACTCTCACGTGTTTAGACCTTGCATCAGTCTACAATTGCTCTTAGATAATAGTTTTGATAGGCATTTTGCCCACCTAGTCAGACAATAAAGCTATACAAAGATAGGGATGCCGTCCATTAACTTTGGGTTATCCATAGTGCCTGCTGCAGGATTCTGTCGATCAAATATTTCTATTCTTAGTGATAACAGCCTGAAATGAAGCATTTGCTTATTCTTCTCATTGGTTGAGAAGATAGAACACGAATAAAAAAGAGCTTAGGAGTTTAGGAGAATGCGATAACCAACTCAAATATCCACATGATGTTTCTTAGCAGTTGTCTGGATGACAAATGACCATCCTGATTTATTAGTGCTTTGCTTTAAATACCACTTAGGGAGATAATAGCAATAAGTTACTTATCTGCACTTACTGTTGACTCTGGTTGCATATTCATCCCTCTAGTGTTTTTGAGTAATGTTATTGGCATACATAAAATTGCAATATGTAAAACATGCATGGTTTCTATTTTATTCATAAGCTCCTTTAGGGCAAGAACCTTGCCTTAATAACTTTCATATTTCTGTTAGGTAGATAACGAGGGAGTCTGGGTCTCCTAGAGACAAAAGTGGGTGCTGTTGCTTTGGTGCAATTGCCCCACCTGGGAAGAAGGCCCCCAACTTGGTCCTGCCCCACCCTAATCTCCTGAGCGACTACCATACCTAGGGAGGAGGGAATACCCTACGAATCTGCCAATCAACTTAGCACATCAGCTGCAAAAGAATGCAGAGGACTCTCTACCCTAGCGGCCAAGCAGCATAGGTACCATAGAGACTGGAACTTGACCTAGAACAACCCACATGCGTAGTAATGCAACTCCCAACTGTCTAATCAAAGTGGTTCCATGGTGACGTCTGAGCCACTAGGGAGGTCCCAATCTGGGCACTGTAAAACAAGTCACAGCCCATGACCAAACTCTCTTTTTCTGCTGCGACATGGGTCCGATTGTCATCTGTGGCGTATGTATCATGCTCTATTAACCTATATCTTGCTCTTGCCCTAGAATCCTTTCTTTCTCTCCTCAATAAACCTCATTTTCATGCTTACCTTACTTTGGCCTGTCTGGTCATTCTTCAGCCATGAGCGTGCCAAGAACGGACATTTCAGACTGAAACCTGACCTTTCCAGTGCCTAGACTAGTGCCTGGCACATTATAAACGCTCAGAAAAAATTTTGTTGAATGAATCTTCATATTTATACATAATGCTAAGTAATACTATAGGCCAGTAGTTCTGTGGGATGCTCAGAGTGTGTTGGTTTTCAAAATAGAACATTAGTTTTTCTCAGACTTCTTAGAGTTTGTGTTCTTCTAGGTGTTTAACCACAAATATCTATAACCATCTTACATTGCTAAGCAAAGTTATGAAATTGGACTTTATGTAAGGACGGCTTTGCTGAAATAACAGGAGAATATCTAATCCAATAATTTTTTAATAACAGCTAAAGATCAATCCTTTGATCTCTCCCTACTTTCCGGCTCTTTCTCTCTCTGCTGGCAGGCACCTTGCAGGATTCTGCTCTCATATCTAAAAGGAGCCCAACAGACAAAAAAAAAAGAAATGTAAATCTTTCTCTTTGCGTTTGTCAGAAACTGCTTTTAGAATTTGTTTTATAGCCTTGAGGTGTTCCTGAGAAGCTCCTGGAAGGACAGCAGGTGGGCAAACTCCAGGCCTTAATTTTCTGCCCAAAACCATATCTCAGGGGCAAAATCACATCTCCTACAATAAGTCTGACTACACCTCAGAGATAACCAAGTCTCCAGGAACAGAGAAAACAAGAAAGATGGACAATTTGACCTGTAGCAGCTGCCTGCTAATTACTCCACAACAATTACTATTTTTTTTCTCTTTCTCTTAGTCCCCATAAAATCAGCCAGCCCCTTGGCCTCTCTGCTGGCATCTTCCTTCTCCTTCTTTGGGATGCCGCACCATCTCCCCGTTCTCTCCCCCCCATTCTCTTTGTCCTTTTAAAGGATAAAATAAACTTTTTAACTTTTATGTTAACCTCTGCATGAGAAATCTTTCTCCACCTGTGCCGTGAGCACCTACTAGGCTTTCCACCTTAACAGTTTACATACCTGACTTAGCAGCACTGTGACTCTTCAATTCAGTACAACAAACATCCACCAAACATATTATATTTTCAAGTTACTCTGGAACTTTGCTTTAATAGTAAACTTATTCAGATAAAGAACAATTAAGTTAGGACTGGTATTTGATAATTCAAGCAATTTACAAATGCTTATATTGATAAGTATACTTTAATCAAAAATATTTTTACTGTGGAATATCTTAGAATTGCATCACATTAAAAAATTAACTGGGCCGGGCACAGTGGCTCACGCCTGTAGTCCCAGCACTCTGGAAGGCCGAGGCGGGCGGATTGTTTGAGCTCAGGAGTTCGAGACCAGCCTGAGCAAGAGTGAGATCCCGTCTCTACTAAAAATA
>NW_012144411.1:2058639-2104672 GCF_000956105.1 Propithecus coquereli
TAATTTCTTTCTATTTATAGTAGAGACGGGGTCTCGCTCTTGCTCAGGCTGGTCTTGAACTCCTGAGCTCAAGCAATCCTCCCACCTCGGCCTCCCAGAGCTAGGATTACAGGCGTGAGCCACTGCGCCCGGCCGTGTGCGGGTATATTTATAATTCTACATTGTGTATTTTCTTAGATGGTTTTGATTTTTGCTCCACTTGTGCTCTGGGCAGTGTGAAACCAGCCTTTACAAAATTAATAAAGGACAAAAAGGTGGGAACTGTGGTAGGGGCCTGAACTCTGAAAAGGCACAGGCATAGTGAAAAAATATATGTATAACCAGCCATTGTGCCCTAACTTGCTTTCCCATAATTGCTTGCTGCTCAGGAGTCATATAGCTGATGGTCAAAAAGATTCTTAGCGTTCTTCATTGCTCTCATAGATAACATTGCCCTTCTGAAACCTAAGGCTAGTTTTTGAGATATCTTCCAGGCCCTGCATGCCAGTAGACCAACTGATCCACCCAGGACACTGGCCCATACCGAAGAACTAACTCAACGGGTCTTGTGACTCCCACCCAGGAACCAACTCAGCAAAGAAGACAATTTCTACACCTCTATGATTCCACCTCAAACCCAGCCAATCAGCAGACCAATTAACCTTTGCCCACCAAACTATCTTCAAAAACCCTTTCTTTCAAATTTTTGGGAGATGGACTTGAGAACTTCCTCCCATCTCCTCATGTGGCACCTGCGATATTAAGCTCTTTCTCTGCCGTAACCCCTGCTGTCTCAGTGTATTGGCTTCCTCTCAAGCAACGGGCAATGAACCTGGCTGGGCTGTAACAAGAGGGAGCGTGACACTCTGTGTGATTTTTGGTTAATGCTAACCGTTCTCCGCCTGCACAGCATTGTGCTGTTTGGGTGTCTGGAAGTGTCAGACTTGGAGTGTTACTGCTGATTGCTATGGACAGTTTTCATCTTTGTAGGGAAGATTTACAGGGTTGTGGCTAGAGTGAAGACTGCTCTTGGAGATTTTTTTTTTTTATCACATCCAAATAACTCCATGCCAACAAATATAAGATGAGTAATCATTCTTTCTGTTTTGATGTCAGAAAGAGTACATTTGTAATAACTCCACTCTTTTGCTAAAGAGAAGCAGTGTCTCTCTTCCTCTGTTAGAAAATGATTTTAGATTGCAGTATTTGGCAAGTTTAAGAGTTTCGCTGTCTGTGTTATGATATTATGATAACATTTTCTCCTTTGAGAGACAAATTTGCACACTAAGATATTTAAGGAATTGAATAAAGCAGCAATGTTTAAGTATGTTGTTATGTTCAGGCTTAAGATCCTGACCTGAACTTTTGAATAAATACACAAAATAATTTTTTTTTTTTTGTTTAAGTTCACCTAGGGGTGATCAATGTTACAAAATTTATGCCACATTTTCAACTGTAAAGGCTGCTTTTAGAATCCAGAGGGGATCCTTGAGTTAAATACAAAGATCCAGAGATAAATATAGAAAGGCAGAGATCCATTCTTTCTATTGCTTACCACTCCCCTTAGGATGTGAGTTAGGTGCTTAGGTGCAATTTTAAAAAAATTTATTGATTGATTAGGGTTGTGGGTTATATATTAGGTTGATAGGTTGCTATTCACTTTCTTATGTACTTCCCCAAAGAAGCCCATTAGGTAGGAACACAAATGTATAGAAATAGTTTTAATACCACCTGATACTATACTATTTGGAAAAAAAATTTAGTTTTGTTGAGAGAGAAACATTTATTACTAGTATAAAGTATCTTAAGAGACAGATCTTTATACTCTCTGATGACAGTCTTCAAAGTACTCACCTAACAGGGACAGAAACCATTAGTCAAATAAGAAAATTAATGGAAGACTAGTAGGAAATAAAAGGCAGAGGAAGACTACATCTAATAGTTTTTAGCATAGAAACATGGGATATTATGAATCACTATTATACAATGACATGCATAGTAGGCCTTCAAAAAGTGTTTGTAGAATTAATCTGAATAATGAAAGAAAGAGAAAATGCCATAAACTGAACTGAACTGAAATATTTAACTTAAAAGACCAGATAATGCAAAGAGGAATCTTTATTTGTGACTATCTTCAAAGGAGCTCAAGTTTCATATTTACCTCTAGTCCAACAAAGAATATTTAGTGCCAGGCACTGAGGTGAGGCAAGGAGGTTAGAGAGGGAACGAGAGGAATGTAAACAAAGATGTGTAGTAACAGAAGTAGGTACAAAGGTCAGAAGTGGACAGGAGGAAGAAAGAGGAGGAAGGTCTTAACTGCCAGTGGTGGCATAGCAGAGGAAATTAACAAAGGAAATGACTGGAGCTGAGTTTTGAAGGTCAATGCTGGCTTATCAGGAAGACAACGGGCAAGGAAATTCTGGGTAGTCAGAACGGCATGGGCTAAGATGGGGAGGCACGAAACAATACAGTGTGCTCGGGAAATACGCGTAGTTTGGCACTGGTGGTTCCCAAAGTATAAGGTTTCAGGAGAAATAGAGAAATAGGGAAAAGGTATTCCAGGCCTGAGTCATGGAGGTTTTTATTCCATAATAAGGGGCTTGGGATTTACCCAGCAGTCACTAATCAGCCATTCAATCGTTTTAAACTGAGGGCTGACAATTGAGATTTGGAATTTTTGCTGAGATTTCGTGTGGAGCAATGTTTTCTCTAGGACCATACACGTTAACATCTTCTGCGGTGCTTATTGAAATTTCAGCGCCCTGAACTCTCTCCTGGATTTATGGAGTCAGAATTTCTGGGAGAAAACTTGGGAATCTGCATGTTCAACTAGCTTCCAACAGGATTGCCTTGCACTCTGCAATTTAAAACCCACTGTTCTCGGGGGCAGGACCTTGGAGGTGAGCAGGACTGCATGCAGGGAGATCAGCTAGGAGGTGATGTGATACTCCAGATTTTCTCATGTGAAAATGACTTGAAGCAGTGACAATGGAGATGGAAGGATAAAGAGAACACGGTGAACTTGAGAGGTATTTTGAGGATAAAATCAATTGCACTTGGTGATTGCTTAGACTGATTGAAGAGGAAGGTTTCAAGTCAGGTTTCTGGCTTAATTAACTGGGTGATGCCTAGTATTTATTCTTAATGTTTTAATAAGTTATACTTTTACCTTTAAATATATGATTTTAAAATTTGATGCATTCCTAAATTTGATTATATTTTTCTTTTAGGGACCAACTTATTGTTTCATTGTTGAGTTTTAGGGTAGAAATAAGTGGAAAAATATGTCAATTTATTGACATCTGTAGCAGTTCCCAACCAGGGACAGTTTTCATGGAAGACAATTTTTCCATGGACCAAGGTTGGGGGTGTCATGGGAGGGTGGGGAGTGGTGTGGAGCTCAGGCAGTGATATGCGGCCCGTTTCCTAATAGGCCAGGGACCAGTATCGGGCGTGGCAGTATTGGGGACCGCAGAGTTATGGTCAATTTGTCAGGAAAACATTTATTTACTTAGTTGTATCTCCCAAAGTTACCTATTTGCCTCTATGAATAAAATGAATAAACATCTTATTTCTGATATTTCTGGGAGAACTTACAGTTGCAAAACTTAAGGTCTGATTCATCACACAACCAAAGCCATTAGAAAGCATCAGCTAATGAGCTGAAGACACAGCAAGATTTAGTAGATTGATTTTTCAGGTCAGGCAAAACCCAACAAAATGGTTAAGTATGTACATGTATCTCTGTCACTGTTCCTTTTCCATCTCTTCCTTTTTGGTCCTATCCTGAGAAAGAGGCTCCTACATACTACTTGTGTCTATTGTTGCTATGAACTTTTGTTAACTGATGCACTGACAGATAAGAACCAAAGCTATAGTTCTTTGGAGAATGCAGTGGCTGTTATAATGCTCACTCATCTCTGTGTTTCCCTACATTTCCCAGCCTCCTGTGCAGTTGGGTTGGCCATGTGACTGAGTTCTGGCTAATGGAATGTGGGTGGAAATGGTATATTCCACTTGTAGGCTGCATGATCTTCTATGCTCTGATCTAAAACATCCTGCATCATCTTCCATGCTCTTCTTACCTCATTCCTGCTCTTCTAAAAGGACTGCAGACATCTGCCCCAGACCTTATATGAGCAAGAAATACTTTTATCGTGTTAGTCTATTGAGATTCCAGTTTCTTCTGTAGCACAGCATTGCCTACTCTGATCAATGCATAGAGGTATTTTCAATTTTGTAGGTGACCACTAAAGGTATTTAAGTCACAAACAAATGAAACTCATGATAGAATGATGGGCATTGGGGTGAACTTGTCCACTGGCCTACCCTCCTTGAGCCCTAAGGATATTGTCTTGATATCAGAGCTTATCTCTTACTTGCTTGGTCCTCCTCCCATCATTATTCTTTTTGATTTAAAAAATGGGGTGATTAATACCCATGTAATAAAATTATTGTGAAGATTAAAAGAGATACCATATGTAAAATGTCTAGACCAGCGCCTAGCACATAGCAGGCACCAGAGCATCAGAGAGGGAGAGCATCAGAAATGCAATCCCATAATCAACTTTGTAAATTTCTGATGTGATTCACAGATGGGCATTATTTACATTAGTCACATCTAGTAGTTTTAAAATTCTTAGTTAAAATTTGAACTCTCAAAATTTCAGTGTCATAGGGGGCTCTGACTATTCTGCCCAACTTGATACATGGACAAGTACCTAGAAAATGGTAGCTATTGTTATTTTCCTGTTGTTCTTCAAAAGGAGGTGAGAGCAACATTGCCGTTGTGAAGCATGATTATTCTCCAGGCTTAGGCCAGAAAGGCTGGATCTCCATGGTGTGGGCTGTTATCTGGGCAATGTTGTGCACCTGACTGGAGTGATGCCAGTCTCACTGATTTGTTCCAAAGGCCAGAAAAGTTGGACTGAGCCATGGGTGTAATAACTGTGTATTCTACGCATGTTTATTGTCGAATTGTTTCTTTCTGTACACAATAGCAGGACGAACATTGGATGGGGGTGGGGTGGTGGATTTTAAAAGACCCTACTATGCATTCTTACTATGGAAAAGGCATTCTTAAAATCTGCTTCACCGTCATCCTCATTCTCTTCCACACGGATGTCAGGTTCTCCCCAAAGCGCTGACTCTCCAACTGTTGATGGCTCCCAATCCCACAAACTCTTCTGGGCACCCATTCCACATGGTTTTCTGGTCTCTCTTCCTCCTTCCTCTTACCACCTCCCTCAGCTCTTTAAGATCTACACCAACTGGGACTTGTCCACTTTTTTATTTTCTCTCTATTCACTCATTATTTAAATTCTAAGCAACAAAGGAGGGCCCAAGAGCAACCTGGACAGCTGAGAAATTTTCCCTGTTAGGCATAACGTGGAGACATGGGTCTGAGGGATGGGGAAGACTACGAAGTCTCACACTTAAATATTTTTATCCTATTGCACCATGGGTGCACCACGACTTGCCACTTGCCATCCTTCTCTGCAGTTCCAGTCAGCTCTGCCATCGTGCACAAATGGACCGCAGTGATCTCCCGAGGAAGGCTCAGAGAGTTTCAGGGACAAACTATTGAATTAATTTCCAACAGGTTGACATAGATTCCACTTGTCTCATTTGTGCTGTAAAACTGCAAGACTGCACTTGCATTCATTTTCGCTTCCACCTTAGGTGAGTGGGGCTCTGATAGCATCTCTGGGATGACATGGGTGTGTCCGTGCAGTGGAAGGCCTGCCCTTGTCTGCCGTGGCCCATCCCTGGCTGATAGGGCCACGCCAGGCCTCTCCGCTCTCCGGGAAGTCATCCCCATGCAGTGTAAAAATTTCACCATCACCCAGTTTGTTTAGTGTGTTGTTTTACTGACTTTCATAGTAATGAAAATAATTAAAGAATAAATATTTATTAAGTGCCTGCTGTGTTCAAAATATGCCCAAAATATTTTGTGTAATGCACGGTCCTTAGCCTCATGTAGTTTTAAAATGGGAATGTATATATGAGCACATTGACATTATATTAGAACTAAAAGGAAGCTTATCTTTTAGGATAAACTTGAATTCTTTTCTAAAAATTTATTTATTTATTTGTTTATTAGAGACAAAGTCTCACTCTGTCACCTGGGCTGGAGTGCAGTGGTGCAATCATAACTCCCTCCTGGACTCAAGCAATCTTCCTGCCTCAGTCTCCCAAGTAGTGAATTCTTTTTTTAAAAAATTGAAAATATCTTTTGTAATAGGTTGATTAATGAGCAATACAATGCTTATTGTAATATTTTTTTGTAATACAGAGAAGCATGAAGAAGAAAGCATAAAGGATGAGAAATTCTGCTTCCTAGAAATAACTACCGTTAGAGTTTTGATGAGCATTCTTCGAGACATCTTGCTATACATACACACACACACATATTATGCATACATAATTTTACATAAATGGATTTATAATATACTTACTATTTGTAACCTGCTTTTTTTGCACTTTGCAGTATGTCAGGAACTGGTTTCCCCATCAATCAATGTAGACTGACATCATTATATTTGATTATAGTGGAATGCTCAATTGTATCACCATAATTTATTTAACTAATCTCTTATTAATGGAATTTAAATTATTTCCAATTCTTACAACATTACAAATAATCATTGCATATGTATTCAATTATGCCCGTAACATGAGTTCCCTGGAGGTGGAATTACTGGGTCAAAGGAAATGAGCATTTCATCTTTCGGTACATAATGCCACTCTTCCCTCAAACACCAACCCCCTGGATTCAGATGCTGTTGATGCCCCACCCATATCTTCTCGGCCCACTGGGGGCCTCTCAGATGGAATAAGCTTGTGGCTCCTGTATGTCTCTGCCAAGGACATACTCTAGCTGTGGACCCATCCACAGTCAGGGAAGCAGGACATGCTAGAAGTGCCTGGGGAATAAATGTGACCCCCTAACTAATAAATGGCAGGAACTGGTGGATAAATGCCCCAGTGTCCTTGCCCCTCAGTGGGACTATTCTGAGGTGTGTTCTACACAGTCCCCAGGGGAATTCAGTCTAGCTGCCTGTAGCAGTGTCCTGCTCATTAATTCAGTCATTATTTGCTTTCCTTCCTTCCTACCTGACCGCACCATTCTTTTACTGGGCTTCCTGAAATTTTACTCAAATCCTAGTCTCAGGGTCTGCTTTTGGGGGCACCCAAATGAAGACATCCTTCATATTACAGATGAAAAGTGTGGTAGGTAGAATAATGGTTCCCACTGAATGTCCATGTCTTAATCCTTGGAACCCATGGAAATGTTATCTTATGTGGCAAAAGGAACTTAGTAGATGTAATCACATAGGCAATCGCATATTAAGAACCTTGAGACAGGAAGGTTACCCTGGATTATCCAGGTGGCCCCAATATGATCACAAGGACACTTACAGGTGAAAACAGGAGGCAGAAGGAGAGGCAGAAGAGATGTGAAGAATGGTCAGAGAGCAGCATTGCTGGCTTTCAGGATGGAGGAAGTAGCCATAAGCTGAGACATGTGGGTGACTCTAGAAGCTGGAAAAGGCAAGAAAACAGATTTTTCCCTGGAGCCTGAAGACAGGAACATGGCTCTGCTGACACCGTGCTGGTAGCCCGGTGACATCTGCATTGGACTTCAAACCTACAGAACTGTAAGATAATAAATTTGTGCCAAGTTTGTGATAATCTGTTATGGCAACAATAGCAAACTAATACAAAAAGTTAAACAATACAAGGTAACAGATGCCAGAAGCATCAGATGGCAGTGCTTATTATTCCAAAACAGGGGCATGAACAATGAGACTGAGAGAAGGAAGAAATAATGAAACTTGTTCCTCTGAGCGCGCGGTGGTTTGCTTGCAGGTGAGTTTAGAATGGATGGCTCAATGACCAGTAAACCCTGTGGCCAGAAACTCTCCCCACAGCCTGAAGGTTTTTATGAATCTTAATTTACTGGAAAATTCTGTCAGGTTTCTGAAAACTTTAGTGTGTATAAAAATTATCTGGGAAAATGAAAAGTTAAAAAAAGATCATCTGGGGAATCTATTCAAAATGCAGATTCTTGGATCCCATTTCCGGGAGGTTCTGATTCAAAGGTCTGGAATAGGGCCCAAGAATTTGCATTTAAAACCAGGTTATTCTGACACACGTTGCTTTAGGGGACTCTCCTACCAGAAACCCCTGCTTCTTGGTGGCTGGGGTTGGGGTCTCCGTGGCACCTACTTTGTCAGGCAGGCTGCGTAGGCAAGATCAAAAGAGAATGGAATCACTAGAAACTATCTACTATTGTATCATGTGCAAAAATCCTGGTTGGTTTCCGTTTGGGGGTGTCAGTCACAAAAATCATTAACATCAGCCAGAATCCCCATTGTAATAGATATGGGTGGCCTGTGTCACCAGAGACAGAGCATCCGGGCCCCGGGCCCCTGAGGATTGTTTGAACTTATGATTGGTTTGCCTACAGTAGCATTTCCTCATTTGGCTGATGGGCATATCATTTTCAGATGACCTTGGAGAGCCAGGGCAGTTTGGCTGTTACTAACCGCAAGCTGCAAACTCAAACATTTGGAACATCCTGAGGATTACAGATGTGCTAAAGGGTGTCTTGGATCTCCCCCAGAGAGGGCTGCGGAGGTCACCTGAAAAGAATGCTCACCATTCCCTTGTGCCTTTTTGAAGGAGGCTGTGTGCTTGTCTAGCTTTATGCAGCTCTCTGAAATGTCAGAAGATAAGAAATGCCTCTCAGCACGAAGGCTTCCAGACACATATGTGACAAGAAATTTGGCATCAGCTTTACAAGTGTCAGATGTCTAGGATAAAGCAATATGGGTATAGTATTTCTGGTGCTATTTTGGTGCCTTGTGCATGAGCCTGCAGCATTAGAAAAACTGCTTTTCAGCTTTGGGTGATAGCCTTACTGGCGCTCGGCATGCATGTCTGAAAGTACAGTTGGGTCACATACTGGTTATGGTCCCCAGCAAGTCACCTAGAGTCATGGTATAGGGCTTTAAGGGAGTGACCTTGAGGCATTCAGACATTTCATAGCCTATGACAACTTGGGTGGCACAGCCACAGAGCCTCTCATCAGATGGTGCCATATAAGCATTAATCAATTCTTGTAACACCCATGCAGAGTTGGTAAACATTCTTATCTTCGCTTTGCAGTCAGGGAACTAAAGCATGGAGAGGTCCAACAGACAGGGTCACAGACTCAGTCGGTTTACTTATCTTATTGCTGAATGATGTCAGGTGAATGATATCAGAATGAATTTCTACTTTATATAACTCAGGGAATATGTCTCCTGGCGAGAGAGCATTTTTGGCACTTTGTCACTTGCTGAAAGACTTGAAGTTCCCAGTCTGGCTGTTCATTGGTTAAGGCAAATGCCTGGGGCACTTGGCTTAATTATTGTCATAAGTGGTGTGAAAAAATGTGTAAGAAAAAACAAAATATGGTAATGTAGAGAGGTTGTTATGGCAATAATATCCAATAGGAATATTGTGTATAAAATCTGAGTGATAATACAACCTCTTAGCCAAGGTATTTGATATTGGCTGAATCCTCTTTTACTTTTAATTTTATTTATTTATTTTTTAGAAATCCAGTGATGAGCTCTGGACATCATAGTTTAAGAAGGTCAAAAAATACTTAAAGTGGAGAGTCTCTTGAATGATTCAAAATGTGGAAAAAGAAGACCTGTGAGAAAAGATAAAGTCATTGCAATTAACTGATAAAAAGAAGGTTGGTGGAAAATTATTATATGTGGTCCGTAAATATATTACAAGGTATTATGTTGTGGAAGAAGATTTAATTTTCCACTGATGAAAAAACTTGAAAAAGTGGGTTTATCTCAGAGCATAAAGGGTTTAAAGAGTCATATGAAAGAATTTTCTGGTGTTGAGAATGGTTAAAAACCAGAATAGGGTACCAAGAAAGGAATTCCCATTTTCTGAAGGTCTCTTATAAATAGGCTGCATTAGCAAGGCATGATTAAAGTTAATGGTTTCAGATGGTGTCCCAAAATCCTAAGGTGGGCTGCCTGGTAGTGATGGTGGTAGGATTACTTTTCTTTCAACTTTTTAGCTTGAAATAATTTTAGACTTACAGGAGAGCTGCAAAACTAGTACACGAAGTTCCAATAAGTACTTCACCCAGCTTCTCCAGATGTTAACATTTTATACAAGCATGATACAATTATAAAAATTAACATTGCTGCAAAATGGTGGTAGGGACATTGAGGGGAGGCAAAATAGCGTGGGACTATGGACTTCCACAAAGCCTTCAACAGAGCAGTTCATGTTTATTTGTTTGGTATGTTTAAATTCCACACAAGATTTTCTTTAAACAAATGGATCTATTGCAAAAATTTGAAAACCATAGATCTAGAAAGAGGGATAGTTAGAATGACTTCTACTAGGATTTTGTGCTTTTGGTAATTATTTCACTTGTCAAGTAATTAGAGGGTAAATGTGTTTAATAAAGACATTTATGGATACAACTCAATGGTTCATATATATTTTTGTTATTTCTTGATCTATCCAGGCTGAGCTGCCCTAGATCAGCTTAAACAGCGTCTTCACACTTGCTTACTTTCCAGCACCCAAAACAATTACTTGCACATAGTCTAGACTTAATTAATATTTGTTCAATGTAATCAAATTGGCATGTTCCAATCCCCATTAAAATACCAATGTCATTTTTCGCCGATCTAGAAAAAGTAATTCTATCCTTCGTATGGAACCAGAAAAGACTCCGTATAGCCAGAGCAGCCTTAAGCAAAAAGAACAAATCATGAGGCATCAATTTACCAGACTTCAAGCTATACTGCGAGGCTGTAGTAACTAAAACAGCATGGTATTGGCACAAGAACAGAGACATAGACCACTGGATCAGACCAGAGAACCCAGATATAAGACCATCCTCATATTGCCATCAGATCTTTGACAAAGCAGACAAAAACATACACTGGAGAAAAGAATCCCTATTCAATACATGGTGCTGGGAAAATTGAATAATCACATGTAGAAGACTGAAACAGGATCTGTGCCTCTCACCACTCACAAAAATTAACTCATGGATAACAGTCTTAAACCTAAAGCATGAAACCATAAGAATTCTAGAAGAAAATGATGGAAAAACTCTTATAGACATTGGCCTAGGCAAAGAATATATGAAGAAGGCCTCAAAAGCAATCACGGCAACAACACAAATAAATAAATGGGACCTGATCAAATTAAAAAGCTTTGCACAGTCAAGGAAATGATCATTAGAGTGAATAGAGAGCCTACACAATGGGAGAAAATATTTGCATGCTACACATCCTATAAAGGGCTGATAACCAGAATTTACAAAGAACTCAAGCAAATCAGCAAGAAAAAAATCAAATAACCCCATTAAAAAGTGGACAAAGGACATGAACAGAAAGTTTTCAAGAGAAGGTAGACTAATGGCCAACAAACATATAAAAAAATGCTCAACATCTCTAATCATCAGGGAAATGCAAATCGAAACCACAATGAGATGTCACTTAACTCCAGTGAGAATGGCTTTTATCAAAAAATCCCAAAACAGTAAATGCTGGCATGGATGCAGAGAGATAGGAACACTTACACACTGTTGGTAGGACTGCAAACTGGTACAGCCTCTATGGAAAGTAGTATGGTGATACCTAAAAGAACTAAAAGTTGACCTACCATTTGATCCAGCAATCCCACTACTGGGTATTTGCCCAAAGGAAAAAAAGACATCTGAACTCTAATATTTACAGCAGCACAATTCACAGTTGCAAAGATGTGGAAACAACCCAAGTGCCCATCAATACATAAGCGGATTGATAAAATGTGGTATATGTATACCATGGATTACTACTCAGCCATAAAAAACAATGGTGAACTAATACCTCTTGTATTAACCTGGATGGAATTGGAGATCATTCTTCTAAGTGAAGTCTCACAAGAATGGAAAAACAAACACCACATGTACTCACTATTAAACTGGAACTAATAGATCAACACTAATGTGCATATATGGAAATAACATTCATTGGAAATCAAGCAGGTGGAAGCAGGGAGGAGGGGATGGGTAACTTCACACCTAAAGGGTACAATGCACACTATCTGGGGATGGGCATGCTTATAACTTTGACTCAAATGGTACAAAAGCAATTTATGTAAACAAAAAATTTGTACCCCTGTAATATTCTGAAATAAAACAAATTGGTATGTTTACCCTTTTCTTATTTCTTCACATGGCTTTCTCCTTATTCAAAAATCTGCTTAGGTCTTCCTGGACCATCAAAACTAAAGTAATGTTTTTCTAACATCACTCTGTCACTCTCTTATACCCAGTGATACTTTTTTTTTTTAATTGAGAATATTTATCACTACCTGAAGGATGATTTGTTTGTTTGTATGTTTGGTGAAAGTGTACAATCTATCTCCTACTGACAGCAAGCTCCTGAGGACAATGACATTGTCTCGTTTTTGTTGAATCCTTATGCTTAAAATGATATCTGGTACCTGAGAGTTTATACAAAATACTTGTTGAAAGAATGAATGAATGCAGACATGGTCACCTGGATTTTGAAGATGCACGTAAGTCAACTTCAGAACGCTTCACTTAAGCATCTTTGAATTCACAATTTGCATACATGGAAACAAACTGTGTGATTATTTTTTCAATTAGATCATTATAAATTTCATTTTGCCTTTCACTAATGTTAGAAAATTATTTCTTATTTTGATCTCAAAAAGATGATTCTGCAGCTGGTAATCCCATAGGAATATTTTTGAAAGAAAAAGAATAAATACTATGAAACTCTTTGAGCTCTAAGAAAGATGATAACTACATTCAAGATAGTTGTATTGTCATTATTAATTAGTGCTATGCAGATGTGAGAGAATCACACAGTCCTGTCGATGTCATGGGAATCACAGCACCCACCATGTTAATAGGAACTCAGATCCTATTAAGTGAATTAAAATCATTCAAAATATTATACATGTGGGCATCCCACAGTATAACAACTGGCCCATTTCTTAGAGCCAACCCGATCTATACACAAAGAAGGACTCGAAATAGTCTTGTTATCTGTGTATGTGTATGTGACTGAAGTGCTTGATGTATATCTGCTATTAAAAAACAAATTGTCTGTGAACATATAGGAAGCAGAAGTGGCACAAGAGTGCTGGCCCCCTAAAAAATTCTTTGCGCACAGCTGGGCAGGGTGGCTCATGCCTGTAGTCCTAGCACCATGAGAGGCTGAGGTGGGAGGATTGCTTGAGCTCAGAAGTTCAAGACAAGGCTGAGCAAGAGTGAGACCCCGTCTCTACTAAATAATAGAAAAATTAGCCAGGTGTTGTGGTGCGCACTTGTAGTCTCAGCTACTTGGGAGGCTGAGACAGGAGGATCGTTTGAGCCTAGAAGTTTGAGGTTGCAGTGAGCTAAGATGACGCCACTGCATTCTACCTAGGGCAACAGAGTGAGACTCTGTCTCGGGAAAAAAAAAAAAATTCTCTGTATACAAAGGCAAATAACAGAAAATCATCATCATGACTCAGTTGTACAAGATGTCAGAGATTGGGGATTTAAGGCAGCTGAGCCTGGAGCTCTATACTTTCATCACAGCATTTAAGTCTTGAGAGCTAAACAGAAGCCTCCAATTAGTTACTGAGTGTGGTAGGCAGAATGATGGCTCTCCAGAGATGTCAGGTCCTAATCCTCAGAACCTGTGAATATGTTATGTTACATGGCAAAGGGGAATCAGTGGTTCAGATAAAATTAATGTTGCTAATCAATTGACCTTGAGATGGGGAGATTTTCCTGGATTATCTGTGTGGTACCAATATAATCACAGGGTCCTTAAACATGAAAGAAGGAGGCAGAAGAAAGTGTCGAGAATGTAGTGTGTGAGAAAGACCCATCCGGCCGTTGCTGGTTCTGACTCTGGAAGAGGGTCATGGGCCAAGGAATGAGGGCAGCCTCTAAGAAGCCAGAAAAGACCAAAGACGGATGCTCCCCTAGAGCCTCCAGAAAGGAACACAGTCCTGGTGACAGCTTGATTTGAGGCCAGTGAGACTCATTTCTGACTTCTGACTTCCTAAACTGTAAGATAATAGATTTTTCTTGTTTAAGTCACTACGTGTATGGTAATTTGTTGCAGCAGCAATAGGAAATGAATATATTAATACCGAGTCTCATTCACACCCCTGTGAGACCCTCCACAATCTCGTCCCACCAAACCTGCCCAACTCTGTGCCCTTTGACACTCTGACGATGTCTTCTGCTCTAGTGAGATCAGTTTCCCCCCTCCTTCTACATACTTTATGCTCATTCCCACCTTCTACTTGTTCTCCTTTCTGTGGGTTTCTCTGACTGGGAAAGAATTTCTCCCTCCTGCTGGAATGAATCTGTGTGGACTGTGCATTTTCTCATAAACTGCTAGGCCAACATTGATCACCCTGACTCTTCAGATGATCAGATGTTAAAAGATTTCAGTGAAAAAGGGTTGAATGTCTGCCATGAGCTACCACTGATGTCATGAAGATGAGGAAGATGAAAAAGCTTATGTTTATGGACATACACACAGACTAGTTGGGGAGACACACACAGAGGCAGTTACAGAATAGCAAGCCGCAGTAGACCATAACTGAGCTACGTTTAGGATACTGAGAAGAAAGGATGCCTGACTGCCTTATGGGGGCTGGTGGGAAGGTCCCAGATTGGGCCTAGGTAAAACTTCTGAGATGAGAGAGGCCTGGGTTGACTCATGAATGGTGAGGGGGTTGCAAGGCAGCACCAGCACAGGAAAGGCTATTTCAGGCAGAGAAAACAGCTAGTGCAAGGGAGAGCCCTGTAAGATATATCTTATGCAGGGACTACAAGTAACTTGGCAGAACGTTAGAGGACTAAGGGGAGGTGACAAGAAATTAGGCTAGACAGATAGGCAGAAGTCAACATCAAATGGTTTTATAACCACTTATGCTAAGTGGTTTGTAGGTAGTGGGCAGCCCCTGAAGGATCTAAGTGATAGAATGATTTGCATTTTAGGAAGATTCCTCTGGTTGTGTCAGGGAGAATGGATGTGAAAGGGCTGAGGCTGGAGGCAGAGAGAGAACAGCTGGGAGGCTGTGATCTCGCAGGGAAATCATTAGGGCCTGAATGAAGGCATTGATGGGAGATCTGGGGAGGGAGGAATTGGCCTGAGAAGTATTTAGGAGGGAGGAGCAACAGGAAGGGGCCATGGAGGCTGTGGAGCAGATGATGGGGTGAGTGATGGTACTGCTCTTTGAGGTAGAAAAGTTGATTTCGTGAGGAAAATAAGGTGTTTAGTTTAATGTTGCATTTGAAGTACTCGTAGACTATAAAGCTGGTATCAAGTTCAGGGAAAGGATTTAGACCGGGGACATTCTGGAATCTTAGTATATAGGCGACTGGGCAAGAAGAGAAGAAGGCAGAACTGTGTAAATATGTAGGATGGGAATAATTGGTTCAGGAAGTTTTAGGAGACCCAGGAGACAGTGGTGTCCCAGTATCTTAGTTTGGGCTGCTGTAACAGGAATACCATAGACGGGTGGCTTAAACAACAGAATTTATTTCTCACAGTTTGGGAGCCTGGGGAGTCCAAGACCAAAGTACTGGCAGATGCAGTGTCTGGTGAGGGCCCTCTTCCTGGTTTGCAGTTGGCAGCTCCTCACTGTGTCCTCATATGACAGAGAGAGAAGCAGCTCTTTTGTGTCTTTTTATAAAGGCACTGATCCCATTCCTGAGGGATTCGTGAGGGCTTCGCCCTACCAAAGGCCCCACCTCCTACTACCATCTCCTTGGGGGTTAGGATTTCAACATATGCGTCTTGGGGGGACACAAGCATTGAGTCCATAGCACCCAACAACAGAGGGAGGGTACTGTTTACGAAGAGGATTCAACAATGCGGAAAGCCACTGAGAGGTCGGTACAATGGCAAGCATTCTTGTTACATTTGGGGGACTTTGTTATAGGGAGTTTCATTGAGTTCATGTGAGTGAAAGTCCGGGGTTGAGAGGGAATGAGAGGGGAGGAAGCGGGAAAGCCCCGGGTGACCAGCACTTCCAAGAAGCTGGACTGTGGGACGTTAAAGTTGAGAGCAATGGCCAAGTTGCGAGAGATTTGAACAATCTCTGGGAAGGGCTGAGTGGGAAAAGCTCTGAGAAAGAGCTGTTGTAAGATGTAGGAGAGAGAAGGAGAAGGAGAGAGATGGGTAGAGGGAGAGGGGAGGGATTGTTATCAGAAACAGAAGAAGGCAGATAATCTAGTACTGGTAGAGTCCAGATCGAGATGAGAGAGGATCCCTTTTAACTGAGAAATGATGCAGGTTATAGGCTGTGGAGTGGGAATTGGGTAGAACAAGTTGAAAGAATTCACAATCAATAGCCACTATATAGGAATTGTGCATCGTATTTCAAGGGGGATGGGGGTGGGGGAGGAGCCTTGGCAGTGAAGACAAGCTCTAGGGTCTGGCCGCAAAACTGAGTTGGGAAAGTGAGACCGAGGTGATTGCAGCCCGGAAAGCCAAGGAACTTTGCATTTTGGGTGTTGGATGGGTACTTCATACGGATGTTTATTTTGCCCAAACTGATGGCAAGATTGGGGTGGAGAGGAAATTGGTGAGTGATGTGCTGAAGCTCTCAGTAACTGCATTCAGGTGGAGATTTTTGGTCACTTCTGTAACAACTCAAGTTTATTCCCAATAAGGAATTCACGGAAGCTCACCTGCCGGGATAGTGCTTTCTCTGACAGCAGGGAGGCAGCTGTGGGAAGGAATGGATTCATGTTTGATGTGATTCCAAAACTGGAATATGAGATATGAACTCGGAACTTCTTGTAGTTTTCCAGGGAGGAAAAAAAAAATCAATGCACAGTAATTCCTACTTGTTGGCTGTTGCACTGAAAACTCGCTCGTCCTCGAAGATAATTCCTACTTGTTGAGAGGCAAGAGTAGAATTTTTGAAGCGTTGAATTATTGAACATTGAGATCTTCATTCTAATATGACCAAAAGAGACAAAAGTCTTTCGATTAATGAACTTTGTATTAGCTTCCTGTGGATGCTGTAATCAATCACCACAAACTCATTGGCTTAAAATATCAAAAATTTATTCTCTCACAGTTCTGGGCCGGAAGTCGAAAATCAAGGTGTCAGCAGGCGTTGTGCTCCCTGTGCAGGCTCTAGTGGGGAATCCTGCCTCACCTCTTCCAGCTGTTGGTGGCTCTAGGTGTTCCTGGATTTGTGGCTGATAACTCCAAACTCTGCCTTCGTCTTCACACAGACTTCTCTGTGTCTGTGCCTTCTCCTTTTCTGTTTCTTGTAAGGACACTTGTCATTGGATTTAGGGCCCACCCGGATGATCCAGGGTGAGCTCATCTCCAGATTCTTAACTTAATCACAAAAGACCTTTTCTACAAATAATGTCATACTCATAGGTTCTGGGTGGGCCTATCTTTTGAGTGGGACCACTATTCAACTCACTACAAATTCCAAAAGATTTAAAAATTTCTGTCAATAAATCAGATTATCTCTCCATATATATATATATTTTTTTTTTTTTTTTTTTTACTCCAGAGTGCCTTGCTCTTTCCTATAAAACAGTGTTGTGTGCTTAGTGCTTAGTAACTAGGTTTTGGGTTGGTGTGAGACTCATCTAGATTTCATGCTAAGAAAATAGATGTTGTTTTAAATGACAGTAATTTGGCAATGTCTAGCTTCATACTGATTTCGGTTGACCCTTTGCATTTAGGAAGCCAATGGGAAAAATCTTATACAGCAAAAACATCTAAGTCCTCTGCTTCATTTATGGCCTAGGCATATACCATAAATCCCAGCAAAATTTTAAGATCTTTGCTTTGCCTTTGGAAACCATAGTTGGCAATATCTAACAAAAGTTACAGAATAAAGATTGCCCACATGACAGATGTGGAGCCCTCACAATGCTTTTCAGGGGGCAGCAATATGGCTTGGCCAGTGCAGCGGCCCCTAAATCTTTGTGCACACAGGCAGATCGAAGATTGACTTGTGCAAATGAGGTGATTCCAACAACATTGACACACTGATTGCAGCTAAGTGCACTGCTTGTTCAACAATTCTTCAGTAGACTAAAAAATATTTGATTAAGGTAATGAGACACCAAAAACATTTCTTATTCATGATATTACAAAGGCATGTTTCTCATGCCTTCAACTAACGGCTCTCTGTTTATGATTCTCAAGTGTATCTAGTCATTAATTCTCATCTTTACTTCAGTCCCAAATTGAAAACTGCTCACAGGACATTTCTCATTAGAAGTTCTGCTATCACATCAGTGTTTACATGTCCAAAACCAAATTAAATTATCCAAGAATCCCAGCTATCTCTCCCCAGTCTTGATTTCTGTCATTGACATCATCTGTTTTTGATATGATAGGCCCCGAGACATCCCAAATTGAGAGCAAGTTATAGCAGAAAGAAAGTCTGGAATAGTCGGCAGGATTTGGGAGTTTAGTTTAGATTCTGCTGCTCACACTTGCATAATTTTGGTTAATTCACATAACCTTCAGGATCTGTTTTCTCACGTGCAAAATGAAGGGCCTGGGCTGGAAGATAGATGACTCATTCGTTTATTTAACAAACTCATTTTCAGCATCTACAGTGTGTGGGTAAGTCATTAACAGAGCCAGGTGTGGGGATTCAGTGTTGACTGGGCCAGGCGCAGATCCCAACACAGTGGATCTGTTCTCTTCTAAACCTCTCCTGCTTCTGTCTTTCAGTAAGCCCCCCCGATGCTGCTTCAGTCCTTCCTTCTCTCTCTCTCTCTCTCTCTGCTCTCCCTTCAGTCAAGGGCGACGGCTCTCCCCACCTCACGCCAGTGCCTACGCAGCCCCCACCCGTCTCTCTCCATCTCCCCACACTGAGCTGTGCCACACAGGCTGCTCTTGGCAGGTTACTCTCTTCCTCAAGAACCTGATGCTCCCTCTTGCCCCTTGTAAGTGACTTCCCAGTTTTTTTAGAGCGTGTCAAGGGTCTTTTGTAAACGGTCCTTATCTTCAGGTCTAATTTTGTCTCGACTTTCTTACATGGGACTGATCTTTAGTCAGGCCAGTCTCCTCCTTATTCCCCAAACACACCTCACGTCTACCTGTCTGCACTTGCCGAGTCTCCCGCCTGCGATACTTTCTCCCGCCTCGCCTGCTGACTAACCCTGATCCTGCAAAGCCCAGGGAAAGCCACGTATTCTCGAGGAAGCTTCCACAGAACCCACGGGCCACCATCCTTACTCTCACACGTATCGCCCAGGGCCCCTAGTGTGTGCTTTGCGTATTTTGGACATTTGGCTACCGAGCGTTATAGCACCCTCGCTTGTTAAACATGTAGGTCCTACAGCTTAAATATGTTTGGGAGCTCTTAAAGCACAGATATGTGTCAGACATTGCTTTCATGGTCTAGCCCAGGTGCAGGAACCCAAGAGTGGAGGTTAAGACTCTGAACCCCTAAGTGGAGCTCCCTGAGTCCTTAACATGGCTTCCTCCTTTCCTGGCTGTGTGACTATGGGCGACTTACTTATCCTCTCTGATCTTTCATTTCCTTATTTGCACAATTAAGATGACAACATTATCCGCCCCAGTTTCACTAGTTAACATGAGAGAAAAGTGTTTAAAACAGAGCTTGGTATGGAGTAAGTGTTCAGGAAGTGTTAGGTATTGTTATTTCATTGGATTATTGTGACAATTAAATGAGATAATTCATGTAAAACCCTCAGTATAGTACCTGGCCTATAGTAAGCATTCAATAAATATTAGCTACTGTTATTATTATTTTATTTAACAAGTGTGGAGGCTTGGTGGAAAAGAAAACGATGATAGTCATAACTGTCAAATACTTATGAGGTAGCATTATAATGATCTCTATTTTTTAAAATTATGTTGATTATAATCTGTTTTTTAAAGACGAGGAAACTGAGGTTTAGAGAGGTTAAATAACTTGACAAGGTCACACACCTTGAAACTGAATGGAACAGATTAAACACCCAGATTCTGACTGTAGAATCTGTATCTTTTAAACCATCATTCTTATGCTTCTGTGTGGGGGGAAATGTTGATCCGATAGTGAAAACAAACATGGAATTTGAGTTCACACAGTCCTGGTTCCCATCCTGGCTTTACCACTTACCTGGGCAGGATATTTAATCCTTCAGAGGTTGTATTTCCTTATCTGTGAGATTCGGACAATAATACCACCCTTGTATGATTGTGGTGGGAATTAAAGAGGTAACGTAAGTAAAGGCTTCCAGACCTTGTGGCCTGGCCTTTAGTAGGTATTTGATACATTCTAGACTCCTGCTTTCTCTTCCCCTTGAAAACTTGTGCTAAAAGGTATATCTTTTAGTGCCTTTCATTAGTCTGTGATGTGAATTAAAACGCAATGTTTGGCCAGAGAAGCAGCCTGTAAGACTGGGCATTCCGTTGCTCTGCCTTTGTGTTGTAAGTAACCAAACGTGGCTGGTATTAGGGACATGCGAACACCTGGCACGTCTTCAATGTCAGTGCAGTGTTTCAAATTAATGGAGTTCTTTCTACAAGTTATGGCATGTCCCTGCAGGGAAAGTCTTTTGCCAAGCAGGTGGGGGTGAGTACAGAATTTGAGATTGCAAATATTCCGAGTTGGGAATGCTCTGAAGTGCACGTGAGGAGGAGAGAATGCTGAGACTCTGAGCAAGCGTTTCGGTTCGCCTTTTGAAGGTCGTGTTCCTCTGAGGAGTATGCCACTGGAATTTTCCAAGGATTGTTTTATTTTAGTCTTTGGACTGAGTTGGTGGTGACACAATCCGTGGTTGAAAATAGCATGAATAATTAGGTTAGAAGCAATTTAATGTCCCAAGATGTTTAATAAAACCAGTTACTAGGAATTAATAGATAGGAATTCCCTTCCCAAACTTGAAGATTCCTAAGTAGGCACAAGTTACATGATACGTTTCCACAGCCAGTAAGAGAAAACGTCAGCCTCTTGCACATGTTCTAACCTTCAAGTAGACAGCACAGAGGCTACGCTTTCCTTTTCTTCCTTTTAAAAAATTAATCAAGACGTGTTACCTTACACAGAGTGGATGATCCCCTGCGACTTCACTGCTCCCTCTGAAGGACAACCACTGGCGGGGGCAGCCAGCAAACACGATCGGCACCTTGGGTTTCCACGTGCTTTCCTGTTCTGTTTCCCATCCGAGCTCTCATTTCAAAGATACTTTGCCATAGAAGTCTATCCTATTTCATGGGATTAATTTAGGAATGAAGTTATTACCTAGATATGTCCTGCTTAATAATTTGCATCAACATATTTGAAATATTTTACATCCATGATAGAATGAAAGCAGTTGATCCTTAAGAATAAAAACCTCAAAATAGCTACAGAAGAAAAATATGGATGATTTTATCAGATGGATTAGATTAAACAAGTAAGGCTCTGAAGCTGGACTGGGTTTAGATTCTGGCACTGCCGCATATTAGCTGTGTCATCTTGGGCAGGGGACTTAGCCTGTCTGAGTCTCAAGGCTGTCATGAGCATCACATGAGACAATACATGCAAGGCCATAATACAGTGCCTGGCATGTAGTATAGCTCAATAAAGGTCAGCTGTGTTTATCATCGTTAATATCAATATTACAAAGGTTTGCAAGGTCAGAGTCTCCAAGAGGGAAATGAGATGGCATTTGAAAAGCCCTTAAAGTTGAAACTAGTTAAGCATATCCTT
Organism: Propithecus coquereli; assembly: GCF_000956105.1. Taxonomy (NCBI): domain Eukaryota; kingdom Metazoa; phylum Chordata; class Mammalia; order Primates; family Indriidae; genus Propithecus; species Propithecus coquereli. The sequence goes on from NW_012144411.1 coordinate 2,080,378, forward strand.
TTGGGAAAACTTGCTTATCTGTAAAGAAAATGGTTTAGATGAAGGAGCCTGAGACTCTTTCTGTGCTCCTTGAATGGCTAGGAGAACCGGTGGGCAGTATTGTCATCTCTATGATCTCTAAACTTGATCGGAGTCCACTGAAAAGATAGTACCATAAAAGAGAAAAATTCAGGTTACATTTTCTCAAGGACCCTTCTTCTTCACAAAGTCTGTGCGGATTCCAACTAATCCATCTAATCCATGCATCTACCCATCCATCCATCCATCATCCATCCATCATCCATCCATGCATGCAAATATTTGTTGATCACCTACTATATGTCAGAAACTAAGTATTTTGCTGAGGCTACAAAGATAAACGAAACCAAGTTTCAGAGCAAAAGACATTTACAGACTAGCGGGGAACCCAAAAAGAAAAAAAAAAAGCAAAAAAAAAAAAAAAAAAGAAAAAAAAAAAAAACAAAAAAACCAAAAAAAAGGAAGGCCTTTAATTGGCCTTTAAGGAAATCCAAACAAGTTGCAAAAGCAAAAGCAACAATGGAAGAAAAAGAAATGTTGAAAAAAAAAAGAAAAAACATCCATATCAAGTGAACATATCTATTGTATGACACATTCTGACTTCAGAAATGAGAATAGGTGAAAAAATTTTGTACCTTGTCCTTAATAGAAATACAGAAATTGGGAGAAAGGATTCTAGGGGAGTCTCTCAGATTATCTTTTCAACGTGCCCCTCTGTCTTCAATAGGGATGTGATGAACTTAGGAAAGTTCTTGCTGGGATTTAGCCCCCTGAAATACAGACAGTGACACTTGCTAACAGGTGAGGAAACCAAGGAGGCGGCACAGAGGAGGGGTGGTATTTGAGCACAGAGCTGAGAGTGGTGGAGCTTTCAGTGACAGGGGACGGGGCACATTCCCAACGCTAGTGAGTGTTCACGCCAGAGGCTGAAAAAAGCAGCTCAGACCTTGTCCCAGGCCCCTCCCTCTCTCCTCCAAACTAGGAGGCCCCCAACCCTAGTTTAAGTAGTCAGCAGCTCAAAAAGGATTCATTGATTTAGAACCTTTCTCTGTGAAGAGCCCTGGAAGATCGAGGGGTCTAAAATCTTTCAGATAAACCCAACCACCAGACCCCTGCTGGGAGGTCACCAGTGCCTGAGGGTCACATCCATTACTTTTGTAATGACATATTCTTTGTTGGCTTCAAAATAAATAAAATTGCAAAGGTGATGACAATCCAGCAGTTGTACAGATGGTTGTGTCCTTGTGAACCGTGGACAGAAGCTGAAATGGGCAGGGGTTAGGGCAACTCTCTGGACGGCAGATTAAACCTAGTGTGCATTGCTGATTTCAGTGTAACTATGGCACCAGTGAAAAGATCTCAAGTCTTCTGAAGCATGAGGGAGACAATGTGACTTAGTGGAAAACACAAGGGCTTTGGATAGCTATTTGCTATTCTTTTGTAGAGGCAAATTAACTTTGGATAAGTAACTTCTGTGAGCTTATAAAAACAGTGATAACAGTATTTACTGCAGTGTTTATGAATATTAAACTATATGACTTACAAACTATATAAACTATACATAAGATGGGGCCCAGTATAATGCCTGACAGAAAACGATTCACTTTGAGGGTTTCTCTGAAGTCGTGGTAGCCCCAGACATTTATGCCAGGACATATGCTAGGACATAACTCTCCGGTGGTTCATTCTCAGGGTATAGCAATAACAAACATTAATTGTTTCCTGTGTGTCAGAAACCATAGTAGCTGCTACACACCTTATCTCATTCATCGCTTATGGTGAGCGCATGAGGTAATGGTATCATCCCCATTTTATAGATAAGGAAACAAAAGCTGAGACAGATTCAGTAATTTAGGCAGGTTCACAGAGTTGATGAATATTAGAGCCAGGATTCCCTCCAACGTGGTCTGACCCTGGAGCACACGTCTAACCACAATGTTATGGCCTATATGGCAAGTGAGGGCTCCAGGACCGTGGCATTCTCCCTTGAACTGTGAGGACCACTGTGTGGCTGGGGTCAAGTCAGCATGGAAAAGGACGTGGTACCATTTTGGCATTGGTGGGTTTATAGGTTTGTGAACACTAGGCACAGAATTTCAGTCAAGGAATTAGGATTTCCATGGACTGGCAAAGGGGCTGCATTCTGCGACTTTCAGTGTAGTGAGAAGTGTGGGCAGAGTAAAGGCCCTTGGAGGGACTATCTATGATCACACAAGTGGCAGCTACCAGGTGACTAGAAAGGCTGGGCAAGAGTGACATTGTTGAGGTCCTTCATTATTCAAATCACAATGAGCCAGTTAAAGGGAGGTCCTATTGTCAATGATATCTCATGTGTATCCACAGACTGACAAAAGCTGGAGATTTAGATTAAATGGTTTTTATTAGTGTAATTGTTTTTAACAATAAGAAGGATCTCTTCTCACTGTACGTTTTGCTGGACTGGTAAGAACAGTGGGGCCAGGAACTCAAGGAAGCTGGTTCACTCCATCCATGTAGTCTAAATTTGTCACAGTGGCCAGAAAATAGTTGCTTTAATTGCAACAACTCCCTTAACATTTCTTACAAGTTAGCCTTTAGTTTGAGAAAGAGACTTGGTTTATTCTTTTTTCCTGAACAAGAGGTTATCATAGTTGTGTTTATTAATACCAAGGATGTACATAATCGGACAGGTATTAAACACCCGCTCAGGTCCAATACCATGCCAGAGACCCAGCAGGATACGGAGGAAGTGCAAGCCACAATCCTATACTCAAGGGTATTTTAATTTGGAATGAAACAAAACAAAACACCAGAACACCACTAGCTGAGATTAATGACCATTTTAATGATTAAGATCACATCTAACAAAATGGAGTTAATTGAAACACTTTAAGTGAAAACTCATGAAATTTTACTGGCAAAATTATTTTAACATTTACACATCTGAACTCTTGACATTTGGATGTCAGCCTAACTGAATGTTTGTGAGCAGAGAATCATGATTAATATTTCTCCAAAGAGGTTAAAATGTGTAGGAGAGATGAAACAGGGCTCTTTTTAAATTTAACACATTTACTAATAGACTAGATGAGGGAATAAATAATACATAATAAAAGCAGTGATTGAAACCATCCCATGATATGGAGAAGCAAATGGTGCCAGGTTGCCTTTATGCCCACCTGAGGGAAGACATTTGATATTTTTGTACTTGGGTAAGAACTTAAAAAAAATTATTGGAAATTTATTATTTACCAGGCATTTGTAAACAGATTTACATATGTCATATCATTTGGTTCTTACTATGAATCTCTGAGGTAGATATTATTATAATCTGCAATTTAACCCTGAGGAAATTAAGGCTCACAGAAGTGAATAAACTTGCCCAAACATGCATGGCTACTAATTGGCAAATCCAGAATTCCAACCCCTGAGTCTCTGACTCCAAAGCCAGTATATATTTTTTCTTTTTAGTTGACACACAATAATTGTACATCTTTATGGGATACAGAGTGATATTTTGAAACACGTATACAATGTGCAATGATCAAATCAAGAGTAGTTAGCATATCCATCACCTCAAACATTTACCATTTCTTTGTGTTGTGAACATTCAAAATCTGCTCTTCTACCAAAAGCTAATATTTTAAACCACTCCTGTACATTTCATGAGGATGGTGGTTGGGAGTAATCTAGGCTTATTACATGCAGCTAACATCAAGGACAGGGTTCCAAAATCCAAATAATGAGAATTTGGTGTCACTCATGTAGAGGTGAATGAGGCTGTTCATCTGGTGGGCACCTGCCCCCTCCAAAACATGCCACAGGTGCAGGTGTTAAAGCTGACGCTCTGAGCTCAGTGAGGTGCGACGGTCAGAGGAGACCCAGCGCCAGAGCGGAGTCCAGTGAGGGACGAGGGCTGTGCAGTGAGGAACCCCTTAGCCAGCCATCGCTCTGCCTGTGTGCCGTGGTCCTTCAACTCAGATGGATTAAATCTCTGGCCAGAAGTACTTCTCAGCCTCTGGTGTTTCTTAATTCAGTAGAGTATTTCATGAGCTTCAGACTCAGAGGCATAATCAACATGTCTCAAAATCAATTCCCTCCTTCAGAGGCTACTGGCTGGTTTGTTTACTTTTGGATGCTGTGGATTAAGCACTGTTGCAAATAGTTCTTTGATTTTCTGTTTCATTCTGGGCTTGTTTTTCTCTCTGCCCTTCTAATTCTTCCATGATGCCTCGAATGTATTCCTTTCCTCCTCCTTCTTGTTATGGCCTCTTTCCTGCTGACCTCTGAGAAACAGTGGTGAGTGATTTTGTCGGCTCCACCTCACAACCCAGAGCCCCGTGCGGAGTGGATTTTCTCATGGCGTCTTGAGTGGAGACGTGCTGGAAATGTTAAATATGCCATGTGGGTATCTGACTGGGCTTCCCGTGTACACACTTCAAACCAGCCGTCCCTGAGCTCTTGTGGCTCGTGCTGGCATTCAGGCCTGAATACAAATCAGACCTCCATGTTCTTCAGGAGGTGTCAGCATTCATGAAAGTTGAATGTGAGTGAACTACTCTTATTTTTATAATTTCATTTAAATAATATAATTTATTATCATAAATTTACATGTTACTCTACTGCAAATTAAGCCCTACCAGGCTTAGCTCCAAGCACAAAGTATACCCCTTGTGAATATTATTCTTTTCATAGAGACTCTTAGGAGGGACATAGATTATATTTAAATATTTTAAGAAGTCATTTATTTTTGGAGAATTCAGGGACTTAGCCACTGTGATTATTTGTCCAGCCTTCCCAAGATCCTACAAAGCAGACAACGTGGGGCTGGCCGGGGCAGTGCGGTTCGTTTATTTATTCACTGCGTGTTATCGAGTGCCTCGCTGCTCCAGGCCTGCTGCGTGTTAGGGTTGGGGGCAGAGTGGAAATGGACTCAGGTGATACCTTGACCACAGGATGTGTCACTTTACTCCACAGCAAAGAAGCCAGGTGTTCAGAAATAAAACCACTTAGCAATGGACACAAGGGAAAATGTCTTCTCCTAAAGTGACTGGTTTGACACTGGGGAGAGGTTTATGACGGAAACAAAACAGGGCCTGCTGATGCTCCTGGCCACCCTGGGGTCTCCTGGCTCAGGCCACCTGCAGGCAGCAGCCTCCTTCCTCTTACTTAGAACCAGGGGTTCTTGCAGGTGCCAGCACCCAGAGGGCCACAAGAGGGTGCTTTCCTCCTTTCAGGTTATGCCTTTTTGAAATACAGCTCCTTATATTTGTAAAACTGAGTTTGCTGGGCCCTGGGAAATTCAGTACATTCGCCTATGGGCCGAAAAATCTGGTTCTAGGCAAGAGAAAGGCACCAATGTGAGTATTTCTGAGCGCATCTGTCTCATGTCTGTCTCCTCCCCTGGCCCATAAGCTTTCAGGGACAAGGTCTCGTCTTTGTGCTCATCCCTCTTTCCTGGGACTAGCTTAAAGTTTGGCACATAAAGGGCCCTTCATAAGTATTGGTGAGTTTAAAGAACTGATCTTTACTTCAAGTCCTAGCTCAGAGGTTTTCAAGTTTTCTTTCCATCAGAATCATCCGGGATCTCTCACCCTGAGATTTTCATTTGGGTCTGGGATGGGGCTGGGAATGTGACTCTGGAGAGCTGTTCTCTTGCTGTTCTGACGTGAATGTCACTGTCCTACTGTTCCTGTCCTGCACATGGCTGCTTTGTCTTGCTCTATTGGCTTTTTGGGCCTGTGGACCATTGACTGCTCGGGTGTGATAAATTCATCCCAGATTCCTAGGCCTGCTCCTGAGCTCCTGTCACTGTGATCCAGTCTGCTTCCCCTGGTCCCTTCCTGGTCCTCTGTGCATGAGCATCTCTTGCTGTCACCAAGTCCCACAGGAGGGGGGAAATGTTCCAGAGATGCCTTCACCTGCTGGTCCTGGGAAGATGTCTGCAACATAACCAGATCTCAGCTTCTAGCCCCAGGGGTTGGCCTCTTCTGCAAGTTGGTACTCAGGGGGCCACCTACCTCAGTAACACTCAAACGAATACGTTGAGGAACACGGATGCTAGAACAGCGACCACCCTGAAGTTGAGGAGAGCCTTTCTCATGTAACAGAGGCTTATAATACTGCCTCCTGAGAAAACCTGTATTCTAGGTTGAGAAGAAAATACGTATGCATCATGACGACTTTGGAGAATAACTTTTGGTAAAGAGGGGTCCTTTTGTTCTGTGTTCTGGTACCGCTGGAGTGGTGCTGGCAGTACCAAGAGCCTGGGCCTCAGGGCCAGACAGTGCTGCATAGAACCTGGTGACTGTGCACCACAGCGGGAGTGTCTGTGAACACATTTTTCAGCCTCTTGAGTCTTAATTTCCTCATCTACTAGGCTGGAAAACAGTATCTACTTTGCAGAGTTATGCGCAGACTTGCTTTTAGTTAGTTGTAAAACTTAGATGCAATGTCAGCATAAGAAATGGCTTTTGAAACTCAAACCTCTGTTTACAGTGTTGTAGAGGAAATTGTTTGGTCCATCATGCAGCGTTCCTTTCCACTGGAGAAATTCTTATCTTGTCTTCATACCAAGAATAGTTTCATGTTTCTTGCTGTGCTTCAATCTTACGGACTGGGTGATTTGCATGAATGACTGGTTTTCTTTCTTTCTCTTTTTCTTTTTTTAGAGATGGGGTCTTGCTCTGTTGCCCAGGCTGGAGTGCAGTGGCGCGATCATAACTCGCTGTAGCATCGAACTCCTGGGCTCAACCGATGCTTCTGCCTCAGCCTCCCTGGTAGCTAGGATTACAGGCTCGAGCCACCACACCTGACTGGTTTTTTTTTTCTCTTAATTAGCTGCTAGAAAGCCTAGAGCTGAGTGTATGATTCATTAGTATCAAAAGTGCATATCATTATGGTATTCATTTCTGGTTTCATACATGGCTCCATTTACACACTTGCCATTAAAAAAAATTGCTCTCACTTTTTATTTATGTTATTGTGACTAAGTATTCCATTAAGCCACTTTTTAGTCTCTCTGAAATGAGACAAGATAAAATAAAAAACAAATTTGTTACTAAATAAATGAGAAAATACATCTAAAGCAGTTTTCATAGTGTCTGGCCAATAGTAACTACATAACATAACAGTTAGTTTTATATCTTCCTTGTAAATGAGTCTAATTATCCTCTGTGGATCCAAGTTTGTCCCTCGAGGATTATATTAGAAAGGGTGTGGTAAAGTAATTCTCACCATACTCAAGTTTCACAGCCTGGAAAGGTGTTACTGTATTAGGTCATAGTAGGTATAACTCTAAAACAAGCTGAGAGCCCACATGGCCTGATCTCTGCATGGAAGTCCCTATAAATAAGCCCAGCCTGGACCAAAAATAATTTAAAAGTGATTTCAATCTTTACACGACTCTCTCAAAGCACATTAAAGGGGAACTTGTTCTTATCTGCCAGCCACACATCATAAAATCTTGCTTTTTCTCCTTTCTAATTTTCTTTCAATCACTACTTTCCTACGTTACCTACTGACCACTCGATGTGCCCCGTGGGGCTCCCAGCCCTTCATCCTGTAGGCTGACCCAGCTTCTCTGGTTAGCTCCCTGCTTTCTTATACCTCTCTGGACTTCTTGCCCATTCTCCAATTCTATATCATAAAAGATTTATGAACTAGGCAGACAAAGACAATTCTTCTGCTTGTGGGTGGTTTGGGGAATCCTCTCATGTTAATAAATCTTCTCTGTCATCTAGGAAATAAAGGGTGATTAATGTCGTGTGGTAGAAAAGGAGAGAACTCTGGAATGTGGCTCTACCTCAGGAAGACACACTCAGGCTGCGGGGTTTGGAAGAGGCGTGTTGGGGCAAAGGTTACAGAGCCTTGTCCTTCTGGTCCTGCCTCTGTGCAAGCTTCCCTCGCCCCAGAATGAGGGGCTTTATGGCGTCTGCAACCTGGAAGTAGAGTCACAACGCCCTTGTGTTGGCTAGGGCTGAAGGTATTCGTGCCGAGTTGGGGGACAATGATGGGGAGCAAATGACCCATCCTACTCTTGGTTTCCTGTGGACTGTGTGAGAGTGACCACACAGACTTGTTCTCCCTCCGGGTGGAGTAAGGAGGAAGGAAACGGTCTCAGATTCATTATACACAATTTTCCTAGGAAGCTTCCATGTACTAGTTATTTTCTTCCTCTGAGAAATTCAATAAACAGTATGTCAACTGATTGCAAGTCTATAGGCTTAGTATGTGTTATTAATATGTCAACTTTAGCATCCGTGGTCAAGTGGTGTAAAGATCACAGTTAAAGAAAAGCAGAACCAGAGACAGGCCAAGTCAGAAGATGGAGCCACAGGACGATTGACCTGGTACCACAGGTTAATTGATATGATCATTTTGAATTGAACTGATGGGTTTCCCCCCTCGTTTTAGATCTCATTCTTTTATTCAATGAATATTTATTGAATGCCTACCATTTGCCAGTTTTGTTAAGTGCTGAGGACATTAAGTTGATAAGGCTCTGGCCCCTGACCTCCAGGAGCTATAGTATATATAGTAAGGCAGACGGATACGTAAAAAGGCTAATTAGAGCACAGCACGTTCAGCACCATAATTGAGATATAAAGAGAATGCAGTGGGAACCCAGTGCAGGGAGTGGCAAACTTGACCTGGGAGAGTCAAGGAGAAGGGAACCCTGGGGCTGGGAGTTAAGCGTGAGGAGTTTGCTCATGTGCTGGGGTTTTATTTACCAGATTTTAGTTTGATCACATTACCTCATAAATCATAGAAAACATCTTCTGGCCAAATATGGTCTCAGCATTTGGTCTTTTGGTTCTGCAATTAGTGACAGACCATAGTGGCATCCCTGGAGTGTTTTTCTGAGCTGAAGAATTTAAAAGATGTCATACATAGTCAGAGACAAACTGCATCCATGGGGCTTGACAGATAAATGCTCTGATTGGTTAATGAGTTTTATGGGACACTTTCACTTGGGCCACCCGGTACTTGCTTCCTGTGTCAATAACACCACGTAAATGTATATCCTGAACGGGAAAGATGATTATTCTGAAATGTGAATGTGGACACTCTAGGTCCAGGCCGAGTGGGAAGAAGTTGCTGTCACTTGGTGTTGGGAATGGCTCGGACTCTGCACACACGGGCGGGATTCCCTTCAAGTGGGGGTAAGGCTGTTGGACTACCCAACCAGAGGTTTTCCTCAATGGTTGCATCACTGTCACCACCGGGAAGAGCAGCACGGTGGCACCATCTCTCAGTAGCTTTCCCCAGCCCTCCAACACATTTCTTTCCATTTTTGAGAAATAAACTCTGATTTAGAGCTTTGTATTTCTTTCTTAGTGTTCGTCATAAAAGTGACCATTAAATACGCGGTTTTAGTGACTAAAAGAGTTGGAGGCCACAGTCGGGCTGACAGCTTTAGTGGAGAGTTTATTTTCAATTTTTTTTCCCCTCTGGCCTGGCTTCAGCTTAAATTAGATTGTAATAATCACACCAAAGCTCCTCCCTGCCCTTAGTGGAAAGCACGTTGTGACCTCAACTCTTCCTGAGACTCTGTCTGTGACAGAATCCCACACCCTTTTAGAGCTTTCATCTTCCACGCTGCTCAGCGTGTTATGGGTCTCCGTTTTCTGTAGCATTTCAGAAACTGTGGTTGAAAACAGCGTGAGTTCTCTAGGGTGCTAGAAAGATCTTCAGGAAGAGTCTGTCCCCCTTCCCTTATTGTGTGCACCGATGTGGCTGTCATTGCATTAACACTGGAACCCACCGTGGAGGGGGTTAGTTAAGGCAGTGGCTTTGGAGCCTTATTATTTGGGTCTATTGCCCGGCTTAGTTATTTACTAGCCATGTGACCTTAGACACCTGAGCAAACATTTCTGTGTTGCTGCTTTCCCAGCTGTGAAGAAAGAACAATGGTGTACCCACCTCAATGGGCAGTTGGAAGGATTAAACAATACTTAAAGCACTGTTAGAACAATTCTTTGCAGGCGGCCTTAAGTGCTTGACAAATGCTAGCTGCTGTTATTGTCCCAGAAGTTCATGAAGTTAACGTCAAGTCACAACGTAATTGATGAAACCAAATGGTCCAGTAGTTGTAAAAGAATCCCTCTTTGGTGGGTCTGTGTGTGTGTGTGCCTGCTAATGGTATGGCTAGAGGGTTTCAAACGCTGGCAACCATCTCAGTCGGTAACTGCTTAGAATTATACAATAATTTCCTGGAGACAGCAGGAAGCAGTGTAGTTTAGCCGTTAAGAGCATTGGGTTTGGAGTCTGGGAGCCTAGGTCTGTTACTTACACGGCCTGTTGGTGGCTCAGTTCCTTCATCTGTGAAATGGAGCTAATTCCTCATAAGGCCGTTTGCAAGAACAATGTATATGAACGTTTGAAATACATACTAAATACTCAAAAAAAAAAAAAATCATAGAGGGTGAGGGGAGGAGAGATTGATTGATTTAGGGCCAGGCCTGTTTATTTATGATTAGTTCCCTGGTAACAAGTGCAGAGATTAGAGTTCGCTCAGGGCAGTAGGCATCCAACTGTACAGCAGAAACACTCAGTCCTTTTTAACTTTAAGAATGTTGAGCAAAATTGCAAAACCAGGAAAGACGAATGACAATTTGTTGCTGTCAGTATTACAAACATAAGTGTGAGGGTGGACAGCTTAGCTCACATGAGTCATTCTGGATCCATCCTGTCCAGGAGCGTCACTTGCATAAGATGGGGTGACATCAGCAGAGGAAAGAAGCAGGCTAAGGACCCCGTCTTTCTTCTGACTGCTGGAAATAATGGTGGTGGCTGGGCTGTGCCGGGGTTTATTCACTGTTACAAGGTTCTCAGACTTTAGGGGGTGTAAACTCAAGCAGGAAACTTGTTCAAAAGGCACCTTCCAAAGCCTCATCCACAGAAATTCCAGTTGGCGTGGCCTAGGCGTCTGCTTGTTTTCAGGCTCTCTGGGTGCTTCTGACGCAGGCGCTCAGAAGACCACGCTCTGAGAAAGACAACCTTAGCGAGACTGGGCAGAGGAAAATTCCCCTGCAGAAGGCAGCTGCCCCAGCCACTGGCCTTTTCCCCAGTGTGACGGTTTGCTTCTGAAAAGACAGAAACAAAAAAACCAGTTTTGCTTCATTTTGAGCCAAAGCACTGCTTGATAACCAATGTTAATTGTTTCTCACGACACTGCACGGAAGACTTAATATTAATTCCATTTGATGTAAGAGGAGTCAGGGACACAAGAAAGATTCTTTAGGGGGACAATGTGGTTTGGTGCAAGCGTGAATTATGGGCAAACATTGCACAGGTTCTTCAATTTGTCCCCAGCCATCTGGGTATTGCTAAACACATCTGTTTCTTCTCCTGGAGAGGATGCTCCAGTGTTGCCACGTGATTTAAATTATGTCAAGAGCGGGGATCTCCGTTTGTCCACCTCTCTGGTTTGCAGGGATGGCTCAGGGGAGCCTTGGTTTGCCGTGATTGGCATTCACTCAGGGCTCGGGTGTTTAACTCTGAATTTTGATTTGGGCATTTGCCTGGTGTGCTGTTCTGCCAGGGCGTTCCCAGCCTGCTCTCTGCTGTTTTGCTCCTGAAGATTTATGGCTAATGAAGGGATAAAGAAAGGTCGCAGCGAGGGGCGGCAGCATGTGGTGGTGACTCACGGTCTGGGCCTGGTGAGGAGCCAGTTTGGGTGGAACGCGCGACTGGCTGCTGAGCTTGTTTTCACGTGGCTTTCGGCCACGGCCCTGCAGGAAGCAGTTTCTCGCCTGTCCCTGGTCAGAGAGAAGGCCTGGTCATGCTATCTGTCCCCTGCTGTTGTGGACTCAGGTCAGGGCAATGAAACCTGGTGGCTGTTTGACAAATAATCCCACGGTTGGGGCTCAGGGGCTCAGGAGACAGTGGGATGGGCCAGTCCTGGAAGGGGTCCGGTTTAGAGACCCTTCTGCAGCCACCACAGCTAGGGGGGCACATCGACAGCAGGGGCTGAAGGAGGTCAGGGGAGGCTGCTACTGGCAGGCAGGGTTTCTCAACCTCAGCACAGCTGACATTTTGGATGGGATGATTGTTTACTGTGGGGGCTGTGCTGTGCATTTAGGGTGGTTGGCAGTATCCCTGGCCTCCCCCAACTGGAGGTTAGTTGTCACCCCACCCCTCTCAGTTAACACAACCAGCAAAGTCAGCGCTGGGTGAGAACCACCGAGCTGTGGTTGGGACCCAGGCATGCGGCCAGTGTTGAGAAGAGCCATCCTCCCTCATGTTTTCCTCATCCCTTTCCATCAGCATTGCTAACATTTATTGAGCACCTACCACGGGGCAGGCACCCTACTTTGCATTCATCGTCTCACTTCATCCATGTAACAAACCTAAGGTGAAGAAACTCTCATTTCTCCCATTTTATGGATAAGAAAACTGACACTTACAAAAGTCACTTGCCCAAGGTCACACAGCTTGGGACTCAAGCGTGAGTCAGATGCTCTTCCTCACCCTGTCGCCATATGTAATGGAACTATAATATGGGACTCTGGGGGAGAAGCTGAGATGCAGGGCAAAGGCTGGCACGTAGCACAGGGGCTGCCAGTTGAGCTGGGGACAGGGCCCCCTCTTCAGGGCTGGGTTGAGGAGTATAACTGCCAACCCTGTGGGGATAGTTAAGGGTTTAGATGACCTTGGATACCGGGTAGATGACTCAGACAGAGATGCAGCTACTGGAAATGCGATGCAGGCTGGGGGCTGGTCACAGGTAAACCTTTACCTATGCCGGACTGTTGTCTCCCAGCTGTTCATGGCACTGGACCCCTCGAGATATGACACCTGATGTGAGCCCTGATGTGCCTTTTTCACTTCAAACACTGCCCGTTGGACTGTGGTCTCCCACCCAACCTCCATCTTTCCTGAGGGACCAGCCTCCTCTTGCCTGAATTCCAGCTTCTTCTGCCGACCAAACAACTGAATGCCGTGGGGGCGTGCCTGAGCTTTGACACGTATGTTGCAATGACTGGACAACACGTGGTTGCTGGTCAGCTCTGGCACACTAAAAATCCTGTGAGGCGACAGCTGCAGCTGGAGTGATCTCCAGTGTGTGTGAAGTACTTGTCACTTGTGGGAACTGACGATTCTGAATTGAATGGGTGGAGCCAACCCTGGGAAGGCTGGTTGAGCAATAACCGCATTTTTAAAAGGAAGCGTCAGGGTTTCTGATGTTGCGGTCTCCTCACCATCAAGGGTACCAGGTGGAGCTGAGGAAGATGTTACTTGATGCTAAAGTGAGACTCTCCAATGGGTCTGTCAAGGCTATTTTCCCCACAGTGGGGCAGGAGACACGCTGGAAAGCATGATTGTGTTGTAGTCTGGCTGATACTAGGACCAAATGGGCTTCGGTTTGAAAAATGACGTTATCAGAGAGCAGTGGCTTCAATTACACGGACTTCTCCTCTATCCACACCCAATTAATTAGCACTTAAACTCACGTGCAATGAGAAAACCAGGAGTAACTTTGCAAAAAGGAAATTTCCAACTGAGTTGCAAGGGGCCTACCTGGGACCTGCAATTGTGTGGGGGCTTCTGCTGCTCACATGCCTGAGAGTCCCCATGTCCCACAGAGCCTCCTTGGTGTGACATTTTGCTCAGCACAGTCACTATGTAGGTGTTAGCATTTCCGCAAGACTGTGAAATCACCTCTGTGATTCTCCTGTGTTCTTAATCCCTTTGCCCTTCTCTGGTGGTCTTGCCCTTTCTCAAGAATCTTATAGTTGGTACTTGTTGGTTCAACGAGGTGTCCCTTGAGTGAACATCATAAAACAGCAAGGTTGCTCCCTGGACATCTTTTGCTTTTGCTCACACTCCTTTTATCTTTCATTTGTATCATTTTAAATATTAGACAATAATACATGCTAATTGAAGATGAATTAGAAAATACAAATAAACAACAAAGAAAAGAAAAGGAGAAATCTCACAACCTAGATAGAGCCACTGTTAACGTTTTGGTTATATCCTTGTGTTTTTGTTTCACTTTTAACAAAAGGAGGAGTTAGAAGAAATTGTCAGAAGACATGTGGCATTTCACTTAGTACAATTTTCAAAATGATGCTTTAAGAAAATCTTCTGATTTGTTGGCAAATAGGTCCAGATAATTTTCAATGATATGCATGGTTTTGGAAATATAATAAATGCCATATTTTTCTCCTTGCTGATGAAGAGTATTATCTACAAGAGACTGTGTGTGTGTGTGTGTGTGTGTGTGTGTGTGTGTGTATGTAAATGGACTGTCTGTGGCTCCTGAAAAAGAAATTCTGTTGCTGGATTTGGTGACTCACTGCCAAGCTCTGCTGCAGGCAGGGAGCAGATTCTGAGTTATTCAAGCCAAACATTTGGCCCTCATGGTTTATTGGCTACTGTGACAGACTTCTCCTCACACCTCACCTCCTCGTTGGCGTGTGGACATATCAGGCATTTTGTTCATTTTGCCTCCTGATCTCCTCCTACTTCTTTCAATTACTCTTTAGCATTTCTCGAATTTACGCCAGCATCACCCCAACTCCCTAATGCACAACGGTTGAAACACTCAGACACTCCCTTCCCGAGGTCACTGCAGGAATTGGACGTCTCCTTCCAAGACCTTGTTTGTCCACGTGTGCGCCTTCTCAGGCTGCGTGCGTCCTCATTTGTCTGCAGTCACTCAGAACGGCCCTCTGTTTCCTTTCCATGCCCAACGTGAGATCAGGGCATGCAGCTGAACTCGAGTTTCATCACACCCCGTGGGGCCAGGCTTGGGGAGGTGAGGGAGAGGAACTGTGCAGCTTCTTTGGAGAATCCTCATTATTGCAGGTGGGAGAGAATTTTAGAGACTTGCCTGACCAGTAATGCTGTCGCTGAGAAGAGGCATCCTAGGATGGTAATTTAAAAAGTTAAAAAAAGAAGTGTTTCGCTCTAGTTGGCAAAAAACTAGACACAGGAAAAGATACTGTAGCCTGCCTTGAAGGATCACGAGGTATGAAGGAGACTGGATGGGCAAGGGCTTTATATTCAGAGCTTGTTTTCCAACCTCGCAATGTTTCCCTCCTTTTGCATCCAGTTTTTTGGTATGTTGTTTGGAAAGTTTGGAAAGGATCCTAAGTCAAAATGAGGCTAATAATAATTGCTTTCTAAGTTCCAGGCACTGTTGTAAGCACTGATCACATAGTCACTCATTTAAACCCTACAACAACCCCATGGAAGCATCAATCACCACCATTTTACAGATGTGAAAACAGAGTCCGGACTTGAAGAGACCGATGCAAGGTCACGCAGCTGATGAGCTGCAGGGCCAGGATGTAGGCCGGGAGCCTGGCTTTGGAGACCACACTGTGCTCTGCTTCCTCTTGCACTGTTGGTGGCCGTAGGACTCTGAGTTCCAGTCAGAGCTCTGCTAACAATTTGCTTTGTTATCTCAGACAAGTCACGTTATCTCTCAGTTTCATCATTGAGCTAAAAAATTCTATAATCCTAAAGATACGTTTATGTTATTTCCCTCTACTCCTATAATTCTTGGATACATCTAGACAGAGAAATGCAATTTGCTTCAAAGGAAACCCAGACTGGATTTTGCATCTAACTCTTCTTTTGGTCTTGATTCTACTTTCTCCACAGGAGAGAATTGCTGTATTACAGCAGAGTCTCTGTTATAAGCGGAGACAATTTCCTTGGAGCAGCTGATCTCATCGGGCCAGTTCGGCTTAGCCATAAAGAGGGGTCCATTATGGCTTTTCCAAGAAAAGATTTAAGAGGAAGCAACCCAGAGAAATGGAGACATTCTTCAATTAGCAAGTGCACCATTCCATGTTTCTAAGAAATTTTTTTCATCCATAGAGCAGAGACATGTTTAAAAGGAGAAACAATATGGTCTGGAGAACGAAACACCAAATTGACCGAGGGAAACACCTTCATCCTACTGATTTGCCAAATATTTCCAGCAAGTCATTTGGCCATTTGGCCTTCTGTTTCCTTGTTGAGGTTGCTTTGGTGAGGCCTGAAGAATCAGTGGTAAAACTCTCCACAGATACTGACTTCTGATGATCACGTCCAACCTCAGGAGGTGAGGTTTCTCGGCATCTCATTTATCTGAAAATCACCCGGGGGTCCTGCAGCTCTGGCCCTACTGACAGAGCAGTAGCTTTCTGACCCGTCTTGGCAGCCCCAGCCGATTCTATCAGTGCAGGGGGTCTGGGTGTGCAGAGGCTGCTGTCGCAACCACCAACACAGATTCCCCCATGTTCCTTATTCTGTCTGGTGACATAGGCTCAGCTGAGACTGAGCTTTGTGACATCGGTGATGACAAACATGGAGGATGGGACAGTGGTGGTGACCTTGTGCTGACTCATCATCATCAACAAAATAACTCACTTCATCAGGAACTATGCAAATATCTGTGAAACTTGTTCTGTTCTAGGTGTTACCATAAACTTGGGACTGACTTTCTAATTCTTTATCTCTCAGGGCAAAATCTGTTCCTTTCTCCCTTATGCCCTGAATAGGTGAGCATTACCTATAGCCATGCTCTAGCCTGTAGAAACATTCAGGCCTAAAATTCCTCTCCCATTCTGTTACAACGGCTTTGTGTCCTGGCTTTTCCTCCCTGAATTCCACAACTCACTCGTCTCTGCTTCTGACCTTTACGGGTATTGCCTCAAGATTCCACTCTTACTAAGTGAGATCATTCATTTCAAAACTACTTCATTGAATCCTATTCTGGCCTAGTCAATGTGCCTAGGAGGAGAGCAAACTGTCGCCCTGATCTGGGAGAAGCTGAGCATAGATCTGGTGTTCAGGTAAAGGGCAGGGCATGATGCCAGAAGGGAATATCAGAGTCAGATTGTGAAAAGTCCCCAATGTCACATTGAGGAGTTTAGATTTTATGTTGTAAACAACGTTCAGGAAAAGTCAGATTTTTGGTCTAATGAGGTTTGGTGTGTAGCTCAGCACAAACGTTTGATAAGCACCAACTTTGTGTTGGGCTCTGTGGTAGGTGCTTGGGCTACAAAGATGGGTAAGGCACGGTTCCTGCTCTCAAGAAGAAGACTGAACTACATGACAAATAATAATACAGGAGGAGTTAAGATTCAATGCTTAGTTTTCATCTAACAGAAGGTTTTAGGCAAGAGAAGGACATTTTCTAAAAATTAAATAAAAATAGCTCTGTTGTTTGTGTGGAGGGTAAATGAGAAGGTAGAACTGGGAACTGTTGAGTGTAGATTTCCACTCAGTGTTAGTTGTCTTCATTATAATAATGATTCTCATCAATTTGGGTCCTTTTGACGTGTGAAATCACACTTTGGGAAATCCCACCCAATGTATTTTTTCCCAGGATTTAGTAACTAGCACCCACTTGGACAGATAAAACACAATGATGATACCAAGAGAACAAGTCAATTGGTGCACGGCCAGATTTGCTTTCCGCACCAAGAGTTCTTATCTGTTTCCAAATGTTCTGGGTAGATGTAGATGATTTGGAGATTGTCCAGCTAAGACTTCTTATGAATAAAAAAATGTTGCTATAATTAAAATCTTCCAGGTTCCAGTTACCTTTCCCCAATAATTCACTTGTGATTTATAATTGGAGACATATATAATATCAAATTACCTAAGTGGGGAAGGGGAGGGAAAGAAAACTAAGCTCTGTTGTAAGGATCAGCTGTCAGAATATTGCTGACTTCATAAACCACTCAGGCTTTTTTCCAGGCAACCGTTGATATATTTATAGCCTTGTAATTTGGTTACCTATCACTTAGCTTATATATGAGTCACCCATGAAATATATGCACAGAGACCAAATGTACTAATTACAAAGGTAGAGTGCAGGTGGGAGGGCCTCGTTAAGACCCCTGTTTAACAACAGTGGCAAACTGTTGGGAAAGGATCATTTATCATTAAATGATATTAAGACTCAAATGGCAGAGCTTTCGACTCTGGCATTAAAGAGCTATTCAGCTTTGCTCCTGTCAAGCTGGGCTCAAAGTTTTCCAGTTTGATGTGATATGTTTGTTTTGTGGAGCGGGTGGGCGGGCAGCAGGGAGGGAGAGCGGGTGGGAAGATGGCAGGGGAAGCCAGGACAGGGAATAGCTGTTTGAGCTGCTTGAGCTGAGGCATTTGTGGTAACGTAATTTTACTTCAGAAGCTACATTCTGACAGAGCTGTCAGAAATTACATTTATTTATTTTTTAAGCCTCCACATTATTTTTTTCCTGGAATGATTTTCCATTCCAGACTTTACCTGGTGAAATCTTGTCCATCTCTCAAAACTCATTTCGAAAATGACTTCCTCCGTGAGGACTCAAAGGCCTTAAATTTTCTTTCAAGCATATACTAGCATATTAAATTCAAACTAAAGCTGTTATATTTTGGTGGAAGAAAAATCTCAAGTTAAAAGCGAACACATTGTCCTATATCAAACAAAGGTATGTTTAAGGTTATTTCATCAATTGTATCTAAAGCTTTCTTCTGTGACCAGTAAAATTGTGGTTTCACCTGGCATTAAGAGGAATGAATTAGTTACTTTCAGGACAGATGGCACACTTTCCTCCCCCTGTGCTTGTCCTCATACAGGAAAAGAACCAGATGTTGGGGGATTTTCTTAAGCAAAGTTATATATTCGAGAGCCAGCTAGACCTGGAAAATTAATTCACTGTGCTCTGAATTTGGATACAGTGTTTTATCTCTTAACTGTCTGAGTGGTCCATTTCAGCTATGGAAATCTACCTTCGAGATGTTTTGGTAGCAAAGAAACTCAAAGCCAGATTAATTACTAAATTACAAACAGGGAGCCACAGTATTTAAAAGCAAGCTCAACACAAAATAATGTTTTCATGCTGTTTAAAAGACTTTCTCCAAGCCTCCTTTGGAGGTTGGACGGTTAAATACATCCTAACATGTGCAGAGGGACAATTACCCCTCAGTGCCTGGATACTCTTTTGTGGCTAGAGTTGTATCTGGACACAGGGAAGGTGAAGTCCCAGGGGCCGGTGCTGAGTGTGGTCGCTGGCAGGTTTTGGTAACGGTGATTCAGAGGCTGCTGTTGATCACTTGGAGAGATCTAGAATTACGGCCAATGTCTGACTCCAGAGCTCTTGGACTGGAAAGACTCAGGCACATGCAAACACATCACCCCACCATACCCTCCTCCACCCACATTCCTTCATTGCACAAACAAAGATTTCATTCAAGACTCAAGGCTGAAATTGAGATGTCATTCATTCACTCGTTCATTCGAGAGATAGTTGTTGGATACATATTATATTCTGGGTACTGTGTGAGGTGGAAAGAGAAAAATAAGATCCATTTCTACCTATTATAGCTACTATCTTATCCAGGATAGTGTAGTGTGACCTGTTCTTGGAGACCTTATGTGGGTCCTGAGATTAACAGCAGATTTTTCCGAACTACTCATATATCATTTTAAAAATCATTTTTAAAAGTTTAAGTAATCCACGAACATGGTTTAAAGCATGACATCGTGTGGAAAGGCTTATACTGAAATCATTACTCTGTCCTACTCCTCCCTTCTCAGAGGTCTTCACTTTTAACCATTTCTGCTTTTAATTCTTTTGGTAGTAACACCCGTAACTCTAAAAACTTGCTTACTGTGAGTTCTTGATCCATCCACTGTAGACATGTTATCTTGGTGTCCTGCTATGGTCAATGGGAATTCTCCACCTCTTTTTCTTTGTAATATAATTATATAACTATTTTTAGTTCTTCTAATGGGTAATTTTGTAACTCAAAATAATTTACTCAAATCTCTTTCTTGTTCAATCAACTATGGACATAACCTCTTGACCATCCACTTTGTAGGATGAGGATATTGATATCCTCATCCTTCTTGCCGCTTTTTAAAAATACTTCCTTTGTCTTCTATCTTCCCTTAGCTGTAATTTTGCTTTCATGATGTCAAGGTTGATATTTATACTCTGTTCTGTAACCTAATTATTCTCAAAAGTCATTTAAAATGATCCATTGTAGGATTTTCGGAGGACTTATGTCAAACTCAGTGAATCATCATTTCTGGAGAGAGCCCCTCTTTGAAAATTGGGGCAGTATTCTGGCCTTTCTTCTCCAGATTGTGGTTCCTCAAAGGTTAGTGATGATGGTCTGTGGTCAAACCTAGAAGTCCTTTTATTACTTTGTATTATAAATGGATCTGGCTAGAGTTTTGAGTTAAAGTTGCTCCATGATATTTTGCTATCTTCTCACCTGAGCTTCTTATTTTCCTCCTGATATTTTTGCCTGGCCTTCCACACTTGAGGCCACCTTTGATGGAGGAGAATGTTGCTGACTCCTTTTATCATCTTCTACCATCTATTGGCGCTATGCCATGTTCCTCAGGGGTACCCTTCCCTTACTTATTTATCTTGTGTAAACACTACTTAAAACATCCCTCATCCCAGTCCTGAGTTCCTTCCCGGTGAAAGTGAAGGCTCAGGGCAATTGTGTGTCAAAAACGAGAAATTTGGGTTTGGGTTTTTTATCTAGCTGGATTCATACCATGAAAATAATAACACTATTTTTAAATACTTTTTACTACAAAGTACTTTTCCTATATTATTTAAACCTTACAACAACTTGAATTCATTTTTTTATTAGCACTTTAATAGATTTTATTCTTTTTAAAATGATACGTAAGTACAAATATTTATTTATTAAAAATGTTAACATATATAAATGAACTGTTGAACATAGTTTAGTATTTATATTTTTAATTTGTTATGACATGCTTAATGAGTTCAAATATGTAATATGTTAATATTTAAATTATAAAGCATAAAAATAAAACAAACATCTTTATAGTACTGTCCAGCTTAAAGTAGACATCATTAACATCTTTGAAGCCAAGAGTTCAAATAGCGTAATTAAGGTCAATAATAATATGTGATAAAGCCAGACCCGCTCCTCAGACTTGAGATCTATTTCCCTTACACTCAAACATGCTGTTAGCATAAGTTCTCAACATCAGGAACTTTCTGTAAGTAACGTAAATCCCACTTGCTATAATGTAATATAAAGCTATTTATTTTGATCTATCCTCAGTGGGTTAAAAAAAGGATACTCAATCACCCCTAAGTTAAAGGTTTATTTCGAAATGATGGGTTGAGGTTGACCTCATATAGTATTAAGATCATAGGGGCCTAATGAGAAAATGCTGAAGGAGACTGACAAGTTTTAGAAAAGGCTTAAATCACGTGAACACACTTCTCATTTCCAAACAAAGTGTGTGTGTGTGAGACAGAGTATTTGAGGCTGATGTGACAGCCCCATCATTGTCCCTTCTTCTACTTCTATCCAACATGCAGAACCATTTCAACCTAAAGTATAAAACCACAGTGAAGCTTGTAGAAGTGCCAACCTGGGTGTGCACAGGTACCATAAACTCCTGAAGGAAATATCAAATATTTTCTATTTCTATTCTGCTCATGGATCACCCACATGTTACCTTTTCTCAACCCTGTCCTCAGTGATGTGTTCTTTTTTTTTTTTTTTTTCGAGACAGAGTCTTACTCTGTCATCCTAGATAGAGTGCAGTGGCATCATCATAGCTCACTGCAACCTCAAACTCCTGGGTTCAAGTGATCCTCCTGCCTCAGCCTCCCAAGTAGCTGAGACTACAGGGACACACCATGATGCCCTGCTAATTTTTCTATTTTTAGTAGAGATGGGGCCTCACTCTTGCTCAGGCTGGTCTTGAACTCCTGAGCTCAAGTGATTCTCCCACCTTGGCCTCCCAAAGTGCTAGGATTACAGTCATGAGCCACCACACCCAGCCCAGCAATGTGTTCTTTTTTGGGCTGAGCTCCAGGGACCAGGCATGTAGATCTAAAGGACCAGGACCCTGGCCTGGCTTAGAAGAAAGTGCAGGGGTGAGTATTAGAGTTGTGGTCAGGACTAAGGCTGGTTACAGGGGATATGGCTGGGAGGTGGAAAGAGGCAAAGGTAAGTCCTGGAACAATAGGCTTAGGAAGCAGAGAGGAACCTGGAGATAGGAGAAAAGACCTGATTTATTTGTCCCCAAAACCATTTGAAATAAATCAGTCCCTTTTATCAGAAGACAGCCTAAATTTATACTTCTAATGCCACCACCAAAGAACTTCTTTGCTCTAAAGGGCTGGGGTCTTTGTTGGTTTGATTATCCAGTGAGGGAGATGTATCTTCTGGGCAGACTTCCTTGGTGCCTTTTCTGTGGATAATGCTATGCCTTCTAAATGGGTTTACATCTGTTTGAGGAACTCAGGTTTTTATTTCACCTCTAACTTGGAACATATAGATCACCTGGGATCCTTGTGTTTTTATTTATTGTAGTTTTTCTCCTCAGGAATTTTGCAGTCCCTGGACTAGAAAGGGATTGGGTGGAGACTTGAGGCTTGGCTCTGATGGGCTTGAATCCTCTCCATAGAGAAAATGTGATATGCCTTGATAGTCATTTCTCTGGGCCTGCATCAATGAGTTTCAGGTCATGATTGGCTTTGTGGGTTAAAAAAATAAGATTTGACCAGTCTTTTTGAAATTAGGGTATTTGTCAGGTCATACCTGATAAAGAAAACATCAGAAATATGAACATTAATATAGAAATTACTTCAGACTGAATGTTGGTTGGTTGATTCATTCATTGGATTCCAAGATATTTATTGAATGCCTGAAGCTGGGAACTGAGGTAATAAGAAGGAATAAGGTATTGTCTCTTTTCTCAAGAGGCCCAGAGATACTCAGGAGGCAGTGAATTACCTGTAGGAAGTGTGATAAGTACTATGGACATTTTGCTTTGCGTGAGGGACATTCAGTGCAGCTCTGCAGCCAAAGGTGTCTATATCCAATATTGTCCTTTAAGCAGGCATCTTTTTAATGAACAATTTGATATGTTGGCTAAGTGTAGGTTTGTTCCTCTATGTTAACCATTTCACGGCGTATAGTTGTTTTGATATATGTCAAAAATAACGTGTGTGTCCTACACTCCAAAAGAAACTAAAATGGGCTGATCTGTGTTCCCCATACACACCAGTATTGTATATTGTTAAGTTTGAAAGGCTGAAGAGAAAATTTTCAGTTTAGAATGTAATCAACCAATTTTAATTTTTTTCTGGAAGAGCTAAATATATAAGATAGTGTACACTTTTAGATTTCCCCTTTCTGAAAAAAACCCCTCTATTCTCTATTAATGAGTGTGATAATTGTTTTCAAAGGTGACAAGGAAATTGTTTTAGGTTCATTCCTATTTAATGTAGTTTCCTGAATGAATATTTATTCTGAGATATGAGATCTGCCTATTTCTCATTAAAAGCCCAAATGAGAATTCAAAGTGTGTGTGTGTGTGTGTGTGTGTGTGTGTGTGTGTGTGTGTGTGTTAGTGGTGGTGGGGGGGGCACCCATTACTTTCCAATGTATCAGTATAACTCCTCATTCTTATTCATTATTATTCACTTGGTTCCTCTTACAATATGAATAGAAGGAGAAAAACATTTATAGATCACTTAAAACATTTTACTAAAAGAAAGGGAACAAATTAGCCCACTTGAATCACTAGCTTTGCAGAGGAGAATGAGCAGAAGATATATTTAATCTTTCATCAAAGACTTTATTTGAAATTACTAATATACAGTTCCACTCAGAACAGTGCTAAATGAGTTATTAGAACATTTAAACAAGATCATCATTGTTTTTATTAGCAGCATTATTCCTAACTCCTTTTGTTAGAAAAACACCCTGCAGTGTGTGCAGATCTGTTTAATTGCAATGCTTTTACATTTTCTCTCAAATGTAGTTGACTTATTTTATAAATATTTCAAGTACATAATTGCTATTTTGCTTTGATGAAAATCACAAATGTATTTAGATAATCTAAGGGGTCAGAATATATTTGCTCCTGTGTCAAGTTTATAGACGAGGTAAGTATGACTTATTGACTTATTGACTATGATCCTGAGGGAGGGTCTTTCACCCCCAGGATCCCTCTTTGTAGTGAAAATCTGAGGCATTGGGCAGATTTGGGCTTCAAGTCCAATTCTTTTATTTACTAGTTGGGTGATCTTGGGCAAGTTCTTCACCTTCTTTGAGCTTCTGGAATGTTTTGTAAAATTTATTGAGTATAATAATACCGAACTTTGTAAATCAATAAATGTGATCCACCACACAAACAGAAGCAAAAACAAAGACCATACGATGATCTCAATAGATGCAGAAAAAGCATTTGACAAAATCCAGCACCCTTTCATGATGAAAACCCTCAATAAACTAGGCATAGAAGGAACATATCTCAAAATTATAAAAGCCGTATATGACAAACCCCCTGCCA
>NW_012144411.1:2108627-2110352 GCF_000956105.1 Propithecus coquereli
TGAAAATTGGAATCATAATAGTACTTAATAATAAATAGTACTTACCTCCTAGGTTGGTGATAAAGATTAAAACTTTTCTGGGACATCAATAGATGGTAGTTTTGTTATATGAGAGAGATAAAAAAGCATTCCCCTACGTCCAGAGGCTGGACTGGCAGACAGAGATCTTGGTGCTCCATTGAAATAAACGTTTTCACAGGGCATCAACATCAGATAAGACCACTCTGTGACCACGAGGGATTAAGAAAAAAAATAAGACCACCGTGTAATCATGCTTGAACACAGACAAAATATGGACATTGTCCAATCCACAAACATGACCAAACGACCCTTTATTTTGGTTAATATGAGTGACTGATGATTCTTTAGCAGTTACTGCTTTAGCCTGGCTCTATTCTTGCCTCTTTCCAGATAAGATTTATTAAGACACTCAGTCACAGAAGTCCCCCTGCTTCCTGATAGCAGCCAATCCAGAGCAAAGCCCACTTCCTTAAACCCTCCCCCAAACCATCTAACAGAACCACAATTCTATAATCAGTCCCTTTTGACATTTCTTACTGAGACACCCGTGGTTCTTCACTGTGTGTGTTCTCCCTCGCTGCAACATGCAATAAACTCAACTTTTTCAACTACGAGCATATTTCTGGTGCTTTCTGGCTAGAGGGCATTGACAATTGCTCCTTTTGATAGCCACAAGTCACAAAATTTAAAGTCATATATCATACAGCAATGGAAAGGATACTTTGTGACCTTAGAAAATTGTTTAATGTCTCCGTTGGTTTTCTCATTCGTGAAAATTAGGGGACTGGGCTCATGCATTGCATGGTTCTTTTCGGCAACAACATGCCACGAATATCTTTGTCAGACACTTACTAGCATTAGGAGCTCTATGGAAGAGACGTAATTAACACGGGGATGTCCTTACATTCTTATCATTCATAGCCTGCCAAAGAGAATCCTGTAATTACCAACCCAACTTCTCCCCTCTTTCCACCTCTTTATGAAAAGGAGCTCTGTCATTATGGGAGATACGTTAATATGCTGAGAGTAGAGGAAGGAGAAGGAAAGAAAACCACTCAGGCTAGGGATAGGGCACATTTTCTGGGGATCACAGAAAGTGGTAGAGACATAAAAACACGAGAGGGAAGTAGATGAGAGGGAACAAGGAAAAGAAGAAAGTGTCAAGTAGATCATGTATTTGGATCCCCCTCATTGGCTTTAAAAAGAAACAAGTAAATGATAGGACTGATTATTGAGTAATTCGGGTTGTTGCATTATGCTTCCCGAAGGGCGCACTGATCGAAAAATGGAGCCTCTGAGTTTATTAGGATTTGGGGATTATATTTCTTGCATGGTCAGAAAACCGACCAAAGAAGGGGGTCTCTTTCTCCTGGAGGTTTTTGCCATTTTATAGTTATTAAAGGGAAGAAGCAGCTTCTTTCTCAAACATTTCCAGCATGACCCAGTATTAAACCATACACAGCACAGCGTGTATGTGCCGTGCTAGTCTCCAATCTGAAGGACCCAGCGCCCAGCCCCTGTGTGGGTGATAATGAGAACGTGCTTAAATGGAGCACATTAAACAAAGCTGAGTGTAGAGGCAGAAATTAGTGTCAATAGTTGAAAGGCTCTTGAAGCTTAGTTAATTAAAGCTTTTCATTTGCATGGGAACCCAAAGATGCTACTCTTTGTCATATCCAAGTAGTAGGACGACCAATCATGCTG
>NW_012144411.1:2110402-2112714 GCF_000956105.1 Propithecus coquereli
TGTCCATCAATTCATGAGCAGATTAATCAAATGTGGTATATGTATACCATGGAGTACTACTCAGCCACAAAAAGGATGAATAATGCCCTTTGCAGCAATTTGGGAGGAACTAAAGACCATTATTCCAAGCAAAGTATCTCAAGAATGGGAAAAAAAAAAACCACATGTACATTCTAATAAATTGAAACTAACTGATGGCACACAAGTGCACAGAGGGAGGAAAAGTCATAGTAAATTAAGCAGGGGGAGGGAGGAAGAGGGAAGGGGCAAAAGGCCAACTAACAGTTACAATGAACACTATTCAGGTTGTGGGCACAATTATAATCCTGACTCAAGCCATGTATCAAAAACATTTGTATCCCTTTAATATTTTGAAATAAAAAAGGAGATGTAACACTTTAAGTTACCAGAAAATATATGCAAAACACATTATAATCTACAAATATTTAAAAAAATAATACCTAACTTGCCAGGATGATGTAAAGACAGATAGATAACATCAAGCACCTAACAGAGGCCAGACAAATAACAAGTACTCTATAAATGTTAATTTCTTTTCTTATTGGCTATTTTTGATTGCTAAGGAGATTCTTGAAATTCTGATCCAAGTTGTCCATCAAGATCTGTCTGTTTTCCTTTATTATGGTGGTTAAGAACCCCCTGATTTAGTCTAGGAAGATCCCTTCTATGTGCTGTGCAAATAAAAGTGTGTCTTTATCCATATTCATCCTTGTCTTTGTGGTTCAACTCTGATCACAATTGCAAATGTGAAGCTATGGTGCTCTTCCGGAATGGAGAAAAGTGGAACAGATGTATAGAATTCAGGGCTTAGCTAAGGGTGCTGGGAAGTTTGCATGAGGTGGACTAGCTGGGAAGCCAGAAAAGCAGATGTCTTTGCAAGGATGTGGCCTGGGGTGGTGGTGGTGATGATGATATGGAGTGGTCCAGAAGAGCACAGTCTTTATTGGGACAGAGGAAGCTATGTGCATCTACAAAGAATCCATCCCATAGCCAGTGATCACTGTTTGCTCCTAAAAAAATATCTAGAAATCATTCATGTTCTTATCACTTACCCTTGCAACACTGCCCACACAATGCTCACTGACACTTTGAAATGAAATTGGTTGCTTCAGTTAATGACACAGT
Source organism: Propithecus coquereli (assembly GCF_000956105.1). Classification (NCBI taxonomy): domain Eukaryota; kingdom Metazoa; phylum Chordata; class Mammalia; order Primates; family Indriidae; genus Propithecus; species Propithecus coquereli. The sequence continues at coordinate 2,111,549 of NW_012144411.1, forward strand.
CAGGTGACTTCCCATACAGACACATCTTTCTTAAGGCCTCATGTTGGAGAAGGTGAATTGGTATGATCTGGTGGCTTTCATGTGATGCTGGCTCTCCCGGGAGCACAGGAATAACCTCGCCTTGAATGCAAGGTCTTGAAAATGTGGGATGTAGAGAGCTTTCCTTGGTATTACTGCCCAGAGAATGAGTAGAAATTACTTAACTTGGTTGCTATTTGTCCCGTGCTACTTCCCTGGGCAAATTTTCAACCCACCTTAGAGATATGGTGGAAACTGAGGCAGCAAGACCAAATCTTGACTGTCTATCAGTCATTTCTGAGGTCTGGAGAGACCAAAGAATGACGTGGGAATTTCTGTCCATACCAGGATGAGCTTACAGGATCGCCAGGCCTTCCTGGGAGTGAAAACCTTTTCTGTACTTCTCACAGAGCCCAGAGAAGCACCACAAAATAGTTGCTCACTATGGATCAACTTTTTGGATGAATGAAGGTTTCTTTGGGATAGGCTCCTTCATATTTGCCACTTACACTTGTGGACAGCTGTGCCCTCCATTGCCATCATCATCAATATTGTCATTGTAATTGTCATTAACAGGAAACATCTGTTAAATACTATCCAAGGTGTTGTGCAAAGTAAAATTAGAGACAGAGTCTAAACAGAATTTTTGAAGGCAATGACCCAATTTAGTTGAATTTTCATTCCTAGAGCCTAGCACGGTGCCTGTCACATAGTAGAGGCGGAATAAGTTGTTGAGCATTGATAAGAACAGATCAGGAAAAGAGCTGCAATAGCTGAAGAGCAACAATTTCCATTTCCATTTTTCCTGTCTTTTTATCTAACCACCTCCCCAGCACCTCCCACCCCACATCTGAAGGAACTCTGTTTTTCTTTAGTTTGAGAAAGGAGTCTACCTTGTATCTCAGTACTGCTACTTGGATCTATTAAGGTGAACACAGGATATGGTGCTGCTGTAATGTTATGATTTTGGCTGCCTTGGAATTTAAAGGAAGAATTCTTTCTAATACTAGAAATAGATCAATATCTAGCTCCTGTTCTTTCTCTGTGCCCAGAACACCCACTGAAGTCAGGAGGGGCTGGGAGTGTGTGGGAACAGTGGAATGGGGGCCTTTGTCTGTTAATTTGAGTTTCATTCTGTCATTTCTCTC
>NW_012144411.1:2116549-2146346 GCF_000956105.1 Propithecus coquereli
ACCCTGATTCCACTTAAATATTAATACAATGAGGGAATTTCCTTCTGATGTTTATTTCTGTGTAATGTTGCTTGCTTCACATATTACAATATTGCACCCTATTTTTTCCCTTACAATGATAACATAAGCATTATTCCATTTCACCACGAACTCTTTTTGAATAACATGTTTGATGGTTGCATACCATTCCACGGGGTGCTGTAGCATTGCAGATAAGACATAGGTTGGTGGAAGAGACAACAACATACACATAGAGTAAGCTTAGATTCTATTCCCAAATTAAGCAAGAATGTAAAAGTCTGGTAGACAGCAAGTTGTCCTCGGAGGGTGGGAGCAGATGTAGTGCATCTCAGCATAGCTCCTCTTGCTCTGTGCCGATCCTGGTGAGGGTCATGGCTGCACCTGATACTCTTCCTAGTGGGTCTCTGCATCTGGAAAGCTCCACAACACTTTACTACCCTTTGGTATCCTTCACGTTAGAATTTACACTAACAAACTATCCACTTGTATTGAAGATAATTTGAACTTTTCTGGAACAAAATTCAGCAAAGAATAAGTGACATTTTTGTCTTGGAGAAGTCAATTATCAATTTATTGCCTCGCAGCTACAAATTCACTCTTCATTGCCTGCTCTGAGAAAATGGATACGGGCCCTTTAAATATTTTTCTTTGCCAGACAGCACCATGCTAAGCTTTGGCAGTAGAGGGCGCTTGAGAGACATTGCATGAGGAATGTCTCTTCCTAGTCTGACCTGATTCCCAGGCAGGCTCCTCAAGTGCTTCTGGCTGCTCCAGCACGTGGCTCCAGCACGGCGGCCAGCAGCTTCCGCTTTCACCTCTTCTTGGATGATTTTGTAGCAGAATGCTCCAGTGGGACATCTCCCTGTGAACAGTTTTCTTGACACCCTAAAGAGTGGATTTCCAGCAGGCTTCAGAGAGCAGGTTTCCAGTGAGTTTTGTCAGCATGACACCACAGCAATTTCTCTGCCATCCACTGAGCCAGGGCTGCACCCTCTCCAGTGAGGTCTGGATTTGAGCTCTGGGTTGGGAAAAGGGTGGGCATCCTTCCTTGGGCACTGTCTCTCAGCCCTGGGGCAGCGCTGCTTCTCATTCCCTCATCCTTTAGTGTTCACTTCCTAGTAGCCAATCCCTTGTTACTCCAATATCCTGTTGTAGTTTGTAGCTCTTTATATTAAATGTTCCTGTTCAAATCACTATGTGTATTCTTCTCCTGGTTGGACCCAGACTCATAGAGGGCAGGAAAGCAGAGTGAGAGCCCAGGTGTCTCTGTCTCCAGCTGTCTAGCATGACGGGACAGCCATTTCCCTCTGTGGTCTACTGCCCTGACTCTTAGCCTTCCTGAGCTCCAGATTCCTCTTCTGCAAAACAGTGTTAACAATAGACCCTGCTTCATAGAGTTCTTGTGAGAGTTAAAAGAAATAATGCATATAACTATTTGAAACAGTATCTGGCACATATCAGGTTATTAAGTATGAAAAGTCCAATTGCCTTAAATGCTAAGTTTGACAGTTGATATCTCTGACATTTCCCTTGGACACTTCTTATTTTATTTTTATTATGAAGACACATCCTTATTCTTTCAAATGCACAGTTTGGCTTGTGATTATCTTTCAAAAAATTTTTTAAAGCAATTTTGTGAAACTGTGGAAAAGTCAAAAATTCATGTTATTTTTGAATATGAGTTCTATCGTGGAACCAAGGCAGCGCAGGTAGCTCAAAATATCAACAAAGTGTTTGGAAGGATGTAGCTAATGAATGCACAGTGCATTGATGGCTTGAGAAGTTCCATTCTGGTGATTTTAATCTTGAAAATGAGCTACATATGCAACCTGAGACCAATGTGGATAATGATGCACTGAAAGCTGTAGTGGAAGCGAATCCATCTTAACCTACGCGTGAATTAGCAGCAACATTTGACATTATTATTCCAACAATATTGGACCATTGGAAACAAATCGGCAAGGCAAAGCAGCTGGATAGATGGGTTCCGCATGAATTAAATGAGCATCAGAAGAGAAACTGTTTTGAAGCTTGCCTTTCTTGGTTGTCATGACATAAAGGTGAACCATTTCTACACCGTATTGTTACATGTGATGAAAATGGATTCTTTTTGACAATTGTAAGCATTCAGCACAATGGTTGGATAAAGGCAAAGTGCCAAAACACAGTCCAAAATGGAATATTTATTAAAAAAAGCTAATGGTGTCTGTCTGGTGGTCCAGCGCTGATATCATCCACTACAGCTTCATGAAACCTGGTCAATAGATGACAACGGATGTCTACTGCAACAAATTAGATGAAATGATCAGGACGCTTGCAATGAAGCAGCCAAGATTGGTTAATAGAGATAGGCCAATCATTTTGCAAGACAATGCTTGACCACACGCAACACAACACTGCTCAAACTATAGAAGCTGAACTTGGAAACTCTCTGTCATCCACCGTATTCACCAGACCTTGCACCAACTGACTACCACTTCTTGCAGTCTTTGGACCACTTCTTTCAAGGAAAAATATGAATTCTCAACAACCTGTGGAAAATGCCTTTTTGCAATTTCATCTCCACTTGTCCTCCAGGCTTCTTTGCTGCTGGCATGAACAAGCTACCATTAAGATGGCAAAACTGTGTCAATAGTTTAGGTGCATACTTTGATTAATGGTACGACTTCTTGTTTGAGATATAATAAACTAAAATTTTGATTTGAAATATGACATTTCATATTTAATGACCTAAATAGTAAGTACTCAATAAATTTTATCTGCCATTATAGTTTAACCTAAGTGGATCTGATATTGAGTTTGGTTGGAAGGCCACAAATATAAATCCAATGGCTGACAAGATCATGTACCACAGTTTACTTAACCATTCCTATATGGCAGGCATTTTGGTTGCCTTTAATATTTTACTATAATAAACAATGCCATAATGAACATCTTTGTGTGCAAAACCTATTTACTTAGGGATTTTATTTATGGGGGAGATGGAAGTCATTTATCCTTAAGGAAGTGCTTCATTAACAGGCAGAGGTTTTAACCTGACCCAATAAAGCAAGTAGAATTAGAAAATATAGAATAAATTATGATGAGGATTTCAGTGACTCTCAGATTTTGCCAACTTCTCAAGAAGCTCTTTCAAAGTGCTCCTTGATGTGTGACAAAACTAAATTTTTATTTTTGAGGAAATATCAATATCTAATGCACAGTAAGTCATCTTGTCATAGTTCTTAGGATGTTCTTTGGCTCTAGGCAACTTTGGAGGAGCCCATTCTGAATTAATTAGTCAATACAGTTAATCAATATTTATTAAAATGTCAAATGGTTTAGAAATTAAACAACTTCGGGATAGAATTTCAGGAATGACTTAATTATATGACCTTGGACAAGTTATTGTAACCTCTGTGAGTTAAGCAATTATTTTAGATTCTCTGAGACTCTGTTTTCTCATAAGTATAATGGAGATAATCATGCTCATATTAATTCATTAATTAATTCATTTATGCAACAATTATCTATTGAGTTTCTACTATGTGATAGGTACTCTTCTGGGAGCTTGAGGTGTGTGAGTTAAAAAAAATCCCTGCCCCTAAGAACCTTTCATTTTAGTGAGGGTGAGGGGGTGAGGGGGACAGATAATAAATGGTAAACATAATGCCTTAATAAATTATATAGCATGTTGTAAAATGGCAATGCAATGGAAAATATAGAGCTGGAAAGGGAGGATCAGGTGTGCATGGAAGGATTGCACTTTTTTAAAAGGGTAGTTAGGGTAAGCCTCATTGGGATGACATTTGAGCAAAAGAGGCAAGGCAGTTATCCATGCAGTTACATGGGGAGAAGTGGTCTAGGCAGAGAGAAGTGAGTGGGAAGCCCTAAGGTGGGAATGTGGCGGGCAGGTTTTAGGAATAGCAAGGATGGTGTAGCCGAAGTGGAGTGAGTGGGGGGGAAATAGTAGGAAACAAATTCAGGAAGATAATAAGTCCCAGATCACATTAGATCTTCTAGGCCACTTTTGGAGCTTTGGGTTTTACTCTGAGTGAAATGGAGAGTGACAGAGGGTTTTGAACAGAGGCAGGGTATGATTGGACTTACATTGTATCAGAATCACTCCGAGTCCTGACTGAGGATAAACTGAAGGGGCAGAGGTGATATTGCTACCTTTTCTCCTTCCTGTTCCATTACCCATGGAGGATACAACCTGGCAGCTGAGACAGTAAGGGGGCTTGGCGGGCCGCACAGAGGCATGGGCTATAGTAAGGGAGCGTCAGGCTGATGGGCCAGCAGCTGAGGATCCTGCAGGTAGTGGCAGGGGAGGAATGGGAGTGTTAGGTGGAAGAGACAGCCAGCATGATGGGGAGTTGATCATATTGAGCAAATCAGTAAATTGATTGTGCATATATATTAATATGAATATAATAAGAATAATGGAAGCCAAGTTTCCCAGTGCTGGAGAGAGAATTTACAAACACAGAAATGGGGAAACCTAGAAGGAACACTGAAGTGTTGGATCAGAATTAGAAGTATTAGTATGAACTAATGGTTATCTATCTGTCTATCTAATAATGACGTATCAGTTTTTGTGTCCATGTATATATGTACACATGATCTTCTAGCTCTGTCCACTGAGGGAATTTAGAAGCAATGATACTTGAGTAACAATGAGTACAATGAGCCCCAGACACTGGTGTCTGAATACCATCCTTCACCAGCAGAAACCAGGGCTCCTTGGAGAAATGGCCAGTGGTTGATTCCAGGTTGGCGGGACAGGGAATGGGGGTACTTGGGAAGCATAAGATGGGCTTGGACATCTTGTTCTGGAAAATAAGGAAAGGCTCAGTGAATGATGGAGACATTTCAGAAGGACACAGGCTCTCATTGGTCAAATCAGGGACAATTTTAGCATAAAAATGAGAATGGATTACAACCCATTGAATAAAATAGGAATACATGAGTCCATACTGATATAAATGAATGAACGAATGAAAAGAAAAAAACTTGTCTTTACTGTAGAATGCCAACTAATACATGTTAAAAGGAACAGTGGAAATAGTGAATCGGCATTTGGCAACCTTCATAGATATGGCTGATTTTAGCTAAAGACATCAATGAAAACTGACAGATGATGGATGCTAAGGCTGGCAGGTGAAGATTTCATAAGGAACAGGGAATTTTTGACATAATCTAGGAATGCCTCCTCATGAAAGATTAATCAATAATAAGGGAAAACACTGAATTTAAGTGGAGAAAGCTGGCAGACATTGATGATGACCAGGAGACCAAGGTGGGGTGGGTTGACATGCAACTTCTGACGTGATGCAGACAACAGCATGGCGTTGTTTCTGTGGAATTCTCACCATGAATGAGTTGCCTGGGTCAGATCATGAGGAGCCATCAGATGCTCCCTGTTGGGGAGTTACATCTTACAGACTGTAACACATCCTACAGGGTGTCAAGTACATGAAAGATGAGAAAGACTGAGGAAATGAACTATTCTGGATCAAATGATGCTGAAGAGAAATAGTAGCTGACTGTGACATATTCTTGAAAAAATCCTGGACCAGAGAGGAAAAAGAGACATTTTGGGGACAATGAGTGAAATTTGAATGGGATTAGGTGGTGGTGTATCAATGTGGATTTCCTGATTTGAAGAGTTGTATGCTGGTTATATAGGAGAGTGTTCTTGTTTTTGGAAAATACATGTTGCAATGTTCTTTGGAGTGACGGGACTTATTCTTAATAGGTTATGTGATTAAAACTATTATTATGTGGTTAAAACTATTTCAAAATAATTTTATTTTTAAAAGAAGGGTGTTGTAAGTGAGGGATGATGATGACTTAGATCAGGGAGGTGACATGGCACTTGTGGGAAGTGCTCAGATTCTGGATATATTTTGAAGATGGAATCAATAGGACTTTCTGGCAAATTGGATATGGGCTATGAAAGAAAAATAGAATGCAGGAATGACTCTGAGGTTTTGGCCTGACCACCTGGAATGAATGGAAATACCACAAACTGATGTATAATCTGTGGGTGGGGCAGGTTTTTTTGGAAGACCAAGAGTTCTACATTGGATGAGTGGAGTTTGAGGTAGTCATTAGACTACTAATGAAGATGTCGAGTAGGCATTTGGAGACCAGAATCTGAAGTCTACGAAGGGATTTGGGCTGGAGACATAAATTTGGGAGTTGTCAGGAAGCAGATGGTATGTAAAGTTCTGAGGGGATAAGATCACCGGGGGAGGGAACGTCGATAGAACAAGAAGAGGATGTTCTCTAGGACTGCTTGGAGGGGTTTTGTCAGCCTAGGTAAACCCACTAAAAAAATACTGAAAAATATCCAACCATGTAAAAATCCATAGCTAAAATTCCAACATTCTTTGTCCTTGAAGAGCTAACAGTTTGACACATGACAGAAGGATTAATATAAAAAGCAATAATACTATAAACATTAACATTTACATGGTATTTACTGTGTGTCAGGCACAATGCTAAGTGCTTTATATAGATTATCATATTTAATCTTCATCTCAACCTTACAAGGAAGGTAATATCATTTCTATTTTTCATGTAAGGAAACTGAGGCTTAGAAGAATTAAATAATCTCTTCAAGGTCTCACAGATAGTAAATAGTGAGGCTGGGGTTCACATCCTTCTGATCTACCTACATAGACTTCCATTTTGATGGTCACACTACCCTGTCTCAAGTACTAGACAAGGACAAAAAGGATCCTGTCATGGGGCTCTAAATCCCCCATGACTGGATAAAACAACCAAACCAAACCAAACCAACATATTCACACACATACACACACGCACAACACACATACGTACAATCTGTAGCTGAAGACTTAGGAGATTTGAAAAAATTCCATTTTTCTCTCTCACTCACTGGGGTGAAGTCCCTCTGAGATAGGTCCCAGACACTGTGGTGTGATAGAGGAAGAGCTTGCAGGGGAGTAAAGGCCATTTTTCCAAGGACCACAGCCCAGTAATAAGCAGTAGAAATAGTATCTCAGGCTCCAAAGAGAAACAGCTCCTGGGTTATGAACACGACCAACCCTGTGTTTTTAAGAGCTCTGTCTTTCCTGAAATATCCTTCTTTTGGCTTGCTGTTATTTGCCACTTTTACAAGCTACTGAACCACATCACTGGTGTGAACAGTTTCAAAGCTTACATATTTCTTCTTGTAATCAGTTTAGTCGATCTTGTAACTATAAAGAGTGAGATGGTAAATCCTGAGCTCCCATTCTGAGTCAGAATTTATGACAAGAACAACGTGCTTGTGCCCAAACAGAACCATGCATGTATGGTAATATGGCACTTGAAATTTATGTACTTCCTTTTATCCAAGGAACAGAAAGTGCTTCTATAAAATGGATTAAGAGCCAACTGTCTATAGCAGGCAATGAGAACAGTTCAAAATAGGACTGCTGGGAGAATCATTTAATTTCTTCAAGGCCAGGGTTCACACTAAACAACCATGTGTCCCAATGTTTTACGGAAGTAGTTCCAGGAGACCACTGCCATTTCAACCCCTGCTCAACAGTGATGAATTTAACTGCATCTTTGCCCACCAGTTGCATAATTGAAGACGTTTCTTCATCACTGCAGTTTAGTGCTAGTTGCCAGACAGAATAGCCCCTGGTATTAGCGGAGGAGGTTGCTGGCAGAATGGATCCCCGTCATTTCCTTCCACAGGCTAACTGGTTGGCTCTTCTCCTTAGTAGGGGAAACTCTGTATGGTTCTCTTTGCTAGCTTTAAGAACTCCAGTCTTATAGATAAGCCCACTATAATTTATAACCCCACTATAAAATAATACGGCTTCTATATATTGTATGCTTTAAAATGTCCATGCAGCAATAGATCCTTGTATCAGTTACCCACTGCTGTGTAACAAATTATTCAAAACTTAGAGCCTTAAAATGACATTTATATGTTCCAGTTTCTGTGGGTCAAGAGTCCTGGTGTGGCTTGACTGGGTTCTTTGCTTCAGGGTCTGTCTTCAGATGTCACCTGGGGCTGTGGTCATATCTCAAGGCTTGACTAGGGGAGAATTTGCTTTCAATCATGAGATTTTTTGTGTGTGTGATTTTAGTTCCTCATGGGCTATTGGACTAAGGCCCCAGTTCCTCACAAGCTGTTGGTTGGAGGTCTCGCTCAGTCCCTTGTCCTGTGAGCACCTGTGAGGACAAGAGAGAGCACCGGCATGACGGAAGTCATAGTCTTTTGTGACATAATCACAGAAATGACATTCCATCTCCTGTGCTATATTCTGTTAGTAGAAGCACACCACCGGTTCCCACTTAAGGGCAAGAGATTACATGGGGCGTGAAAACCAGGAGGCAAGGATCGTTGGAAGCCCTTTTAGAAGGCTGCCCACCACAGTGCCTCTCATACAGTGTCTCACCTTACCCTTCCAATAATGCTCCAGTGCAGCACTGGTCCTCCCATTTTACATGTGGGGCAACAAGTTCTCATACTCTTCCACTTGTACCTACTGACATGGAAATTCATCTTTAGTGATTCATAGTGTTCATTCATTTATGTATTTATTCCATGCGTGTGTGGAATGACAAGATATTAGGTGTGCTATGTGCTAGGTGCTGGTAAGTTTTTATTCTTGGTAAAAGATAGATGTATATAAGCATTCTACTAGTTCTTAAAAATAAGTATTCCTTGAGAGGAGGAACTGTTCATAAATATATATATTATAGTACCTTGTGTCATCCCAGTAGTAGATATTCATTAGATATAAGAATTATATCTTGTATATTATTATAAGAATATGAAAATTCTTGTAAGAGTTATTAATTAATCAATTTTTATAATTTTCAAATATATAGCTGGGAGTACTCTTATGGTATTTTAGTGTCATGGATCTAATCACTTCCGTTTCAGAGATGAAGAGATACGGATGAATAATTGTTATGATATAAACAATGCCCCAGAAACTGAAAGGAGAATTTCACTCCAGTCCTGTTTATAGCCCACCCTCCGTGTACGATCTACACGGGAGAAGCTGACCTGCAACTTGAGTTAGCGCCACATTAAACATATCAAGTACCTGCCACAGGCATTAGCAAAGCTCATCATTGTATTGCTGGTGAGATCGTGTACAAAAATAATTTTATAAATTGAAAAACACACATAAATATAAGAGATGAATTTTTAAAGCGAGTTGTGCTGCTTTCTTAACTCAGGGAAGAGTACAAGTCACCAAGTACTGTGCTAAGTGCTTCTTACGACATTACTCACTCAATTTGCCTCGTAACTGCTCGGCAAAGCAAGGTGAGAGCTTGCGGCTGCTGGTGGTTCACGAGGGGTCCACTTCTGTTTGCTGAGAGGGCTCTGGGGCCTGTGAGTCCTTGGTGGCCAAAGACAGGGTGAGTCTTTGTGGAAACTGTCCTTGCTGTTGCAGGGAAACCCCAGAGTGTATTGCAGTGGGGATACACCCCCACACCTTACCCCACACAGAAACAGATCTGTGCAAACGTGCCTGTCCTTTTTAGAATGATACGATACCTTTGGAGAAAAAGGAACATATGCTGGGATTTTGGAAGTCAGTGAGAGGAGCTCCTGTAGAATATTTCCTGACTCATCGCAAGGCAGGAGCTCTTCTGGGGGGGTTGTCATCTAACGGACTAGATGTAGCCCAGAGACAGTGACTTGCTCATCTCTCATCTATGCAATTACTCAGAGGCCAAAAAGGAAAGACAAGCCCAGTTTAATAAAACCCAACAGCAGGGATCTAGAGAATCAATAAATGTTGGTTGATGCCCACAGGGCAGCTTGGAAGCAAAGTTACTCCAACTGGAAGACCTTTTGCAGATGGTTATTTCTGAACAACAATCTGAGATGTGTAAAAGCAGAAACAGAAATGACCAAACGGAAGAACCCTGACTTTCTGTCTTGCTGTCATGTGTATGCTGTGGTTGGTTTGTAGCTTTTTGTGGCATGGTCAAGAGGTCCCCATGATCCAATCCCTCCAAACCCTGGCTCCCCTGGGCGGGGGAGGTGGGGACTGTGCTGAAATATTCTGTAAAACCAGTATCTGAGTAGCAGCCTCTACTGCTACCTGCAACAGAGCAGGTAGGAGGTGGCTGCTGTAGTTTCTATCTTTTACTTTTTCCTCCAAATACCCAGATTTGTAAGTGGTGAGAAAACACAAACACCAAAAAACTCATTAGAATTTTGGATTAAAGACAGCTATCTGTCTTGTCTCATTTTTGATACACCAGCTGATAATTGGGCTATATCTGAGTCTAAAAATAACATACAGTACATTAAAATAATATTCCTTGGCTACATTTCCAAAGTGGTATTCTGGGACTTCTGTGCATTAATCCTGTAACAATAACAGGATTTGTGCTTTTAACTCCCCTGGTGTAGCTTTGAAAATCTAGCCTAAAGCAGCTAATGTTGCCTTTTAAATCATCCTCTCACTATCCTTAGGGAAATGCAGAGATTAAAAAAATGACAACCCAACTGCTCCAGTGACCTATACCTGGGAGAATAAGAGAGACAACCTATTTCCTCTCAGGAACTGGGCCGATCAATATAAATATTTCAAAAGGACCATCATGCAATAAAGGCCTTGGAATTTGTGTCCTACATCAGAGCACCCTAGATATTTCCAACATCAACGTAGCAGGTTTCCCACAGGGGAGAAAGACATTGTGACTGTTGGATAAATGGAACCGAACTGGGTTGCACGTGTGTGAGCCTCTGCCTCCCTCCCTCCCTCCCTCCCTCTGTGTGTGTGTGTGTGTGTGTGTGTGTGTGTGTGTGTAGGAAAGGAAGGGGAAGGAGGCTGTCATTATTGTGTATGTTTCTGGTAAACATTCTTTTTTTTCCCTACTGAAACTTGGGCGTATCCCAGAAATTAGGTGCTGTTAATCGTGTCAGCTAGAAAAATGCATATCCTGAAATATGCACACAGTTCTAAATTGAAGCTCTAAATAGCTCTAAATTGAAGTGGCAGGAGTTGTTCAATGATACCATTAATCGCATTTCATTAATTGGGAAAAGGAGCTTTTGTGTAGCTGTGGTTGTGATGGGCTAGATTTAATCAGTGTAGGTACCACTAACAGGCTGGCACTGCTTTCGGCCTGCAATGCCTTTGAAATTCTAAAACGGAAAAGGAGGCCAACACACTGAGCAATTATTTCAGAACAGATTGCCCGTTAACATTTCATAATATCACTGAAATACATCCTTTCTGGGACAGAGACTTGCTTTGGCTACTAGCATCCAAGAGGTGGCAGCACCCCACGCTCTGCTGGCTTCCCGTATCCCTCCAGATGAGCACTCTCTGCAGAAGTCTCTTCATTGCGTCACCTGAAAGCCAGTTTGGAGGGCGGAGGTGGGGGGAGGTGATGGAGGGAGGATGTAGCATTTTGCATTTCAGTTCTTCTGGAGAGTTCGGGAAACAGCTGCATGGATTGGTTTAAATGGATTTGCAAAGGTTTTTTTTTTTTCCTTCTTTTTTCTCCCTGAAGAGAGACATACTGCCCCATGCGATATCTTTCTGTGAAGACCACACGAGTACAGTTATGTGTTCCCTGGTTCGCTCTCTGAGGGAGGAAGGAAGAGTTTCAATTGCCAGGGATCCCCTGAGACCTCATTTTCAATTCCCTGTACTTGTCTCTTGTAAACATAGGAAGGTGGGATTAAGACGACATTATTGACAATTGTTTTTTGAGCTTGTATGTTTTTGAGGCGCTTAACACAGCACCGAGAATGTGATGCAGTCTCCACCTAGGACAGCTACAGAACTGTCCCCAACCATTCTCCCAGCACCCCCTCCCCCAAAAATCTCATGCTAAAAATATTCTAAAGAACAAATAGCTGTTCAGATAGCATCAAGCCCTGCACAGATAAGGAACAATACAATCTGACGTGCTAGGTGTCAAATGCCTGGTATGAAAAGCATCCGGTGACACGGGTGAGGGAGGGTCAGGGCTGGTCCAGCCTGGACAGCATCCAGGTATCTGTGGCACTTGGTCCTTTCACGTACGTTGGGAAGTTTGAGGGCAAGAGCTGGGGTACACTGAGGTGACTTTGCTGGTGAGGTTTATTGGCAGGATATAGAGACAGGACTCTCATGTGAAACTAGTGTCCAGGGCTCCACAGTAGTCTGGGGTGCAGCACAGCTCAGCCATGGGACTTCCTGCCCCCGTCCTGTCCATCGTAGTGACTTGGACTCTGCACCCACACAACTGCCAACTTGGCCTTGCCTTTAACTCTGTGCCCCTATCATTAGCCCATTTCTTCAGCTTAGCATTGATTTTGACACTCTCATGCCCTGTGTCCCATAGCTTTCCTACATGTCATTTGCTTTCTATGTGCATCTTTTCAGCTTCTGGTCCCACTAACAACTCAATGACAGTCTTCCTTGTATTTCCTGGTCAATTTTCAGGAAAAGAGGGAGGGAGAGGAGAAGGAGGAGGGGAGAGAGAGTCATTGGCTCAGTTAATTGCATTGTCCCTATGTGGACTGAGCTTTGGAGGCCAGGCCACCTGCCAGGGGATGAGCCAGGCTATGATTGGCATCTGTTGAGTCATCTTGAGTAAAGACCTGCCCGAGGCTGCTTCCCAGCCTAGACCACGGGCATGGGCGTTCCCTTCAGGAGGACCTTCCTTTAAACCATGCCAACATGGATGTTGTACAGCACTGTCTGGTTTGGGCCAGGCTGGGGGAGGGGAGTTGTTGGATTACATACTAGTCTCCTGGTTATAATCAAGTCTTATAAGGTCTCAAACTTGCATTTGAATCCAAAGCCAGATTCTGAAGTGCTACATCTAGATGCTGTCTCTAGGTGCCATGACATATGCAGCCATGAGCTCCTCACCTGTTGCCCAATGAGTTGGCAGCATCCCTGGCTGATACAGCCAAGCCATCTGGAGCGGGGTGAGGGGGCGTGCAGATACGATGGCCAGATAGCTGCCAGATGCTGCAGTTTCTTGGCTGTGGCCTTTGCCTTCCTCTAGTCCTTTCACTGTTACACTGAAGGAATGTGGCAAAACAAGGCAGGCCCCACGAGGCAGCTTGTTTGCTTGTGGCTACTTCCAAGGGAGCCACCAAGAACTCGAAGAGCTTTTTCTTCTTCAGTTATTTTCCTTGAGAGCTTGAACATCCCCTCTTCCTCTCCTACTTGTAGCCAGTCTCAGCCATAAGGCACTGACAAGAATATATTAACTGCAGGTGTAAGGATGAAGCAGGGGACAAACTATGGCTAGTTTTCAGAGGTGACTGGGTCGCCTCCACACATACATAGGGATTTCTATATACAGTGAATTTGGTCATTAATTGCACTGCTTTGTGGTATCACATTTATCATTATCTGAAGTTTTATTTTAAAATTTTATGATGTGGTCTTTCCTGGTGTTAAGTTTGAGCTCACTAATTAGATTGGCAAGTTCCTCGAAAGAAAGGGCTTCTATACGCCTCAGTATTTCCTGCAGTGTCTGAGACAGAGTCATACAAGGAATAGGTTTTCAATGGATATTTGTTACGTTGATTTGACCCACTCTTAATTTCATGTTCAACTTAGGAGATTTCTTATTAAGTTCCAAGGAGTGTTGATCCTTCGTAGTCATCTATTCCTGAAGGAATAAATTCATTTTGACCAATTCTCCAACTTTAACCTTCTCTTGCCCATTTCAGGAAGAATAGCACCCTAGACACTGATTTTTCAGGGATTCAGAGTCATAGGTTTCTCGTGAGATTTAAAATGTCTAGGAATTTTCAGACTTTGACTTCTTATTTTTTACCTTTTGTCTTCGTAAACCTCCTCTACCAAACTATTCTCCTCTCCTATTAGGATCGTGAAGTTAGGCTATGGTAACAACAGCTTCCAAAACTTAGTGGAGATTCTGCTTGATAGAGTGGCTCTAGGACCCAATTGACAGCCAGTCTGTCATCTCAGCGTGTGCTGCCGGGATCACTGTAGCATGGGAAGTTGGCATGTATAATTGTGCACTAACTCTTAACTAACTCTTCCACCCCAAAGTGACACGCATTACATCTGATATCTCATTAGCCACAGTAAGTCACACGGCCATGCTTAACTTCAAGGGAATGGAGAAATGCAGTCCTTCTGTGGCCCTGGAAAGAGAGGAGAACCAGAAATACTGGTGACCTCCACAGGGCTGGCCACAGCTCCTCAGAGAGCTTGGAGGTTGCTGCCTTCCAGTTCATTCTTTAGTGAGGCATGCGACCCTTGAGAATAAATCCCTTGGGATTTGCAGGAATTAAGAAACAAAATAAACCTGTACTAAAGACAATGTATGTGATTAAAAATGGATTTTTATATTATGTAAATATCAGGTATTTTTTTGCCCCAAATCAGTGAGCAGAAGTAATCGGTTGCAGCACTTTCTAAACGCTATCTATAAGCAGATGGTTGATGTCAGCAGTGGACGCTCGTGCTTGCGATGCTTCTTGCACCTCAGGCACTCAAAGGCCTCGCCACTCAGAGAGTCCTTCTCCACAGGGCAGGGTCCTGGGCTGTGGGGATCTGATCTTTATTCCCTGCCCTGTGACAGATTAGATTCTGGCGGTCACAAAGCAAGATGCCAGGTTCTTCGAAAGCAGACAGGGACTCGCCTGCTTCAGTTAGTTGTTCTGTGTTCCTCACTCACTCAGTAACTTCCCTCCCTCTAAAGATACAATTTTAACCATAAGAATGAAAAGTTTATTCACAAATGTAAAGAGTTTGGTAGCCAACTCTCTTTTAACCCAAGTCAATGGATTATTACTATGCTGTGCCAAAAAGAGGCAACCATGGTATAATCAAAAGAGCTTTTACTTTAGAATCTGAAGACCGGTTTGACTCCCAGCCCTGCCATGTTCTAGTCATGTTACCTTGGGAAAAAATCACTTAGCCTCTATAAACCTTTATTGATAAAATTAAGATAATTATACTTACCTTCCAGGATGGAGTTTCCTGTTGACAAAAAGTAAATTACAATGCCTACCTCTTGGGATTATAGGGATTTAAGTTATTTTGACGAAGATAATTTATGGGAAAAAATATATGTGTATAAGTATGTATATCCCAAGCTGGGAACTTCTTCCCTCCTTTTTTGCTTGCTAATTAAGAGTCATAAATAAAATGCTGATGAGCTGTAGTCTGCCGTCTGTGCTGTAGCTGGAGGGCTGTTTTGACTTTGCCTGACAAATGGCTAACCAGCCGCTCCCACCATGCCCAACTCAAGTGTTCAGCACTGAGAAATCCAGCTACTGCCAACAGCATCTTATAAACTTGTCACTATTTACTTACTTGGTGACAGTGTTTTTGTTCAGTGATCATCCCTGAGATTTCACCCATCAGGGTGTGTCTGTTTCTCTCAAAATGCCAAAATGCCATTTAAATATAATCCTTTCCTAAACCACATGAAAATAGTGAAGATCTGTAAATGAGACTTGATGCCTTTGTAATTCATGCCCATTGCAGTGCAGTTGGGGTGGGATGTTGTCTTCACAATGCAGTAGCTGCACATGCATAGGGCTTTACTAAATGGACATAAACTTCAGAGCTGCTTCAGTAAGGTACTAGCCAAGACTTCCAGGTAACCTGTTGAGTGGAGTGCTAGAGACAGCTCATGCGAGCTTGGAAGAGCTGATGCTTAAATTTTCAGGAATTTTGCAAGGTGGTTGTTATCATATTTGCAGATTGAAATTGGCCATGCTGGGAGTGTTTACACCATGAAAATTGGCAAACACTACAAAATCAGGCTTCTCTGCCTAGAGGGCTAGTTGCTAAACGTTTACTAGCTCACCCCTACACAGTATAACCCAGTCTTTGTGCACCTGGGTCAAACCCCGATATGACTGTGGATGGGTGAAGGGACATCCCAAATCAGAAGTATAAATAAAACTGTGGTGCTGGATTAGAGGAGAAAGGGAACTACACTTTTATTGAGCCCCTACTGTATGCCAGGGTCTATACTAACCTAGATTGGGACTGACATGTATCGGAAGGTATCTACCAAATTAATGGGGTGTGCCTATCAAACGTGTTTGTGTGGAGAACAGAGAGCCTTCTAGGATCCTGACTCAAAGTTGGTCATGGGAGGGAGGGGATAATGCCAGGTACAGCACAGTACTTGTCACTCGTGTCTCCATCCGGGCCCTCGCTGAGGCTGGCAGAGGGTGGCAGGGGAAGGCTCTGAGCAAAAGCAGAAAAGGCTGCTTGGGGAAAACTCTGTAGTACGTGATGGCACTGTTGGATTTGCCATATTGTTTGTTCCTGGACCTCAGCCACGGCAGTTTGGGGACAGCAGAGACTCGGCTGACCCACTGGGTGCAGCGTTGGGATGTGGGGTGGGCTCAGGTGCGAGCTCTTTCAAGAGCGCTTTGCAGAGAGCCACAGCATGAACAGAGAGGGGAAAGGGGCAGTAGAATTGATTTTTGTGGCCCCATATGTGCCTTTGACGGGTGAGGCAAGGACAAACCGGTTGCACATTTATGTTCTCAATTTATCCTCACAACAACCTTATGCGAAAGGCTTTATTACATCCACTTTACAGATGAGGAAACTAAGGATCGGAGGGTCTGAACAACTTGTCTGTCATCATAGAAAGTAAGGGGTGGAGCCGGGATTCAAACATAACTGCAAAGCCTCCACAGGGCCTTTCTGACCTCCCTGAACTCCACGTCTCTACACATTCACTTGTCCTTTCCTTCTTTCTAATTTGGGGGGAAGAAGTGTCTCTCTTCTCTCCAAGGCCAACACTTCCACTCCTGCCATGAATTCTGTACCTGCCCAATTCTGCTCCAGAGTCTTCACAAAGCACCCCTTGCTCTGCTGTGCGCCTTTAATCTTGCTTCCCTCGGCCTGCTCGCTAATCCTTGCCGTCTATCAACTGAAATGAGTGGCCTTACTCAGGTTTTTCTCTTAGCCTCTCTGCTGCACTGAACGCAGATCAGATTCTCCTTTATTCTTGAACTCTCTGCTTCCCCGTCTCTGTGACTGGTTTTTCTCCGGTTGTTCTTCCTGGCTCTTCTCCCTTTTCTCAACTCTTGAAACACTGGCATTACTCCAGGAGTCTCGGGTTGGCTCTCTTCTCCTTTCCGTGGTCCCCATGGCCCCACCACTCTGTGCAGACAATCCCAAATCAATATAGCCGCAGGTCTGATCGGGACATGAGCAGAAGTAACTTGACTGGGTCCCCAGGGCCAAGCGCAGTCTCTGGCATGCAGTGGGCACTCAATAAATGAAAAGGATTTCAGACAAAAGGATTGTGTGAACAGAAAGTCTGGGCATGTGGGCATTGATTTATTTGAAGGATACCCCTTTCAGGCTTTGAAAGCCTGTAAGTCAGGAACAATTCCTTTTTCCCGTTTTTGATTCCCAGATCCAGGATAATACAGAACATAGTAGCTGTTCAATAAATGTTTATTGAATGAATGAATGAGTACAAGCTCGATGATAAGTTGGTACAAAATTGTGGCAGTCCCTATGCAGGAATTTAGACTTTACTCTGTGTGCAGTGGGCTTGGAGCCATCTCAGGCTTTTCTTCATTTGAGTAACTCCAGGGAGCTGGGCCCCAGGGTGACTCGTCTGGCTGCAGTAGCGTTGGAATCTTGCATCATCTTCCTCCCTTGCCCTTTCTGCCCCATCTCTAATCGGTGGCCCAATCTTGTTGATTTTACTTCAAAGTATGGCTTTATGGCTTGTACCTGGGTTTTTGTTTCTATCCTCATGGCCACCTCCCAAGGTCAGCCTTAATTATCTCCTGTCTGGATGTCGGCGTGGGCCACCCCCACTCCCGTGGCCGCTGATCCCTCTTCTGTAGTCACAGGCCTGGCTCTGCTACTGGTGGCTGGCTCTGTGTTTTAAAAAAAGAAAAAAGAACAAAACTGAACTGGTTCTGGGAAAGCAAGGATACAAAGGGCTAAAGTAGCATCTGCCTTTAATAGCACAGGCCCTTAAATCTGTTGCCTGCTCTGGGCTTTACCCTTGAGTTGCTTGAGTTGGTCTATCCTCTCATTGCCCCTTCTAGCAAAGGCTAGGCTCATCCCCACAACAGAGCTAAGCGGTGGGGGAAAGAAAGCTTGTGCTCCACTACGTTGTTGAAGAGAAGCAAAGGAACTGGAAGAACAATCCTTTAGGGAAGAGGGAACAAGAAAAGGGAAAGAGTGACAGAGGAGGTAGGAGAAGTCCTCTGAGATAATACTTCTAGAGGGAAGGAAGAAGAAAGGAAGGAGACAAGGCCAGAGCTGAGCTCCTACCATTTTCCACAGCTAATTATGAGTAAATGGGCCTTTTCTGAAAATGTTTCCTCAGAACTTTGTGGGTCCAGAATTTAATCCTAACAAAATAGTGAGCTAATGGACTTTAAAAGGGGACCTCTTTGGGGACTCTTAAGCTTAAGGAATTTAGGTCAGTGATATGCAAAGTGTGATCTTCAAGGAAGTAAGTACAGAAATCGGTAGTAGCATTTAGAAACGCTATAGCGTTGCACATTGCTACAGTGGTGTGCTGGAGGTGGGTGGTACCGGCTAAGCAGAGAGCCAGAGCCAGAGAGATTGTGGGCATTTCTTCCCACTCCTGCCGCTCATGGTGGTAGCTTGAAATCAGCCATAATGGGAAGTATTTTTATCATGCAAATGGGCAAATGCTACAAATCAGGACTCCTCCCACACCCAAGAACTGGGTGCTAAACATTTGCGGGCACTCTGCTGCTTGGCTGAGACATACAAGCATCTGATGAGGAAATACTATTAAATGACGTGTTGTTCCACTTCTGTGGTGAGTTATTGTGAACTGGAGCTGCCCACCAGACATGCACATACAATCACCTACCTGTTCGCAAAGGAATGGGGGAACCTGGACCTTCGCCACAGGGAATTGGAAAGGCTCTGCCTGAATCATCTTCCTCTGGTTGTGAGATCCAGGCATTCCAACAGAGGTCTTCATGGTAACCAAACGGGATAGCCCACTGGTTTAACAACCTGCTACTTCAGGTTTCAAGTCCTCTAAGACAGTTAGGATCTAGGGTGGCCCAGGGGAGTGGTGGCAGGTCCAGCTAGGGCAGAGAAGTTACAAGTGAAATAGTAGAAGGCACGAATTTTAGTCTGCTAGAGCAGCCATAAAAAAGACCACAGAATGGGTGGTATAAACAACAGAAATTTACTTTTAACAACTCTGGAGGCTAGAAGGCCAAGATCAAGGTGGTGGCAGGTTTGGTTTCTCCTGAGGCTGCTGCTCTCCTTGGCTTGCAGACGGCCACCTTCTCGCTGTGTCCTCACATGGCCTTTTCTCCATGTGTACGTATCCCTGGTGTCTCCTCCTTTTCTTATGAGGACACCAGTTCTATTGGATTAGGGTCCCACCCTTATGACCTCATTTAACCACCATTACCTCCTTAAAGACCCTGTCTTCAAATATGATCACATTGGTGGCTGGGGCTTCAACACATGAAATTTGGGAGGACACATGCATTCTGTGTGAGTGTGTCACTGTGCTTTAACTGTCAGGGCTCACTCTGCGTTCCAGTCAAGCACAGTACAGTGGATCACACAGAACCATGGGGCCAAGGAGGCCAGATCTGACTCCCAGGTCTGCCTACTCATTGGCTGCGTGGCTTTGGGCGAGTCAGTCTTTCTTATCCTGCATTACTTTATCTGTAAGGTGAATATAATACGAGGACTTCCCTCCCACTGCAGTCATGAGGATTAAGTGAAATCACGTAGATAAGCTTTCAGCACAGTATCTGGCCCGTGGTAGGTGCTCAATAGATGTATGCTGTTAATATATGGTTTTGCTCTATTGCTGTGCCATGCATATGCAGTATGCTTTTAGGCCCCACAGGAGGCCTATGTGTGTAGAGCTGCTGCAAGGGATCTTCTGTCTCATTTCCTCCGTCCCAATTCTATGGTCCTCATTTCCAGTATTACGTAAGAAAAGGCCAGTAAGAAAACGCCAGTTTTATTCTGATACACCCAGTCTGCACATTCACTCAACTTGCTAAGGCCGACTTTGAGTGGCAAGCCATGATTTCTTGAAGGTCAACAATGCAGAGGAATCCAAAGGCATCACTTGTAAGCTAATGCCCCAGGGACCTGGATTGCCGTGGGGTAAGATGCGGTAGGAAAACACAAAGGAAATGAGAATTTATGTGTTGGGAAGTGAACCAGCTCCTTTGATAAGACTACTTTTCCAAGTGTGTAAATAAATATCTGTATGTATTTATACCCTCTACTTCTGAAAGATCCATTTAGGTGAATTTATTGGACTTCTCCCACTA
The DNA here is from genome assembly GCF_000956105.1 of Propithecus coquereli. NCBI lineage: Eukaryota > Metazoa > Chordata > Mammalia > Primates > Indriidae > Propithecus > Propithecus coquereli. The sequence goes on from NW_012144411.1 coordinate 2,136,825, forward strand.
AAGGAAGTCTGTTTAGACAATATTATCATGAGAAATCATGTAGTCAAATTGTTAGACTTTAAAGACAAAATGGGCAATTTTATACATGGAGAAATTGATATGTTTTAAAAAAAAATCTCCTGGTGTATTAACTCGAAGACAAAACTATCTTTTAATTAAAAACACGAAAGTAAAATTCTGAGATGAGAAATAAATTGTATTTTACCTTGTTCAATTTTCTTTTGGATTATTCATGTTTTGGCAATCATAAACGAAGTTGTGTCAGCTGTTGTTACATAAGACCTGGCCAATATGCTATCCCTTTACTGCCTGGCACTGATCTTCTTTGACCTCTCACCCACTCCTGCTGGATGTCCCTTCCCTTCTCCAGCAATCTCTAAGCCATCAAGGGCTACCCCTCCTTCAGTCCCCATCTCTGTGATCTTCCCTGACTACTCCTGCTTAGAGAGAAGTCTCCCTCACCTGAATCACTCTAGCACATTTACTCTGTATTGTTAATTTGTCAATTAATCTCATCCAGCTTTGCAATGTCTTTTGTGATATCTTGAATATGTATACATTGCACACTTTTAGGGTTTGTCTGCCTAGCTAAGTCGTAGGTACCTTGAGAAATGGACTACATCTTACTGCTTTTGACATTCCTCCCCCGTGTAGTGATTAATTAGCTGTATGCCTTGTATACAGTAGGAAGTCAATAAATATCACAGAGTTGGTCTGCTTTTTCAGAAAATGGTTAAGGTAATTATATTAATACATTAATAAATATGCACAGAGTCAAACTCAGAGCAGTAAGTACTGAAGCTTTTTCTTTTTTCATTGTTGATCTCAAGCTTGAGTTCTCTAGTAAGTGCTCCTGGAATGTAATTTGTGGGTGCAGTTGTTCCAGTGAGTTATAATGATTTTTTAAATATGACTCTGGTGTAAAAGAGACCTGGGTTTGAGTTTTGGTTTTCCCAGTCACCAGCTGTTTGCCCTTGGGTAAGCTATTACCACTCTGTGATGGTTAATTTTAGGTGTCGACTTGACTGGGTTAAGGAATACACAGATAGCTGGCGAAGCCTTATTTCTGGGTATGTCTGTTAGGTTGTTATGGGGAGAGGTTGGTATTTGAGTCAGTGGACTGAATAAGGAAGATCTGCCCTCACCCAGCATGGGTGGGTACCATCCAATCGGTTGAGGGCCCGGATAGAACAAAAAGGCAGAGAAAAGGCGAATTCTCTCTCTCTTTGGGAGCCTCTCCCACCTGGACATCAGAACTCCAGGTCCTCTGGCCTTCGGACTCTGACTTGAGAGTTACATCATTGGCCTCCCTGGTTCTGAGGCCTTTGAACTTGGACCGAGCGATGCCATTGGCCTCCCTGGTTCTCCAGCTTGCAGAAGGCCGGGACTTCTCAGCCTCCAAAATCACAGGAGCCAATTCCCATAATAAATCCCCTCTCATGTGTGTCTATTTATCTATCCAACCTATTGGTCTGTTTCTCTGGAGAATCTCGGCTAATACACTCCCTAAAGCTCAGTTTCTTAATCTGTTAAATGGGAATAATAATAATATCATATCTCATAGGGTAGTGACAAAAGAGTAAAATTGAAATAGTAGCATGCAATGAATATTAGGTTTTTATCATTAATATTATTGTGATACACAGAGATAAAAACGTAGAAAACTTACCCATGGGTATATCTCCACTCGTTTGAACCCAGAGTGACTTGGCTAAAGAGAAAGACTCGCACACTATCGAGGAATTGGCCTTGCAAACAGTTGGCCCTCTAGTGCCCTGTGCCCAGTGCTGTCGGGTAAAGAATATCGTGAAGATTCAAGAAGGACCACTTTCCTGTCTATGAAGAGTTGACTTCTAAACTACCTTTGGCATTATGTTGTCATCACCTCTCCAAATCCCACTCCCCTTTTTAAAGCAAAAAACATTTAAATACCTTCAGAACAGTACATTTTGAGCTTCGTTATTCTGGAGCTGGTCAGGGACGATGTCATTAACTGGAGATAAGTCCGCACGACGTTTGGCCTGAAATGAATGATGAAATAAAGTCAAACTGTATTCAATGTTTTTTCAGAGATGTTCAAGAAAGACAACAACTTTAGTGGGAGAAGAGGAGAGGTATGAAGGATCCAAAATCCCCCGTAGTCTTCCGACAGGGGCTTGACAGCGAGCACAGGTGAGAGAGCCCTGCAGGGAGAGACTGTGCTGCACCAGGGCGGCGGGGGCAAAGCAGAGGCCTCCGACAAAGGCGCAAAGTGGCTTGTCAGCTCTTCTGCATGTTCTAGCAAATTAGACGTACATCCCAAAAGGTATGCTGCAATATTAAAGCCCATTCACACAGGCTGTAAAGTTCCCCCTGTGTGTCCCAGTAGGCACGTGCACGGCTGGGAAGTATCTGCAGGCCGATTCCTTTGTGAATTACGTGGAGCTGACACGGCTGAAACCTGCAGCAGACCCAGACGAGGACGGTAGCTTGTGCTGGGAGAGGAGCTGAAGCTCCTACGTATAAGTAACATTAATCATCTCTGAGCAGAGTGGTACAAAATTACTCCGGCTGCTTCCTAAAGAAACTTCTAACGCAGAACCTAATGAAAACGTCAGGTGCAATGAGTTATTAGCTGCAGCGCTGCTGTTCTGAAGTCCTAGGTATTTCTCCGCCTGTTCTCCAAGAACGCGACTCCGGTGCAGAAGGCGGTCACAGCCGGAGGAAGCATCGGCAGGCGTCTGTGCTGAGAGGACCATGACGTGAGTGAGACAGGGAGCTGGTCGCAAGTGCCTCAGTCAACGGGACATCTGCAGTGGAGGCGACGTGAAGAGGTGAGCGTGCTGACGGTGCGCAGAGAGAAGACGCTGCCCAGTGCACGACGCTGAGTAATGTTAAAGCCCAAATCATCCGACCCTGTGGATTTGAAAGTTGCTCTTCAGGGCAACCCTTATTATTAAGAATTCAGAGGGGATCATTGCAGAAAGGAGTACGGTTTGGGTTAGTTCCGTAGCGATTCCAGAAATCCAAGCTCAGTTTGGTATTTATTGACATAACTTTATTTTGAATCCTCCTGAAGTTTGTGTCTTTCTGACTTGTGTGATACTTTTTTCGGCTATTCCTTGGAGTCTCTGTGGCTTTTCCTTCTCCCTTGCTCACGTCTAGTCATTGTCAAATGGCTTCGGGCAAGTTCATCTTTCCTAGCCTCCGTTTCCTTGGATTCTACCTTCGTTCTAGCCTTTTTCTTTTCTCCACCCTCCTGGCCTGCACTCTGTCCAGTCCAGGCCCTCCACATGCCTTGCCTGGACCTCTAAGGCCTCCCTCCTCCCCCAACCCCCTTTGACCTTCCTACCCAGGGCATGGCAGCAGCAACAGCTAACAGTAATAACAGGAAAAGTAATTTAATAGGTCCTCTTTTTGTGCCAAGCCCTGGGATTGCTGTGTTACATATGTTATTTCTAGTGCTGGCAATAACCCTGGAAATGGCGCTATTACCTCCATTGTATAGGTTGGGAGGCCCCCAAAAGGTACATAATGTGCCCAAGTTCGTGCCAGCTCCTGAGGGGCAAAGCTGGAATCACACCCCAAAGCGGATGGACCCACAGTTCGTACTGTTCTCTAACCGTGCTCTTTTCTCTGCTCAGAAACCCTCAGTGGCTCCCGTTGCCTTATGCATCAAGTCCAGGCTCTTCACCTTGGATTCTGGGTCCTCTAAAATGTGGTCTGCTGGGTTTCCAGCCTTGCCCTCCACCCCATCCCACAGCCTACTCTTTAGCCAAAAACCAGACAGAAAAAAAAAAAAAAAACGCTATTTTTATTTACACCCATGCTTTTTTCCTAGGTGCTTTTATCTATGCTATTTTTCCTGCCAGGAGCAGAGACGTGGTCACACTTTCTTCTATATAAGTAAGTGTTGCCCAAGAAAACATTGAACCGAGTTGGGTTAGAGATCCATTTATTTTCTGGTTCACAAAGGGCATATTGGATCTTTATTAAAAAGTCTAAAATGTCCTTTCAATAATGTTTTTCTTTAATATCTTTTTAAAAGACATTTAAAGTGAATCAGAAAGCAATTAAATGATTAATTGCTGCAGCTGGATTCTGCTGCCCTCAGCCTCTGTGGATGCTATCTGACCGATTAACCTCCGTCTCTGAGCTCTGTCTGATTGAGGAAGGCAATGACAGAAAACGCTTGGCCTGTCACATGACTGATCCTTGCTGTCATGAGCCATCGTTTTCTAACTGCAAGCTTTCATTTTCAAAGCCCTGGCATGATTTCAGGAGCTGTAAACCCTCATGTGAGTAAGTGAGCAGTAAGAACTGGCAGTTTTTCAATCTTAAGTCTCTCCAGCTTTAAACCCACATTTAGCTGTGATTTTTTTTTTCTCCTTAAGTTGAACGTTTTTTCTTTTTTGGCGAATACTTATTTGATAAATAAAATAGGTTGGAGGTGAATTCGACTGAGACAGAGATGGGTTGGTCCAGTTAGGGCTGACCCTGGGAAAAAAGTCCTATTGGCCCTGACATTAATTCCATAAGTCAGCAGGAGGTGAGAGAGGAGTGGATGCGTATATAGGGTTCCAGCCTCCCCAGTACAACCACAGACGCAGAGCTGGGGACACTGAAAGTGCAACTAAAGGTCATTGAGTCCACAGTGCCAGTTTGGACAGACATTGCTCGTGACGTCTTGAGGAAGGTCGGGGAATATCTACTCCAAAGCCTAACTCTGGGGGACACCTTTGGAGGGTATCAAGGAAGGATACATCATTGGAGAGATTTGTAGCTGCAATACTTAAGTAATTGGGTTCAGTGTAATGCAGAATTAACCATTATCAGTGTATTATTAGCTGGACAATGTGATTATTACATTATTTACATTAATGTTTATGAATTAATGTGCTCTGAAAACAAAAATGTGAATATAATATGAAGAATTATTCTCCCTGATAGTTTTATTTTGAAATTTGTATAACAAATGTTTAATTAATCTCTTTCCATTTTATTTTTTCGGTTTCAAAACAAATTAGCAAGAGGAGGAAAGAGGAGGGGGAGAATTGAACACGTCACCAGAATGTTATTGCCAGCAATGTCGTGAGCGCACATTGTAACATCATACTTAGGTTTTGATCATGTATCTATTTTTTTGTTGTCTTTTCCTTTATCTTCATCTTTAGCAAACAATTGCTGACCATCAAATGATCTTATGGTACCATCTTAGGAAATTGGGTGAAGGAAATTCTATAAGGGAAAAAAAAGCATATTGTTAGTGTATGGAACCTACTTAGAAGACAGTTGCAGACATGTGGGAAATAACAGTAGCTTACACTTATGGAGCACTCACTATATGCCAAGCACTGTCCTAAGTGCTTCACATAATAGTAGCTCATTTAATCCTCTCAACAACTGTATGAGGTAGGTACTGTTATCCCTCTTTTATGGAAAGGAAACTGAGGCACAAAGAGATGAAATAAGTTGTCTGCAGTCACATAGCTAGAAAGTGGTGGGGCCGTGATTTGAACCCAGGCAGTCTGAATCCAGAATAAAAAAGTAAGTAGAATCAGGGTGAAACTTAGTTTGCTCTTTTCAGGTTTCCTAAACTTAGCATCACCACCAGTGAATTTTGAGTGGTGATTAGTGTGGAATATGGAAGAGCAGAAGAGAAATTGGAGTAGAGAGATGGTAGAAGAGAATGAAAAATGAAGAAAGGTGCTGGCAGAAGTACTGTAGTGGGTCTGAGATAAGGATTCTGGGAGGTGGGTGTGGTCACCTGGGCCTGTGCTCACCTGTGCTCCCCTGGGCCTCAGCCGGGACCTGCAGGCAGAGATGGGCAGTCAGGCAAGGAGGATGGCTGGTGACTAATTTCTGTCATTCCTCGCCCTGGTTTCCTGCTCCCCATGCTGAGGCGGGTAACCCCGAAGCTCCCTCTGAGCTTCTACTCATCTGAAGGGCACCACCCCTCTAGGTTTGCCCTTCACTTCCTTTCTGCAGAGCCAGAATGGTACCCTTTCTTTTCAGACCTCTTCCTGCCTCAGAACACTTAGGACAAGCCCACTGTCCTTTATCTAAATCCATGGGGCCAGATAGATTTGGGCTATCAGAATTTTTCAGATTTTAGGAAGGTAGAAGTGTATATATGGCATGTATAATATTTCTGGTGGAGTCTGGGTCAGCACCCCATAAACAAATACATTCATATTTCTACCATAACACACATGTATTGCCACTCCTGAGATCAATGATGGCTACACAGAACCTCATGTCAAAAGGTCAGGTTTTGCCACCAAAGGTGTTTTGGTGTCAAATATATGAAAAAAAATTTTTTTTTTTTTGAGACAGAGTCTTGCTTTGTTGCCTGGGCTAGAGTGAGTGCCGTGGCATCAGCCTAGCTCACAGCAACCTCAAACTCCTGGGCTCAAGCGATCCTCCTGCCTCAGCCTCCCGAGTAGCTGGGACTACAGGCATGCGCCACCATGCCCAGCTAATTTTTTCTACATATTTTTAGTTGTCCAGATAATTTTTTTCTATTTTTGTTAGTAGAGACGGGATCTCACTCTTGCTCAGGCTGGTCTCGAACTCCTGAGCTCAAACAATCCGCCCCCCTCGGCCTCCCAGAGTGCTAGGATTACAGGTGTGAGCCACCGTGCCCGGCCCAAATATATGAAAAATTTTTGGTTGCAGGGCTTTTGCATTTTGGAATTGAGGATAAGGGATTGTGGACCATGTCATCACCAATTTCTTCCACTCCAATCAAGGGCATGAGGATGAAGATGCTGACAAAACTATTCCCACATTTCTTGCACCAGCTAGGAAGGGGTCTGATTTGGGCTGAGGCTTAAGAAGCACAGTGCCAATTTTATTCCAGGTTTTAGTTGGAAAAGTAGGCATTCTGGAAGTAGAGTCAGTATCTACACTTTATACATTCCCTGTAGGTTTGGTGAGCAAAAAGTAATAAAGAAAATACAAACTCAGGAAAGAAAAGATTTTTTTTAGAAAAAGATCTATTTACACTACTTAGAAAGGCCTCTACCCTTCTTCCCTTGGGAGTTACTTAGCTTAGCTTGGAGGATCACAGATTAAAGTACAATATAGTGAGTATTATTGAAAACAACCTGTAAAAATGCATTATCCCAAAGATTTAGCAGCTAATTTTCTGTTGCCTTTGCTTCTCACATCATTTTTTTTTCCCAGTGTATAACCTTCTTTAAATTTTATGACCTGCTCTCAAATTCCTTCTGGGTTTAATGACTAATCTCTTTATTTGTGTTTACCCTGGTGAAGCCTGTAGAAGGAAAATCATAAATTAGTGGCATATGTTTGTAGCTATAAACAGGGGACAGATTCAGAAGTAGACAAACATGCCAGTAACCTAGTTCCTAGAATTGCCATGCTCAAGTCCCAATTAGCCTTAGATTTACAAGTCTAATCAAAGGCCAGTCCATTTCCACTGGAAAGCTGTGCACACACAGTCTTCCACTTGACCTAAATCTGTAGTAAACCTTGGGAAGTTAACTCCTTTGTGGAGCCAGTCCTTTGTGCTGGATGAAGTCAATGTCCCCTTTTAGGGAAGTGAGCTACCACTTCATCGACTACAAGGTGTGGTTTGCAAAGGGACAGTCTGTGGTACCTCCTGTATGAGGAGGCCGAGGAGGCCAGTGCTGGCTGCCAACCACAGGTGTGTTCTGCGATAACAGAACGATGTGCTGGGTCACTTTGTCCTTGGGTTTCCCTTGGAGACGGTGTTTGATTTTGGAAGATAATAGTAGCAAACACTTATCTACCACCTCTCTGGACAAGCCAGACATTCTTCTGAGCCCTCTCCACTATGAACTCATTTCATCTTCTTAACAAAGAAAAGGGGCAGGAACCATTATAATCACTGTCCAACAGATGAGAAAACTAGGGCACAGAGAGGTTCATTAAATTGCCCAGTGAACCTCAGTTAGTGACTAGGGAAGTGGGGCTCTGAACCTGGCAGTCTTTTCCCAGGGTCTATCCATACAACCATTAAGTCATGCTGTCTGGGATACGGCAAAACCTCCATGGCAAGCTCAGTGGTGTAGAGCTTGCCACTTGGGCTGCGTTAGGACATGCTCTCACCAGGTGATTTTCAAACCTGGGAGCTCTGCAAAATCCTCAGGGGTCATGACAGCCAAAGGGGGTCTGGGACCTCCATATGCCAGAGTAAGTCAGTGTTTTAAGTGTTACTTGCTAGCACTGCGATTTTATTTGAATAAGGGATTCTGTAGTTCACAACAAGCTTGAAAACTGTAGCTCTAAACGATCGAGCCAGTTGACTCACACAGGGCTCATATCAACTATAGAGAGAAACGGGATATAGACACCCTGACCCCAATGCTGTATGTTGCTGTAACATTCTTTCTTACTATATACAAAAGTCATGGGTGTGAAGTCAATGTGGATTTTGGCAATGACATTTCCAAAGGTACACTAGAGGCTGCTGCCTGGGTGTCATGATAGGGTGGTGAGACGAGACCAAGAACTGTTGCAGCGGAAGATGGAAAAGGCCACCCAATCCTATGGGCTTGCTTTAGGGCAGAGGCAGGGGAGATGAGGCAAAAAATCTTGATGTGGAAGGAAAAACATGTGATTAAAGAAAGTGGTGAGCAGAGCCAGAGGCAGGTGCCGAAATTAGGGCCACACCCTGTGTATTGGATTGTTGAAAGTAGGGCTGGGGAAAGTAGAAACAGATTGAGGGGGGCACAATGAGAAAGACAGGATGGAGATTACCATGGAAAATGGTGGGGTCATGGAAGGCCCTGGAAAAGAGACTCTTGGGATAAAAAACTAGGATGTAATTTTTTTGATAAAGATTATGAAGTTAGTAGATCAGAGTAAAGCAAAGGATGACCATAAAGTGTTTTACCAAGTACCTTGCCATGCCCTTGTTTAGGTGGGTTCAAACTGGCTGAGTAAACTTAGCTGGAAGGCGCTGCCTGGTGGGCTCCTGCCAGGCGGGAGGGCGGGCGTGGCTCTGCACTCCGCAGTCCTTGTTACAAAGCAAATGCTCTGACAAGGCTCTGATACTCTATGTCACCGAAGAATGATGTCCTCTCCATTTCCTCATTGTTTAGTTGGTTGTTAATGTGGGATTCCTGGATGAGCCTGGGGGTGGTCCATGAATCGTCTGAGATTATTACGCTAGGAGTATTCACTTACATTTCTGTCTCCCTCGTTAGAACAACCTATGAGCAACCTGAGGGGGTGAAGCAAGTTGAAACTGGAAAAACAAAAGCGGTGTATGTATTGATCCGTGATTGGGCTGTAATTCATTCACTTATTGAGTATCTTGAACATGCTCGCAGTTGAGTACCAGGCACACAGGAAATAACAAACAGCAAAATAATAATCATTATTGTAGTGTGCTGTGACAGAGGAAGCACAGAGGAGGGACATCTACTGTCACCTGGAGAATTGGGGTTTTCTTCCTCAAGAGCAAACATCTGCTGCTTTTGGAAAGATATGTGAGAATTGGGGGTATAGAGGGGGACACAGAGAAGGAATTCCAGGAACAGAGATGAGCAG
>NW_012144411.1:2152863-2155265 GCF_000956105.1 Propithecus coquereli
GTGTGTATTTATGGGGTACAATGTGATATTTTGATATATGCATACATTACGAAATGATTAAATCAAGCTAATTAACATATCCATCATCTCACATGCGTTTTTTTTTGGTGATGTGAACATTTAAAATCTACCGTTAGCAATTTTCAAGTATACAATACATTATTATTGACTATAGTCACCACGTTGTCCAGTAGATCTCCAGAACTCATTCCTCCTGTCTCACTGACAATGGTACCCTTTGACCAGCATCTCTCGTCCCCCCACTCCCCTCACCCCTGCCAGCGTCTGTAACCACTGTTCTACTCTCTACTTCTATGGGTTCAACTTTTTTAGATTCCACAAATGAGGGAGATCATGAAATATTTGTTTTTCTGTGGCTGGCTTATTTCACTTAGCATAATGTCCTCCAGTTTCATCCATGTTATTGCAAAGGCCAGCATTTCCTTCTTTTTTAAGGCCTAATAGTATTCCATCATGCACATATACCACATTTTTCTTTATCCATTTGTCCACTGATGGACACTTAGGTTGTTTCCACATCTTGGCTATTGTGATTGGTGCTGCAGTGAACATGGGAGTATGGAGATCTCTTTGACATGCTGATTTCACTTCCTTTGGATATATACCCAGAAGTGGGGTTTCTGGATCATAAGGTAGTTCTATTTTTCATTTTTTGAGGAACCTCTATAGTGTTGCAAATTTTTGTTTAAAGCCATGTTGTTTGGGGGTTTGTTATGCAGCAATAGGCAACGAGAACCCCTGACTTCCAGGATACCATGCTCCTGGTTTTCTTCCTACTTAACTGTCACTCTTTCTTGGTCTCCTTCTATAAGTTCCTCCTAATCACTCTGTCTTTGTTTTTCACTTTTTACCATGCAAAATTTTAGTCACACACAAAATAGATGGCAGAGTATAATGACCTCCATGTGCTCATTACCCAGCTTCAATCTTTACCCACTCTGAGTCTATCTCATTTCATCCTTGCTCCTACCCGCTTCCCTCCACCCCACCGCACATTATTTTTAAACAAATTCCTCAGATGCTCTTTTCTCTATTATATTCCCTTAGTGATCTCACCTAATCTCATAACTAAATATTGTTCATATGCTGAAGACTCTTAAATTTATTACCTGCACTGTAGCATCTTGGATCAAGCGTGAATTCTGGTACTTAAATACCTAGACTCAAATCATGGCTCTTCCACAAACTGCCTTTGTGACCAAGTTACTTAGCCTCTGTGTGCCACAGTTTCCCAACCTGCGAAATAGGAGATGATAATATTTCCTACACCTCTTAGGGTTGTTGTGAGGGTTAAATGAGTTACATATGTAACATGCTTAGCACAGTGCCTGCACACATACAGCTCTTGCATTTATTATGGTACCTCCAGGCCAGATCTCCTGCCTGTACTCCAGGCTTATATATCCAGCTTCTTACTTGGTATTCTCACATAGATATCAAATAAACATCTCAAGCTTATTATTCTAAAACCAAACTCCTGATCCCCCCCCAAACCATACACAGCTCCTCCCTCAGTCTCCCGTCTCACTTAATGGCATTTCCGTCTTTCCATTTCTTAGCCCCAAATGCCGTGATGTCATCCCTGACTTCTCTCTTGCTTTCATATCTGACATCAAATCCTGTTGGCTCTGCTTTCAAAATACAACACCATTACTGCGCTTATAGAGCCCTCCATCATCTTTTGCCTGTGATGTTGCAATATCTTCCAAACTGGTCTGCCTGCTTCCACCCTTTCCTCCCTCACTCCATCCCCCGGCGAATAATCTGCTTTCAATACAGCAGAGTGGTCCTTTAAAAAACAGTCAGATCCTGCCACTCATCTGTTCAAAACCCTTTAGTGGCTTCTCATGTGATTCGAAGTGAACACCCAAATCTCTGCAATCCTCTCTGATCCCACTGCTGCCTATACTCACTCATTTTGTTCAGCCTCGCTGGCCTGTTTCTTGACTATGCCAGTAGGGCTCCCACTGTACATCTTCTATCCAACTGTCCCTCTTAAAATTCTCTCTTCCCACATCTTTGTGGCTAACTGCCTCTTTTGTCTTGGCGTCTGTGTTATCTTCTCATTTAATGGACTTTCTGCTCATTAAGCTTCAGTCCTGGCCAACCATTCCACTCCCACCTTCAACACTCTTAATCCTTTTTATTTTGCTCTATGTTTTCTTTTGTCCTTGTTTATCACCTTCTAACATACTTCATAATGTACTCATTTATTTTGTATATCATCTACTCTTTGTCTCCCTTTACTAAAATGTAAGCTTCATGAGGGCATCTTTATCTGTTTAGCTCACTGCTAAATCTCAAACACCTGGCACAGTTCCTGGCACAAAGCAGACAATAGGTAGATAGATAGATAGATAGATGATAGGTAAATGTTTTAG
>NW_012144411.1:2155315-2156632 GCF_000956105.1 Propithecus coquereli
TTTGATAGAGGCCAATCTTACCGGGGTTAGGTGATATCTCATTGTGGTTTTGATTTGCATTTCTCTAATGATTAGAGATATTGAGCATTTTTTTATATGTTTGCTGGCTAAAGCGTTTTGCATTTCGGAAATCAGGTGTTGGTGTTACTACTCTCAATGAGCTCCGGGAGGCTTCAGTGGCAGTTAGTACCTTAGAGTGTCGATGAGGGGCAACTGCCCAGCCTACCCGGGGTGACAGCCTTCTGAAACTCCACGAGCGGAACTATTTTGAGTCATGAGTAAGAAGATTAGAGAAAAACCGGTTTCTGCTATTTGCCTATTCTTTGTCAGAGACACATTTAGATGCATCTTTTCACCCTCTCCCCCATCTTCTTGCAGCTATTTAAAGTATTTTACAAAGGAGAAGTTCCAAGAAGGAGCTGGGACTAAAAGGTATCTGTAAAATTCAGATGTCTTCTGGTACAGCCATTATGGAAAACAGTATGGAGGTTTCTAAAGAAATTAAAAATAGAACTACCATATGACCCAGCACTCCCTCTCCTGGGTGTACACCCAAAGGAGATGAAATCACCATCTCGTAAAGATATCTGCACTCCCGTGTTCATTGCAGCACTATTCACAGTAGTCAAGGCACGGAAACAACCTAAATGCCCAACAACAGATGAATGGTTAAAGAAATTATAGGGTGCACGTGTGTGTGTGTGTGTGATGAAATATTATTCAGCCATAAAAAAGGAGATCCTGCCATTTGCCACAATTATGAATGGACCTGGAGGACATTATGCTAAGTGAAATAAGCCAGACCCAGAAAGAAAAATATTGCATGTGTAGAATAAAATAAAAGAGAGAGAGATCCAACACAGAGAATGGAAACAGTGGTTACCATGAAGGGCAGGGCAGGGCGGGGGGTGGAAGGAGAAAATGGGAGATGTAGGTCAAAGGATACACAATAGCAGATATGTAGGATGTGCAAGTCTCGAGATCTAATGTACAACATGAGGACTAAAGTTAACAAAACTGTATTGTGTTAGGCATTTTTATTAAATAAGCAGATTTTAGCTGCTCTTTTCTCTCTCTCTCTCTCTCACACAAAAGTAACTATATGAGCTGATAGATGTGTTCATCTCTTTCACTACAGTAACCATCGTACTATCTATATATGTCCCATAATATCATGTTATAAACCTCAAGTGTGCACAAGAAAATTAATTAGAAAATAACAACAACAACAGAAATTCAGATATCTTTTCCTGTAAAGTTCAGGGGTTCTCCTGGCACTGACGAAGACCTAAATAACAAATATGTTCTCCTCACTTC